>NW_004567110.1:60853776-60898019 GCF_000260355.1 Condylura cristata | reverse complement strand
AGCAGAACAGGCAGATTGACAAAGTACACTGCTGAGGGGAGCAGTGGGCAGGTCAGGAGAGGTCTGCCATGCCATGTGGTCACCTCCGGGGCAGGCAGGAATCGGAAGTGGCTTTAGCTTCTTAGTGCTGTTTTTTAGCCCACTGCACCACCAGAAATGGTCCAAGTTTTGCATATTTCTTCATGCTTAGAAGGACTGGGATATAGGTTAGATATAAAGGTGGTGAGAGGATTCACCAGAGACAGAGTGGGGAGCAGAAAGGCAGATCTACTGAAATGCACTGCTGCTGGGAGCAGCAGGCAAGGTAGGGGAGGTCTGCTTATGCCATGTGAGTCAGCTCCTTAGACAGTCAGTGGTGGTCATAGCAATTAGTCTTAGCCCCCAGGCCATTAGGGAGGCCTTACTCTTTTTTTTTTTTTAACATTTAATTTAATTACTTTAAAAATTAAGGTTATATTCAGATAGCCCCATCAGGTGTTACTACTGTAATATGAACCATGTTTTGCCACCAAAGACCATTGTGCTTGCTTATATCTTTATTCTTACCCCTCCCCCACCACACTCCCACGTTGGTACTTCAATAATTTAATTAACTAACAAGGATTAGTTTTTAAATTTGTCTTTATCTGACACTTAGTTTATTTTCTTTACATTGAAAATTCTAGTGGTACTATTCAGTATTTATCTTTTTTCCTTCTGACTTATTGCACTTATTCATTCAAGCTCCATCCATGTTATCACAAATGGCTTGAGTTCATATTTTTGTATATATCACATCCTGATACACACATCTGCTTTGGGGCACTTAGGTAGTTTCGACAGTAATTATAAATATTACTGCAGTAAATATGGGAGGGCAAATGTTTCCATTGAAATTAGTGTTTTTGAATATTGGGGTTAGAAACCTAGGAGTGGAATTGTTCGGTCAAATACTGGATCTATTTTTGGTATAATATAATTTTCTTTGGCCACATTTGTTGTACATAATTTGGTGTCAGTCATTCAGCCTAGACCCGAGTGAATGTAAATATGTTATCCTGAAGCATGAAAAAATCATTACTAGAATAATTACTATGCTCAAGACACTTTTATAAGTGTGTTCACATGCTTATTCTTTAACTTTTTTGATAATATATCATTTTCTTTACATTTTAGATAAAAATAAAATACCATATGGGTACTTTAGCAATTTATACTTGCAATTAAAATGTCAAGTATACAACTTGGGATTCTAGGCCCCAGGTTATAATTCATTTGAACTGGTACTTCATAGTATTTTACACTTGGCAAAATAATTGTTTCTATTTAATTCAATACTCACATGACTTCCTGAAAGGGGAATTACTCTTTCTAGTGTAAATCTGTTTATCATCTACAGAATGAGGAGCTTGGATTATATAATAGCTCTAACATCACTTTTAGCATAAATTTGATTCTCACTCTGTCATTTTTCCAGCTCCACTCTTAGATCTTTTATTTCCATGACTCTTAACTTGTCCTTTTGTTTACACTGCTTGTAAATTTTAAGATCATTGAGTTTGTGTTGGAAAATTCTTTATATATATGAGAAAATCTTCACCTACTTCGCCATACTCAATCATTGCTGACTTCATTCTGAGTTGAAAATAATCATTTTAATTATCATGCTTTTATTGAGGCAATGTTGGTGTATACAACCTCTTCCTCTCTTGGGTCCTTATCCCTCATTCTCCACTTCTGAAGTCTCACAGTCAGATATCAGGGTTTGTTTTGGTTGATTGGGTCTGTTCCTTTACTATGTTTCTTTATAGTTCACTCATGAGTGATGTCACCCAGTAATTGTCTTTCCCTCTGACTTATATTGCTTAACACAGTCCTCTCCAGTTCCATTCATGTAATCACAAATGATAAAATATTTATTTATTTTTTTATAGAGAGAGTAATATATTTTGTATTTGTGTGTGTGTGTGTGTGTGTGTATACAGACCATGTCTTCTTAATTCACTCATCTGTCCTCTGGAAATTAGATTGAATTCATAACTATTTTCTATTTTTTTTTCTATGAATAGTGCTGCAATGACCATAAGAGTTCATATCACCCTTTGGATCATTGTTTTTGCATTATTCAACTATTCTTAGGCATAGTATTACTAAATTATATGGCAGCTACATTTTAAATACTTTGAAAAGCCTCCACAGTTATTAATCAGGCTGAAACTGCTGTATATTTTCACAAACTATATAGAGAGCGTTTCTTTTTCTTTACATCTCAACAATTATTGCTATTTCTATTCTATTTGATATAGACCATTCCCCCAGGTACAAGGTGTTATCTCATTATAGCTTTAATATGCATTTATCTGATAAATGAGGATGAACATTTTTTTATTTTCATGTGTATGTTGACTATCAATGTGCCTTTACTGAATAGTCCTTATTTAGCTCTTTTGTCCATTATTTCATTCTTCTTTTTCATTTTTTTCAGTTGTATGAGCTACCATACAGGAGAAAATATTTGCACATCGTACATCTCAAGGGACTAATATATAAGATCTAAAGTACAAATTTTTATACTTGATCTTGGCCAAAAGGCTGAGAAGTGATTGAGTTTGTAAATTTTTAAGACAATTCATTATTTTAAACTCATTTTCTATATGCTGTTAGTTATGAGGCTTATGATGATATTCTTATTTTTATATTAATGAAAGGTTGTACATCAAACTTTTAAGTTTTATTATAATTATTCCAAAATTACATAATTTTATATTATCATGACATTTGAAAAATAATCTTTCAAAGTATGACAATTGAAAAATGGCTTGTGTTTTAAGTTAAATAGAAAACTTTGCATTCCTCTTAAGAAGACAGATGCTTTTGAATAGTTAGATTTTTTTTTAATCTTAAGAATCATTTTCTTAGTGTAGAATGAGGCATGAAACAGCATGAAGTATATTATGTTTGATAATTCTATTGTCAAGTTTAATATTTTAAATCAATTTTTAGTAATAGTTTAAACATATTCTATTTCTTCAGGTTGAAGGATTGCTCAGCTAATTCAGAACCATTGTTCTGACTCTACTTGTACATCTGACTCAGAACCATTGTTGTCATTGTTTCATACATTCATGAAATAATCAAATGCCTTTTTAGACAATATTTCCAGAGTGTATATACATAATTTGCGATAAAACCTATTTAGCCTAAGAAAAAAGATGCAATTACTGTAATTTACCATTTGACATCATATTTCATTATATTATGCAATACACATGCTAAGCTTATGTCTGTTGAATGAATACAATGTGATTATCAGATGTTAAAAGCACTAAAAAATAAATAGGAAGGATTTTACCTTAAATAACAATGATTCATAACAGAATAGAGTATGTATTTGCCATTCTATTTCTTATAAAGAGCATAAGGTGCTTTATTTGTATCTTCTCTCTGAGCAAACTGGTATAAGTCAAAATTCCAGCTTGGTGTTTCACCACAAAATTATCTTCAATAAATTTATGTTTTAATTCTAGATTGAATTATTTTACAATTTTTAGAAACACTTTAATTTTGCATCTTAAATATAGATAGCTCTCCTTGAATTTCCAATGAGCAAGTGAACTTGTTTTCTGTAGGTCACTTCCTAACTACACTGAAACAGTAAAGACATTCATCAAAATTTTAAAAGTCACAGGAATTAGGACCAATGTAGTATGCCCCTATTTATTTATTTTCATTTTATATTTTCTTTAATTTGCTTTCTCTTTAGATATAACCTCAAATCAGGTTATGGCTTGGTATTAACTCACAATCTAATAAGTACTAGTTAGATTTCTAGTTAGCAAAGAAAAAGCATATTAGTGATACTATGACTTGTTCAAAGCTATGTGAAAGCAAAGGAATCCCTGACTATTAACAAAGACTTCCTATACCACATTTTTAGTTGTAGGTGTAATAAAGCCCCTGCTTTCCAAATTTACTTTATATATATATATATATGTATTTATATTTTAAATGAAACAATTCTCAAATTGTGGTTTAAAAATAATTCATTTGACAATCAAAGGTAAGATGTCCTGCCTACACCTGTGAGAAAAGCCCATATCAGGTAGACCAGAAGCAAGTATTAACGAAGGTTTGGAGGGGAAAAAAGAAAAAAAAAAAAAGATGATTGATGCATTCTTGGTAAGAATGGAAACTGACCCAACCACTTCAAAAATGTTATAAATATTTCTAAAAATAATACATCTATCATGTAATCCAGAATTTCTATTTTAGATTTCTGTACAAAAAATGCAAAAGCACTAATTCAAGGGAATGTATGCAATCTGTTCTCCACAGTTATTTACAATGGCCAAGTTATGATAACAACCTAAGTGTCCAACCATAGATGAGTGGAATAAGAAAACGTAGAACATGGAATTGTCAGATGTAGAGATGAAAATGTTCCATTTCTGACAACATACATGATAAGAAAAAAAAAGGCAGAAGGAGAAAGACAAATGCAGAATGATTTCACTCATATATGGAATACAGAGAAACAGATTAAAGGAAAAGACATAACTAAACAAACACCACCACCAAAATACTACCTTTAGAGATATAACTTCAAAATTGAGGCTATCTGAAGGGAAGCTTGAATGGTAGAGAACAAGGGGAATTAGGGAATTTAGTGAACTATGGTGGAAAATTACGGGTGTTTTAGTGATAATTGAGGTGTGGTAACATACATCCTAGGAGCTGTAATTTTAGGAGCTTAGTCCTAAATCATACACAGTGTTATAAACCAATTTTATATCAATAATGCAATAATACACTCTTAAAAGTAGTTGTGTACTGAAGAGTAGAAATAATGAAAATCAGGGTTTGTTCTTATAATGGTTCTTTTAGTTTTTATCTTTGTACACAGTTGTATTATTTTTATGCATTATTTGATTTTACCCCTCAGGTATATGCCTCTAAATATCTCATTACCAATCTCTTCACATCACCTGTTGCGCTATCGCCATAGTTCTTTATGTTCTTTCATTACTTGTTCTGACTCCTCTTCCTCCACTCCTCCCTTGCTATATGTCTTATATCTATAGTTTGCTTGCCAGTTTTATCTTTTTGTTTGATTCTTTGTTTAATTTTGCTATATTCATCCTGTAAGTAAAGCCACTTGGCTTTACTTTTTCTTTCTGGTTTATTTCATTGAGTATAATCCCTTCTAGCTCCACCCATGTTTCTCTGAATGACGTGTTTATATTTTTTGATTTCTGCGTAGTATTTCGTTGTGCATATATACCTCATATATAGCAAATGAGAATATACATATACCTCTTCTTGACCCAGTCTTTTAGTTTTGGGTATTTGTTTGGTCATTATCTTAGCTATTTTAAACAGTGCTGCAAAAAACCCAGGAGTGTATATCTCCTTTTGGATTAAAGTTTTTGTGTCCTTTGCATAGATTCCTAAGAGTTCAATCACTAGGGATAATGTTATATCCATATTCAGTAATTTGAAGAACTTATATATAGCTTTCCATTGTGGTTGGACCTGTGTGCCTTCCCTAGCAGTATAAGAGGTTTCTATTTTCTCCACATTCTTGCCAGCATTTGTTGTTGACAGGTTTTGTTTGTTTTTTTAATATGGGCCAATCTCACCAGTATGAGGTGGTATTTCATTGTAGTTTCATTGTACTTGCATTTCCCTTATAAGTGATGTTGAGCATTTTTTCCTATAACTGTTGCCATTTGCACTACCTATTTGGAGAAGTGTTTTTGTTTTTGTTTTTGTTTTTTTGGACTGGATTTTTTACTTTGATTTTGTTGAGTTGTGTAAGCTCTTTGTAGATCTTTGATATTAGTCTCTTATTGTTGTATGGAGGGCAAATATTTTTGTCCAGTCTGTGTGTTATCTCTCCTGTTTGGTTATTGTCTCATTTACTTTTTAGTTTGCTATAGCATAGTCCCAGCAGAGAAAACCAGGCTTATTACTGGTGGGGAAAATACAACTTTATGAAGCAAAACTAACTTTTATTTACTAATTTATAATTGTATTTTCATAGTTCCTGAAATTTATTTCCAATTATTATTTGAGAAATTATAATTATGTGAACTGACTTTTAATAACTGTCAAGCACTATTCTTAGCTCTCTGTATGCATTGAATATTCAGACCTATGCAGTTCTTATATGTCCTTATGTTGAAGATACTATTGTTGTTTCTACCTTATACATAATAATAGAAGAAAGAAGATCTTACATTTTTTTAAGGATTAATATATTTATGCATATAGAACTGGGCTACAGGCCAGAGGTACAGGGAGAAAGGATTCAACAGAGGCAGAGTGGGGAGCAGCAGGCAAGTCAAAAGTTTGCTGTGCCATATGGGTCACCTCCCTGACCAGGGATCACATTTATGCTGAAATGTATGCAATTAGCTTTGTATTGCTGTGTTTGAACCCATCATACCACCAAGAAGGGTAAAGATCTTACATTTATAACTGTAGTCAATAAATAATAAATCACAGACTCAGATTATGTTAAGTGGCTTTTTATAAGAGGCCAGTGCTTTGCTATGTTCCGTAGGACCTCCAGAAAATTTTAAGAAATTGGTGAGAAAAAGTAAGTGTTTTGTTGAAAGCAGTTGTTTTATTTCTGCTGTATAGTTAGTTATACAATTGAACTTAAAAATGATAGATATAATTCAATTCAGTTTATTTTGAAAACAAAATTTAACCTCTTCAATTTAAAATAAATGAAAGAAAAATAATAAAATATAGAATCTCTTAGTTTAGGAAAAATGAATTGTGTACTAGTTGAGTGACATAGTTCTAATTCTAAGTAATTAATAAATATTGCTAGATGTATCCACTCATGAAAGCTAATGCAGAGTTAAATCTGCAAAGTGCAGGAAATAGAAATACAGTCAGGTTTTAGAAACTACCGTAACAACAACAACAAAAATACTTCTAGAAATGATTTTCCTTTATTATTATTCCTGAATTTCTCTTTTGAGTGAGCATTTTTTTTTCTTTTCCATTTGCTGAATTTCTCAACATAGTGTAAAAATATAGCCAGTTTTATATTTATCACCATGGTCACTTGGAAAAGTCTGATTTTTGTCTTCAATAGCACTTTGAAAATTTTCAGAACACTCAGTTGACATTGCTGAGTAGAGCCCTTTTGGCTAATCAAGAGTCTTGCTGGTACTGCTGGGCTCAAAACAACCTTTTAGATGACGTTATTCCCTGAAGAGGTGGTATAGTTCTGAACAGATTAGGTCCATATGAATGTTTCCTTAAACTCAACAGAAAATAATATCATGTCTTACCAAGAACATAAGAGTTAAGACTTAATGACATAGTGATTGAAATTCTAGTTCAAGTAATCACTACTGTTTGAAATAGGTTATTTAGCAAATCACCTTTCAAACCAGTTCATTCAGCTGAAAAATGTCATGGTAATTAAATGATGTTATGTGTAAGCAAATAATAAGGTCTAATATTGAAATAGCTAGCTATTGCCTTTACATTGATTCAACACACGTAACTAATTTACTTTGTAAATACATATACTATCCACTTCCAGGTGGGAAACTGAGTTGTAAGAAGTTAAATAAGTGAATCTATATATATATTTAATAAAGTTGGGATCCCAAATATGTAGATGATAATAGCAGTAATAATAATGGCAATGGTAATGATAATAACAGTTTATAATACAAACTGAAAGTTTTTTACTCCTAAAAGCATATCTGGCTTTCCCACAGAATGTAGGGCTCAGATAGAACATGAGCTAAATACTTTTAGCATCTGACAGATAATTGTAAAGATTATTAAAAATAATCCCTCAGGACCCTCCTTGGTGGTGAAGCAGGTTAAAACACAGCACTAAGAAGCTAAAGCCACTTCAGCATGAGTTCAATCCCTGGTCTGGAGGTGACCTACATGGAGTCACAGACCTGTCCTGACCCATTCTTTGCCCCTTCAGCAGTGTACTTCATCAGTCGGCCTGTTCTGTTCCCCACTCTGTCTCTGGTGAATCCTCTCATGGCCCCTGCACCTCTGGCTTGTACCTCAGTTCTGTATGCATAAATAAATAAATATTTAAAAAATTTTTTAAAAGTGTTTAAAAATAATCTCTCAGTCTCATTAATGATTCCTTCTCTATAGTTTGGTGAATGATGATCTACTATTGCACTATGAAAGGCAAGTAGTTGAAAACATGGACTCTAGAGTGAATCACCTATGTTAACGACAGCTTTCAATTTTGGCAAATGTGGAGCCTTAACCATATTGCTCAAAATCTTTGTGTGTAGGATCTTTTGTGCAAAGATAATACAGACTATTACCTAATACATTCAGGGTTATTCAAAAGAAAACATAAATGGATCAGCATTTGTATGCATCCATTGTAAACACTCAAAAAGAGTTACTGCCTTAGCTACTGAGTACCATGATATTTATAGCAACAGTTACTGCCACTTCCACTACTATTACTGCTACTGCCTCACTGCTACACTATCAAATCATTAATGCCTAATACTATTAATCATTAGTGCCTAATACTATTACTACCACCACAATACTACATAGCAGGGAATTTTGCATCTGGATCCACTGTGTGAATCACATTTTAATTTTAGATTTAATTTTTATTGTACCTTCTATATCATTTAGTCAGGAAATGTTTGTAAAATTATTCTATTTTTTTAAAGATTATTTATGCATACAGAACTGGGATACAGGCCAGAAGTGCAGGGGCAGTGAGAGGATTCAACAAAGACAGAGTGGGGAGCAGAACAGGCAGATGGAGGAAGTACACTTCTGAGGGGAGCAGTGGACGGGTCAGGAGAGGTCTGCCACACCTTGTGGGTCACCTCCTGGGTGGGGATTGACCTCATGTGAAGTGGTTTTAGCTTCTTAGTGCTGTGCTTTAATCCACTGCCCCACCAGTGGATTAAATAAATATATAAACTTATATATTTATTTAGGTAATATTTGGATACCTCATTAGTTATCACCATCAGAGTACACACACCACCACATCACCCAGAGCATCCTACCACAGTCCATTCTGTTTCTGTCCCTCTTTGTTCTTACCTCTCCCACACCTTGGTGTTTTCAGTTCTTTAGTAGTTTTCCAGGGCTAGTTTTTTTTTTTTTTTAAGATTTATTTATTTGTGCATACAGAACTGGGGTACAGGCCAGAGGCTCAGGGGCAGTGAGAGGCTTCACCAGAGACAGAGTGGGGAACAGAACAGGCAGATCAACGAAGTACACTGCTGAGGGGAGCAGCGGGCGGGTCAGGAGAGGTCTGCCACGCCATGTGGTCACCTCCGGGGCAGGTGGGAATCCGTACTCATGCGGAAGTGGCTTTAGGTTTTTAGTGCTGTGCTTTAACCTGCTGCGCCACCAGGGAGGACCCACCAGGGTTAGTTTTTAAAGGGTTAGTCTTTGCCTTATGAGATTCTTAGTGTTACTATACAGTATTTATCTTTCTACGCCTGTCACTTGCTGTTATCCCTTCCAGCTCCCTCTTTGTTGCTGCAAATGGCATGTATTTATCCTTTTTGATTGCTGAGGAACATGCCATTGTATGTTTGGCACATCTTCTTGATCTACTCATCTGTTTTTTTGACACTTAGGTTGTTTTATAATTTAGCCATAGTAAATACTGCAATAAACATTGGGAGTGAACATATCCTTTTGAATTATTGTTTTTAAATTATGGGGTTTATGCCTGTGAGTGAAATTACTGGGTCAAATGGCAGATCCATTTTTAATGTATTGAGGCACTTTCAACCAGCAACCATAAAATACATGGAAGAAAGCATAAGCAAAATATTTCATGACATTAACCTTAGTGATGCCTTTAGAGAATTATCCCCAACAGCAAGGAAAACAAAAGAGAGCATAAACAACTATTTCAAACTAAAATGCATCTGCAAAACAAAGGAAACCGTAACATACATGAAAACACCCTACTTAATAGAAGAAAATATTTGCATACTATACATCTTACAATAGACTGATATAAAAAAATACACAAAGAAATTACACCACTTTACAAATCTAAGCAAATAGCTCACTAAAGAAATAGGCAGAAGAAATAAACAGTCTCCAGAGAAGACAGTCAGATTGCATACAAACACATGAAATAAATGTGCACCATTTCTTATTAGAAAAATGAAAATCAAGACCACAATGAGATAACAACTCACACCTGTGAGAAAGGTCTATCTCTAAATGAACAGAAACCACAGGCTGGCAAGGGTGTGGAGAAAAAGGAACATCCCTGTACTGTTGGGGGAAATATGAACTGATTCAGCCCTTTCGCGTGAAGTTCTTAGTCTGTAGTATACTGTTCAGTGAAATGGTGTATAATATGTTGAAGGAGCAAACCATTTAGCTATGGACTAAATGTGGTCTTATAATACAATCATACTTTAGCAGTTTGTTATAAATTCACTAAAATATACTAGGGTAACTTGAACTACAGAAAAATCTGATATACTGAACTATACATTTAAAACAAATTATTATCTGTTTTTATCTACACATATTATTGAATCTTCTATTTTTATTACCAAAAATACACATTTGCAAGATATATAAAACTGTCTTTCATATGTATATTCTTTTTATTTATTTATTTATTTTTAAAGCTTTATTGATTTATGCATACAGAACTGGGGTACAAGCCAGAGATGCAAGGTCAGCGAGAGGATTCACCAGGGGAGCAGAACAGGGAGAGCAATGAAGTACACTGCTGAGGGGAGCAGCTTTGACACTACGTGTTGTTCCACGTAGATTACCTCCCAGACCAGGGATGGAACTCGCACTGAAGCGGCTGCTGCTAGCTTGCAGTGTTGCACTCTAACCCGTTGCACCACCAGGGAGGGCCAATCTTATAAGAACTGGCATATAGGCCAGAGGTATGGAGAGTGAGAAGATTCACCAGAGACAGAGTAAGGAGCAGAATAGGCAGATTTACTGAAACATACTGTTGAGGGGAGCAGTGGTCAGGTCAGGGGAGATCTTCAGTGTTATGTGGGTCAGGCTGAAGTGGCTGTGGATAGCTTTATAATGATGTGCTTTATACTAATGTGCTTTGAGGGAGGGCCCCAAACAATGCATATTCTTAAAAATTATCAACATATTCAAAATTTTACATACAAAATGAAAAACCTTTTATTAGGAACTTACCATAACAATGTTTATGTGTTTTGGAAGTAGTAGAGGCTAGGGAAAATGTATAAGGAAAAATATTCAGCCAAATAAATAATAATATACTTTACATTGTGCAGGTATTTTTGAAAAATTACATGTTGGGAAACCAGCAACATAGGTACTGGAAGAATTCCATGATTAAATCAGACTATATAAAAAAAAATAGTTTGACTTTTATTCTGAAAATAATGTAGTACTTGAGTTTAAAACTCAATGAGAAAATAGAATAAAGAAAATGAGGCAAACATTTTATCTTAATCTGAATATTAAGCTAAAATTCTAGTTGGAAAAGCTAGTATCAATGCCATAATTTGTTTGTAAAACTATTGGGGTGGGAATCCATCTTATCTGCAGTTGCTTCACAGGTGGGCATGTGTGTATTAGTCAGTCACCTTCATACTCAACAGCATGTCTCTCAGTGCCTGGTAACTGTTCAATGACTTCCCTGCCACACAGAGGGGCAATGTTTTTCAAAGGTTTTAATCCATAATTTTTATTGATACATATTTTCAAATATTAACATATACACATAATCTTAGTAATGTGTGCCTTACCTTCCTTGATTGTACCCATTGTGTAAAAATCATCATAATAATGATAAGGTGGAAAAATATTTCCTGATTTGTTCCAGGCCCTTAGACACATGTGCCTGGAGAAAAAGGATCATGATAGGAAAAATAAAGAAAGAGGGAGTGAGGTGAAGTGAATTTTAGAAATAAAAGTAGTTCACTAAAGCCAGGATCTACCGAGAGAGTTAGTTGGATATGAAACAGAAAGTGGATCCAAGGGAAACTTTACACTTGTTAAGTTGCTTGAATTAGATCTGTGTGACAACTCATAAAGATGCCCTAAAGATTTTTGAGCAGGGAAATAGGATGTATATTTATATCTTAAAAAATACCATTCTGACTACAATGTCAGGGACTAATAGAATGGATTAGGATGGAAGTTGAGGGTCAATAAGTGGTTCCTGGCATACTCCAGGACAGAAGGTCAGTCATGAGCAGTGTCCTGGACAGAAGGGCAGTCATGGAAATGGAGACAAAAAGATTCATTTGGTAGCATTTTTGTTTTTTTTTTAAAGATTTATTTATTTGTGCATACAGAACTGGGGTACAGGCCAGAGGCTCAGGGGCGGCGAGAGGCTTCACCAGAGACAGAGTGGGGAGCAGAACAGGCAGATCGACGAAGTACACTGCTGAGGGGAGCAGGGGTGGGTCAGGAGAGGTCTGCCACGCCATGTGATCGCCTCCGGGGCAGGCGGGAATCAAACTCATGCGGAAGCGGCTTTAGATTCTCAGTGCTGGGCTTTAACCCGCTGTGCCACCAGGGAGGGCCTTTTTGGTAGCATTTTTAATTTGTCAAGAAGGATAAGAGCAACAGAGGGAGAACAGAGATATATTCAATAAAATATAGCAGCAGTACTTTCTCTCATTAGAAACTGAATTGGAAGAACACCTGTAGAAGAGTATACTAAATGAATACATAGAGAATCTAGTACTCGGTTATAAAATAAGATCGAAGTACATTTACTTAATGCATATTTGTTGTATTATTTGCTAAAAATAACACTCCATGTCTTCCAGCATTGTAATAAAGATTGAAGAGTATGAAGAATCATATAATAGCATATTGCCAAATAAGATCATCAATACTTCATGTGAAATAAGATCAGTAGAGTTTTCAAACTTACATTCATTTAATATAGCACCTACATACTTATAAGAAGTCATAAAATCCATCTAAAAACAAATTTCCCATTCTTACCTAGGCACACGGAAATTTACATATGAATTGCCATCAACTGTTGGCAATATTTGAACTGATCAATAATCCAACATATAGTTGCACTGATATAGATACTCAAGTTGTCAGACAGTTCATTAAAGAAAATGTATGTGTTTCTTGGTTTCATGTTCCTGAGGAGATACAAGGATGCTGAACAAGTCATATGTGAATCCCTAAAGATGAACAGATAGATAATGGAGAATAGAGGCAAACAGAGAGAATAAAGTTAAACTCAGCTAAACTCTCTTTTTGCTTTATTTGTTACTGTCACAAATAAACCCAATTTTGTAAAATATATGTGTACTAAGAAAGCAAAAGTGTAGTGAGATAACAACTACCACTATTGTCCAATGGTGGTAATTACCTGTGTTTTGGTAACAACATTTGGAGGTGGAGGGAGCCTGCCCTTCTAAAACACAAACATCAATGTAATACATTCTATCAATAAAATAACTATAAAAATATAAAAAAAAACTTACAAAATGATGTAAAAATAAACTGTTATAAAATAAAAAAACATCAAAAATATAAAAAACAAAAGTAAAATCTCTCTCACATACATAATACATTAAATATAAAATTGCTAAGGGGTTCCTATTATAATCCTTTATTAATTCTCATGACATTCACATGAAAACCTCCTTTTGGAATACAATTTCCATTTTTTGGTATGCCCAAAATACCCTTTTGTTTTACTTTGCTTTATATTGTTCTTTCTGGGGAATAGTGGAACCATGAAGACCAAAATAAGAAACACTTTCAAGCCAATAAGATCAAATGATGATTGATGAATCCAAATTATCATGATAGTGATTATCATAGATCATTATGATGATAATGAATGATTATGGTGAACTGACACTGATTCTCATTGAAAGAAGTAATAAAGGCACAGAAATTTCACTGAGATCAATATCTAGGGAGCAGGGAATGCACATCAGGGTTTTCTAGTCTTTTCTGTTCAGAATCACTGTAGTATTTTTTAAGCACCAACGTTTGGACTTTCTCCCACACATAATGAATCTGAATCCTATGGAGAGGTATCTGGGGATATGTATGATTGAAAAGAAATCCCCTGTACCCAGCACACATCTCAGGCCCAAGAATTTTTAATGAGGTTATTTGAAAACACAGCATTATAAGGGATAATAGATTGCAGTGAGTCTTGTATGACAAATAGTCATGTACTCCACAAGTACACAGTTAAAGCTGCTCAAGATTTTTCATTTACTTACTATCTTAAGTGATTGGCAAAGACTCAGTGAACAATAATGGGGTTTTTATACAACAAACAGAGAAAGCAAATAATTTTTAAGTTCATAGTTGGCTGGCTGTTTCACCCTAGATACTGTCCACAGTGCCCAGAAGTCCTCCCAAAAAACAAAAAATCAAAAAAACACTTGACCATACAAGATGATACTCTCCGGTCAATGAGGGCTGGACTTATGGCAGTCAGCAAGCAGCAGGCCATGACCCAATTCACAGCTGGAGGTGTTCTCAGGCGGGGCCACTGCGATGATGCTACAACAGCCTGCAGTCACAGTCTGTGGAAGGTGCTGGATGCTGGACTAAACAACAAGGGAGGCAGCAACAATGGGAGGTGAGGCCGGGTGACCCGCTACAGCTCTTTGTGCTTTGGGTGACCCACTACAGCTCTTTGTGCTTTGCTGGCCCCCCGGGGACAACAAAGCACCCTTTGATACCCAGGCCTTGGGCCCTTGTGCTTCTTTCAGGATGCAATAGTGAACTTGAAGCAGGTGCATGTGCCCTGTTGCTGGGAAGCTCTGTGGTGGCTGGATGCTGGTTTTTCAGAGGCCAGGAAAAGAGTCAGAGCAGGGCCCTCCCTGGTGCTGGGGCAGGTTAATGTAAGCACTGCAAGCTAGCCACACCCAGTGCGAGTTTGATTCCCAGACCTGGAGCTGACCCACATGGCACAGCAGACCTCTCCTGTCTCACCCGCTGCTCCTCTCAGCAGTATACTTCATCGATCTGCCTATTCTGCTCCCCACTCTGTCTCTGGTGATCCTCTCTCTGCCCCTCCTCCTCCTCCTCTGGCCTGTCCTGTACCCCAGTGCTGTATGCATAAGCAAATAGATCTTTAAGGCAATCTCAGAGCCTCAACCTCTTGGTACCTAGCTTCAGGGAGTCTCAACCTGGCTGCCTTGTATCATTCTCGAGGGTCCCCTACTTTAGCTGCCGGGGGTGACCATTTAACCTGGCTAGCTCCTGGGGGGGGGAGGGCTACCCACAAATAGTAACTTCTGGTGTAGGCAGGGAAAACCATCTCATTTCCCCAACAGCTCCCATTGATGAGCTGGTTATGGGAAAACATCAGTCTTGCCCTGCAGTCCATGCTGCAAGGCCAGTTTCAGTTAAATAGTTTGTAAGAGACAGTACATGGATTCAGCCCTATTAATCTCATTTCCAAATGTGACTTTATTCCTCATAACTGAGTATGAATAAACACAGTTCAAGATTTTTACTCTTTAGCATAAGGAAAAAAATAAATTTCAATTTGAATGTGTGCATTCCCTTCAAATCCATATGTAGAAGCTTCTAATTCCAAGTAGATCATGTAAAAGTATTTGTGGGTAGAGTTTCTGAAGTGGACGGCCTGAGTTCAATCCCTGGCCAGGGTGCTGACCCACATATGGCAGAACAGGCCTTTTCTGTCTTGCATCTGCTCCCCTCAGCAGTGTATTTCAGTAGATCTGCCTGTTCTGCCTCGCCCCCCACCTCTGTCTCCAGTGAATCCTCTCAGGACACCCCCACTCCCCACCCCATACTTCTGGCCTACACTCCAGTTTTCTATGCTCAAATAAATAAATAAATCATCAAAGGAGGAATTTCTGAAGTGGTAACTAAACTAAAATTAGGATATCCCACGTGGATCTTAGTCCAATATAACTGGTGTCCTTAAAATGGAGACAAGCTCTTAGAAAACCATAAGAAAATGGTCATTTACAAAGACAGCGCCCTTAGTAGAAATTAGTTTTATATACACATCAATATCAGACTAAACCTCAAGCCTTAGTGCTTTGTTAGGAAGCCCTAATGTCTTCCTATTACTTGGACAGCATTTATGATTGGATGAATAGAATAGATAGATATGTAGGAATTACTTATGGACCTGTGAAGTAGTATTTGTTTGGTGCTTCTAAAACATAAATATATATGATAACTATACACTATTAATATGTCATCTAAGCACATGTTCTGAAAAGCAATGTGATCTTTACTACATGAATGGGATAGATATTTCAGCACTATTTTTAATCATCTACTTATAAGTTATTGATATAGTTTCAAGTTATTAGTAAATAAGGCAGAAAATTATCCTATTTAGATGCCAAATTGCCTCCACAGGGCTTTCCTTCCTTTCATTTATAGTAGGCAGTGATGGAGAAAATTGTTGCCAAATTCCTAAAGAAATTGGCCCTACATGTTTAAGCTTATTGCTAAAATTGGAATGTTAGACTAAAAAAAAATACTAAGAAATAAGGATTATACTTATGGATGGCTTAAATAACCCATTTAGTTCTCCAAGTTTTGTCAAAGGGCTTATAATTTGATTATAGATTGTATATAGCTTTTTTGCATTAGACATTTATTATTTTACTTTTAAAGTGTATAATTGTATAATGATACAATCAAATGATTCCTTAACTGTTAAACAACAATAAGTGAAAGTGTTCAGATTGATGTTATAACTGTACAAGTTGATTATTCTAAAGAGTTATATTTGAATTGGACTTAGATCTTACAAATATTATGTGGATGAGAAGTTATAGAAGTCTCATTTTTATGACACGTGTGAGTGAGCACTATGTATACTCATGTTAGGAAATCAGTTGTCAGTTTATCCTCTACATTGAAATTACATCCCAAATTAGAATCTAAGCACTTGTTTGAAACAACTACATGTAAAATTCCAACTATAGACACTAGTACCTCTTATTTTTTTCCATTTTTTAAAAAAAAGTATCAAAGTGGCTTAATTATTTTAAATAAACTTTAAAAGGTTAATTTGACCCAGTATCATCTTGCATTTTTTTTTTGTTTCTAAGTGTTCAAGTTTTTTTTTCTTTTTAATGAGCATATAGTACATAATAGTCACTCAAGTTTTAATTAGTATCTAGTAAATTTAAATATGCTGTATAGGAACATGCATTTTTCTATGAAGAGCACACAAAATATACAAAGATTTTATTGGCAAGCCCCTTTTTTTGAGATTTTTCTCTAAACCCCTTTTAATTTAGTTTTATTGTGGTAACAGTATGTAGGTTTCAGGTGTTCATTGTTGAGACTCAAGATATGTATATGCTACATTGAAGTGCAAATCAAATCAATCCTTATACAATGGTCCTCTTTGTTCTGATTTCTTCTTCCATTCTAATAACCACAATTATTATTCCAGTTCAAAAGTTTAATTATGTTTTATTAGGCCATTTGTGTATTTATTTACTTTATATACTACATAAGGATGAAATTACATGGTGTCTTTACTTAAAGAATTCAATCACTGGACTAAGCACAATGTAAGAAACTGTGGATAGAAAGATAAGAACTAAACTTATCATGAGGCTCATGTGTGGTCTAACAGGAATGTGCAACTGGATGTTGTACTATATTCTCAGTGCGCTACACACCAATGGTAAGATTTACTAAAATGTTCCTTGTATGGCACATAGAAGAGCCTTCACAAGACAAGCTAGGTGGCCTTGATAAATGTGCAAAATACCAGTGGGGCTGATTCAGTATGAAAAGTACCCAGTTCATCACAGATATGATGGGTATGAGTACCCACTGAATGGCATGCAAAATGCCTATTCTGTGGTTTTTCTGAGTGATGCACATTTTCTATCCAGTGTTCATTGTATGACATGCTGCTTGTCCATTAGAAATGGTTTTAAGTAAAATATACTGTATGCAAGTGACCATCAAGCAAAATGGTGTGTTATATACTATTTTTAACTTGCTAAGTTCTTTCAAATGGCATGCCACTTGTGGGGGTACATAGTATTTAAGAGGCATACTGATGGTGGAATTAAGAAATGTTTCATAGATAAGAATAACATTCTAATGTTCCCTTGATTGATGAATTAAAGGCATAGATATTAGTGTCAGATATCTATATCTCTATCTCTATCTCTATCTCTATCTCTATATCTATATCTATATACACACACTATTTATTTATATATCATATATACACACATACATATATCTATCTCTCTCTTTCTCTCTCTCTCTCTATATATATATGTATACACACACACACACACACACACATAGAAAGAGAGAGAGAGAGAGAGGATAGAGAGGAGATGAGATGAGATGAGATGAGATGAGATGAGATGAGATGAGATGAGATGAGATGAGATGAGATGAGATGAGATGAGATGAGATGAGATGCCATATTTGGAAGACTTAAAACATAATTCTCCTGATTTTGAGATCAGATCCTCCACTTGCTAACTGGATCTTGGCCAGGCGATATGAATTTACACTTCAGAGGAGCTTCCTGCATATAAAGGAAAGACAGCAGGTTATACTCTCACAGTTTATATTAAATTAGCTCAAGTAAATATAGTTAATATTCTTCAAACATTATAATAATTTATATTGAATAGTTATAATTTTGTGTGTGGCTCACTAAGTAGGAGCTACCACACAGATTTTCATTAAGAAATATCTGAAAACATGGGAAAGGAGTCAGGCAAATGAAAAATAGCTAAGTCATGAAAATGGATGGAATAATTTGACTCCTTTTTATGTTGATTTTGAACATATTAGAAAGGGGTACAGCTAAAAATAAAATCTAGTTGATACTTTTTATTATAATAATAGTCAATGATTGCTAATTTAACTGTTCTTTTTTTATTATGTCTAGTTAAGAGAGAACAGAACACACATAGTAACATCACCCATCAGCAGGTACTTTTTTTTTTTTTTTTTTTTTAAAGATTTATTTATTCATATAGAACTGGGGTACAGGCCAGAGATGTGGAGGGTGAGAGGAGTCACCAGAGACAGAGTGGGGAGCAGAACAGGCAGATCAACGAAGTACACTGCTGAGGGGAGCAGTGGGCGGGTCAGGAGAGGTCTGCCGCACCATGTGGACTCCTCCGGGGCAGGCAGGAATCGAACTCATTGTGGAAGTGGCTTAAGCTTCTCAGTGCAGTGCTTTAACCCGCTGCGCCACCAGGGAGGGCCAGCAGGTACTTTTAATTTCCTACATAACAATACTCTCTGCTTTGACACTCATGTTTTTTTTCTTCCCCTGTGTCTAGAAATCCTGTTTTATTCATGGGCCAATAAACCTAGTTGGGTATAAAATAATGAGCAGCACGAACTCATAGAATTCCCTATACTAATGATCCAGCTGGAGAAGTCTGTGATCCAGTTCTCATCAACAACACATGATGGGAAACAGAGAATTATGGAAATAAAAAATCTGACCATCTTGATGATCTTAGTGGCGTTCTTTGAACAATGTGGTGTGAGGATTTGATAGATGGTTCTGAAGCAGCACTCCTGGATCAGTACACCTAAGGATAAGTGATGATATCCTGAGAAAGGTGTAGCGAAAATCAAAATTAGAAGGAAGACTGTTTAGTAATCCCAGTAACCTACATTCCTAAGTAGTGATTTAGTTCTTAAAAGAATCATGATTAAGTCTCTACCTAGTCTAGGTGAAGGACTTTGGACTCAAAATGGACATGTAAAAGGAATACATCAGACTATATAGTTGTATGGAAGTGTTTACAGTGATAACTGATGCAGCAGAAGTATTTTTGAATGGAGGAAAAATGAGACTAGTAAGAATTGTTGATTGGAATGAACATAAACTTGATTAAAATTGTTTCATAGTGAGTATATCAACAATAGTGACATTAAATAAATTCTTTCAAATTGTTTAATACTATGGGGGGAAAAAGAATGAATTTTAGCTTCAGAAGATAAAAATTTAAGAGAGTTTTATTGTTCTATTAGTACAACGTGATGGTGATTGCCACCATGAATTATGGAAGAATATGTGGAATATTACTTTATTGTGAATTTTTAAAACAGATTAAAGTGGTATCCAGGTTAGATAGAAAGGTAGGTGAGAACAAAAAAAAAAAAATAGTCACTGTATCAAGGCAGTGAAAGTGCTTTAAATAGAGCTGTGCAGCAGAGTTAGATAAACAGATAATTATATTCTCCTGTATATAACAACAATAGAGTGGTGAAGCAAGAGAAATTTGATGTACAATTTAGAAAGAGTATAGTACATCCTAATTCCATAGACAATAGGTTTTCTTTATGAGAGGGCAAGAATCCCTGAGAAATAGTAGAGCAGCAATTCTCCAAAACCTGAGGTGGAGATTGAGGTACAACACAGTTTGGTCTCTGAGAGAGTCACTTTGGGAAACACTTATTGTCATATTTGAGTAAAAGGATGTTACTAGTTTAGCTTTAAAATATATTTTTAGAGTTTTAGAGAGAACATGAAGTCAGAGTAAATTTATGGGTCTTATTAGTAACACAAAAATAAAGTGCATCAAATTGAGTCATCTTGAATGAAAGACAGATTTCCATTACAAGAGGTTGTCATTATAGGTCGTTTTCATAGAAATGACTACCAGGTCTCCAAACAAAGTGATGGGGGGGGATGGTCGGGAACAAAAATCTCTGAGCTTTCCTCAGGACTCAGCTGACCTATCTCAGTGTCTGATGATTGTCCTGTTTTTTGACCAGATGGGAATATTAATGATATAAAGTTAAGTTTTCTATCACTTTTTAATGAATTTTATTAGTTTTTAATAAGACTTCATATGAAAATGTTCATAATATTAACATTTTTATATTTTTAATGACATTTCAGTCTATGAACAATCTGACTAAAATGTATACCATTAATGTATGGTCGCTTCAGCAAAGAAAACAGTATCTCCATTTATTTTTAATGGATTACCTTTAAGTATGTCTTATAAATCCAATGTTTTGATTATCTGATAGTGATTGCTTTTGTATGGTCACACACCAGTGCATCTAAACAAAACAGAATTTTCAATATTTTTTTCTGCATTGAATAGGTACTTTGTAAATTTATGAGCATCATTATCATGCTAAACTGGTCATTAGATTGGGGAGAGATACCCAAGAAATGTCTTTTATTGCAAACAAACACAAGGGATCAAATTTTAAATCAATTAAACTGGGTAGCACTGCATATTAAGCTTCTAATGTGTAACTCTAATTACCCTCTAATGAAGAGTCACAACTCACAAATGCAACTAATATATTGAGGGGGGAAAGATTTACATAGAGAAACCATTTGCTTATTTCAATCTCAGGACCTATATGTTAATTTTATTTCTTTCTATTACTGACAGTAAAGGGGAATGAAGGCGAAGTCACACACCCAGTACAAAGTAAATTAAACAATGTCAGTGACTATGGAAGCTGCAAGGAAATGCCTTGCTGTTTTGAATATATCACTCATAAAAAATATCACTGTCTTTTTATGTAACTTTATTAAAAAGGTTGAAATTTAAAAGGGATTTTACTTTGACTATTATAACTATTTTTGGGCCTACCTGGTACAACAGGGGTTAAAGTTTCAGTGCTGTCAAACTATCCACAGTCACTGCAGCATGAGTTCCATCCTTGGCCAGGGAAGTGACCCAGATGGCACAGCAGACCTCTCCTGTCTTGTCTACTGCTTCTTTAGGAGAGTATTTTAGTAGATACACCTGTTCTGCTCCCCACTCTGTCTCTGATGAATCCTCTCTCCCCCCACACCTCTGGCAAACACACTATTTCTTGTCTGCTTAAATAAATAAAAGAAAAACTTTTTAAAAAGTATTTTTCCTAACATACAAATACATATTGCTCTCATGTCTCAACTTAGTGACTTGCAACTATACATCCATTGAAGCCCCATGTTAGTTATGTTAGTTATGGAATTACTAAAATAATGTGATTTCTAAAATATCCTCTCCAACTAAGATAAGTTCATGAAAAACTGAGCATAACAGATTTATTTGATGGAATTACATGTGTTTTACCTTACATCATTAAGCATACTTATTCATGAAACAGTACCTATTGTGAGTTTATATGTGGTACTAGGGGCACATATCAGAAGTATATTCCTCACAATTGCTGACCTTTTATATCATTAATTTAAAATATAGTATGGTTGACCACAAAACATGAAGCATTTTGCTGGAGGTAAGGTATAATGTCTAAGACAGCTTCTGTTTCAAACATTTATTGTCAAGCAGGAGAAAGTGTTGTCTTTTATTTACAAGTAGAAGACAAGAGGCAGCTGTGGTAATCTGTTCATACTACTAGAGTAAAACACGATCAATGGGCTGGTTTATGTATTTTCATGTTCTGGAGACTGGGAAGTCCAAGATTGAGATGCTGGAAAAATAAGTTTGATTGGCTCTTTTTATTTGGCTTGAAGGTATTCTGCACTTTTGTGCTCGTGTGACATCTTTTTGTACATTCTCAGAGAAAAAGAGTAAATTCTCTGATGTTTCTTTTTTATGAGGTCACAAATATCATCATAAGGGTCCCACCTTTAAGAACTCATTTAAACCTAATTAACTCTCAAAAGCATCATTTCCAAATGCTAACACCTGGAGCATAAAGGCTTCAACATATCAATTTTTTCTGTATATAATTCAGTTCATGGCAGTAATAGTCAAAATAAAGTTAATGTTTCAATATAAACTACAAACTTTCAGATATTCAATAGCACAGTCCAGAAAAAGTCAGTCTTCTACAAAAGTATTGGCAGAGGTTCTGAGCAGTTTAGTTACTATTAACAGTTACAATTTAATCCAAAAATATGACCTCCCAGAGCCCTGCAGTTTTAATGTAAGAATCATTCTCAAATCACATATGACAGGTTTTCTTAAAGAAGAAAAAAAGCAAAAATAATTTCATAAAATTAGCATGTACAAAGAACAGCAGGAAAAATTGTTATTAAAGATCAGAATAAAATTTAAACACAAAGCAATGTTATATGACAAGCATACATTCCACAGACCCCAACAACAATCCTTTTCTGTTTCTATAACTTTGATTTTTTAAGATTTTACATATAAGTTAGGTCATACAATATGTCTTTGTCTGGATTTATTTTACCTATACTGTTCTATCAAATGATACAAATAAAATACCCTTATATTTTATGATTTGATAATTTTCCATTTATATAACTACCTTATCCTTGTTATCCTGAGAAGAGCAGCTTGAATATAATAAACAGGGATACATACAAAGACGATGATTTTGGCGGCATTAGTCGGAATTATTTAAGGCTAATATAAAAGAAAGGGATTTTTATCCAAAATTGCATTGATAATATAAAATACATGAAACCTAATGTGCTAATGCTGGTGCATTAATATAGGAATACTTTTCTGAAAAGATGAAATCTTTGTATTGATGAGACAATCCAAAGTCTCTCTAGTAGTTAATATGACATGGGTTGTAGTTGAAACAGTAGAAGTAAACAAGTCATCTAGTTTTATCAAACCTATATGGTTAATAAGTGAAGGGAACATTTGGAGTTCTGGAAATTACCAGCATCTATGGAAAGGGCACAAAATTAGGAGCTTTCAAACTAGGTTTAAAATATAAGTCAAAATAAAAAAAAATTAAAGATAGTAGAGTTGTTTAAGAAAATATATTGTATATTAAGAAAATATATCATGTGAACTGTCACTGAAAGGTTAAGCAATGTATTCAGCGAGGTGCAAAATAAGCATCACATGACTTCTGGAAAAGTTGTTTCAATGGAAATTTTTTTTTTAAGGTTTATTTATTTATTCATACAGAACTGGGGTACAGGCCAGAGATGTGGAAGGTGAGAGGATTCACCAGGGACAGAGTGGGGAGCAGAACAGGCAGACTGACGAAGTACACTGCTGAGGGGAGCAGCGGGCTGGCCAGGAAAGGTCTGCCATGGCATGTGGATGTATCTCCTCCTGTTTAGGCCAGGATCGAACTCATGTGGAAGTGGCCTAAGCCTCTCAGTGCAGTGCTTTAACCCGCTACTGCGCCACCAAGGAGGGGCCTTGCTTTTTTTTTTTTTTTAATGTAATGACTAAGTGTAGTCAGCAATGTCAAATATTCATGCTTTGGTGTGAAGGAGAGAGGAATGAAAGTTAGGAATTGAATGGGTGCTGGAATGTGTTCCTTATTTTCATTTTTAGAAATGAGACAATGAACAGACAATGAATATATATTTATATATATATATATGAGAACTATAGATCAAAGCACAATGATAACAGAATGAGGGAACAATTTAGTAACTTATAAAATGTGGTTTCTGGAAAAATTTAAATGCAGGATACTGATGGAGGGATTCACTTTGCACAAGAGATAAAAGTAATCCAGCTTTAATGATATTCTTTCAATGGTTATGAGGCTAATTTTTGTACCCTTTCATGTGTTTTACAATGAAAAAAATAATTAAAGAAATAGAACTATAGCATAGATCTGATCTTGAGTTGGTCGGATTATGTGATCATGGTGAGACACAGTTCTACAGCTTCAATTATGCCAATCCAGTAGTCACTGTGGAAATGAAAATCTCTGTGAGACTCAGCTTTGTCAGCTTTGTTCTTCTGCCTGGTGTAGTATGAGAAAGCTCTTTTAAAGCTCAAGTTTTTTAATAAGGAGAAAAATAAAACTGACTTGATCTTATTTATAGTGTTCATACCCTTTACCAAGACTTTATGCAAAGCTCTCTGAATGAAGTCTGGCTTTATTTTATCCCATGTGCATTAATACTTAAATCTATATATCAGTGTCAGAAAGATTTTAACTAGAACTATATCTTATGATAATAGATATATAAGTCAAAATTTAAATACATTATAAAAGATTTAAAATGGGAAACTGTTGTCCTCTTTCATGCTTATTTTAATTTTTGTCAGTATTTGTTAGTATTTGAATTAAGCTATCATTACCTTTTGTGTGTTTACCAACAGAAGAATTTGTGCATAGCTACATATTTTATTAATGAATATTTTTATTTTATTAATGCACCTTTGCACATTAATATTTAGTAGATAACAAAATTATCCATTGAAAGCAATAATTGTTTGCTATTTATATGTCTGTTCATGAGTATTTGATGATTTGTCAATATTTTAATATGAGAATTTTCATTGGCTTATTTATGAAATTTCCCATTAGACAGATAAATTATAAAATAAAATATGTACCATTTGGAAAGTAAGTAACTTAGTATTTTAATTTCCCACTAATTAATGAATACCTTATTAAAATTAGAAGAGGCTCAAAATCACTATCTTTAAAAATGAAATGTAATAATTATTTTATAAGGCTTTTAACTGCAGGAATAATATTTCTCCTTGAATAACTTGTTAAGAAAATCTCCTCAACCATACAATCTATTTTTTACAAATTTCCAAATTTCCTTCATCTCTCTTTTTAAAAAATATTTATTTATTTACGCTTACAGAACTGGGGTACAGGCCAGAGGTGCGGTGGGTGAGATGATTCACCAGAGACAGAGTGGGAGCGGAACAGGAAGACAGACTGATATACACTGCTGGGGGGAGCAGCGGGCAGGTCAGGAGAGGTCTGCCACTTCGTGTGGGTCAGCTCCCTGGCAGGGCATTGAACTTGTGCGGCAGTGGTTTCCAAAAGCTTCATAGTGTTGTGCTTTAACCACTTGTGCCACCAGACAGAAACCCTTTATCTCTTTTTGACACTGCTTTCTTTATTTTGCAGTATCAAGTTATTTTAATCTCTTTTGTTTCATAAACTACATATTCTGTGAGGTTTGCTCCAACAATTCACACTGTTTTCCACCTTCCTTTCTCATTTTCTTGTCTCATTTCTTTATTTTTCTATCTTCCTGCTCCTGCCAGTAAATGCCACATCATTTCCATTTTCTTATGAAGCATTGATTTGATATTTTAGTTCATGTACGTCGACATCTATTGATACATAACTTTGGGGTTACATTTTCATGCCCCCATAAGTGTACATTCTCCACTCATTCTGCACCAAAAGTGCTGTGCTGTTTCATATCCCCTGTTTCCTTATATCTTCCCTCCCTTTTCATGCTGAGCAAATCTATAAATCACTAAGCCTCTTGGTGACTGACAAAAGTTTGTACACAATGTGAGATTGGTAGCAAAGTAGTTGTGCTCAGAGCATCCTCAATAAGGAAAATCAGGTGAATCTTTAAAAATGCCAATCATTTACATATACATCTATTGATACATAACTTTGGGGTTACATCTTCATACCTCCATACTGTAGCTCCCTCTTGATGAATCGGCTTTGTGGTGTATTATTCTTTTAATGCATTGTTGGATTCTGTTGGCTAAGATTTTGTTGAGGATTTTTGCATCAGTGATCATTAGGGAGATTGGTCTGTGGTTTTCTTTTTTTGTGTGTTTTCTCTGTTAGGTTTTGGTATTAGTGTGATGTTGGCTTCATAGAAATTATGTGATATTGTTCCTTCTTTTTCAATTTTTTGGATGTGTCTGTGTAGAATAGGCACTAGTTCTTTTCTGAGTATTTGGAAAAATTCATTTGTAAATCCATCTGGTCCTGGGTTTTTATTTTTGGGGAGGGTTTTGACTACTTCTTCAATTTCCTTGCTTGCAATTGGTCTGTTTAGTTGTTCTATTTCTTCTTTATCTTGCTTTGGGTGATTGTAGAATTGTAGGAATTTGTCCATTTCTGTTAAATTGTCCATCTTGTTTGCATATAGTTGTGCATAGTATTCTCTGATTATTATTTTGATTTCTGTGGGATCTGTTGTGATTTCTTCTCTTTCATTTATGATTCTGTTTATTTGTGCTTTCTCTTGTTTTTTTTTTTTTTTTTTTTTTTCCTTTGTGAGACTGGCTATTGACCTGTCTATCTTTCTTATTTTTTCGAAGAACCAACTTTTGGTTTCATTGATTTTTGGACTGCTTTTTCTAACATCCATTTCATTTATTTCTGATTTGACTTTTATTATTTTCTGTCTTCTACTGGCTTTGGGTGATTTTGTTGCTCTTCTTTCAGTTCTTTAAGGTAGGACATTAGATTATTTCTTTGAGTTATTTCTTGTTCTTTATGTGAGCCTGCAGTGCTATATATTTTCCTCTTATAACTGCTTTTAATGTGTCCCATAAGTTTTGGAGATTTGTGTCATCATCGTCATTCTTTTCCAGGTATTTTTTTTTTTATTTCTTATTTGATCTCCTCATTGATCCAATGGTCCTCCAGTAGTGTGGGTTTAGTGTGGGTTTCAATCTCCATATAGTAGGTGGGTTTCTTGTCTTCCTCATATGGTTTATTTCTGGTTTGATTCCTTCATGGTCAGAGAAAATATTTGGTATGATTTTGATTTTAATGTATTTATTGATAGTTATCTTGTGACCCAGTATTTGGTCAATCCTAGAGAATAATCCATGTGGATTTGAGAAAAATGTGTACTCAGTTTTTCTAGGGTGCAGTATTCTATAGACGTCTGCTAGACCCATGTTTTCCAGGTCCTTGTTCAGAGCTTTAGTGTCTTTACTTATCTTTTGTCTTGTTGATCTGTCTATTGTAGAGAGTGGTGTGTTGAAGTCTCCTGCTATGCATGTATTTTCTCTGATATATGTTTTCATAGATGACAATAGTTTCCTGATATATTTTGGTGCTCCTTCATTTGGTGCATATATGTTGATGATTGTTATGTCCTCTTGTTGTATTGTCCCCTTAATTATAATGTAGTGGCCTTCTGTGTCTCTTTTAACCTTTTTTAGTTTGAAGTCTATTTTGATCTGATATAAGGTGTTCTTGCCTTTTTTTTTGATCCATTTGTTTGCAGAACTGTTTGCCATCCTTTTATTTTCAATCTGTTTTTATCTTTTGCAGTTAGATGTGTTTCCTACAAGCAGCAGAATGATGGGTTTTGTTTTTTAATCCATCCTGCAACTCTGTGTCTTTTTATTGATGTGTTTAATCCATTTACATTTAGAGATAATATTGATGTTCTGGCACCTACTTTTGCTATTTTGGTCCTTTTGTATTTTTATTCCTTATTTTGAATTTTTCTTGTTCATTCTTCTTTGGATTTGGTTTGAGGGTTTCTTGTATTATTTTTTGGAGTGGAGGTTTAGTCATGACGAAATTATGGAGTTTCTGTTTGTCTGAGAATGTCCTTATTCTTTCTTCATAGAGGAAGGAGAGCTTCGCAGGGTAGAGTATTCTTGGTTGGCATTTAATGCTTTGGAGTTTGTTGTGTATGTCCCTCCATTCTTTTCTGGCCCATAGTGTTTCTTTGGAGAAGTCTGATATCATCTAGATTGGTTTCCCTTTATAGCTTATTTGTTTATTCCCTCTTGTTATTCTCATTATCTTTTCCTTGTCTTGAATTCTTGGAAGTTTTACTATAATGTGTCTTGCTACATTTCTCCTGTCATCATGGTAGTTTGGTGTTCTTCTTGCTTCTTGGATCTCTACTATCATCTTCTTTTTCATATTAGGGAAGTTCTCTTCTATTATCTCTGTGAATTTTCTCAATTCATTGGCTATTCTCTTTATCTTCTAGGATATCTGGGATATCTGTAACTCTGATATTTCCTTTCTTAATGGTGTCAGATAGCTCTTCATTCCTTTTCCTTTTTACTTCTTTCTTTCTTTTTTTCTTTTTTCTTTTTTTTTTTAGTTCTATTTGTTTCTGTATCTTCGAGAGTACTAATTAATTCTTCCATTTCCTCTATTCTGTTTTCAGTACTTTTCCCAGCATTCTTTATCTCTTTGAGTGGCCTTTTCATTGCCTGAATTTCTTCATTTCCTTTTATAATGCCTCATTTTCTTTCTTCTGTTCATTGATTGCTTGTCTCATTATCTTTTTTTTTTGTCTTTTTCATTTCTTTAATTTATTTCATTCACTTCCTTGTTTGAATTCTTCAACTCCTTTATGACTTGTCTCATTTAATTTTTTTTTTCTCTCCTCTCATCCTCTTTTTGTTTGTTTATCATGGTGATTCTGAATTCTCTTATCCATTAGGCTAAGCAGTTCTTCTATTTCTTTTGTGGTTTTTGCTGACTGCTCTTTTTGTGGTGATTTTTCCCCCTGTGGACTTGCTTGAATATTTTTTTGTCTTCTTTACTCTGCCGTGTATTTTCTAATACTTTCTATTTGGTGAGACACGGTGCTGCTATTATTGAATGGCATTTTTTTTCCCTGGCTGTTCTTTCTGGGATGGCAGTGGGACTTCCAGACATTTCATTTGTGGAGGGTATTCTGAGCCTTGTTTTGTTTCAATATCTCCTGTTTTTCTAGCCCCATAATTCCACTGTGTGGAATTAATGTCTGTCATCTCTGCCAGTGATGCTCAGAGGTCTCTTGTGGTGTTCAACTTCTTCTGTTAAGTTGTTGAGTCCTTGTCTATGGAAGGTCCCTGTTGATTTTGAGGCCTTCTGATGTCCCAGGTTCCCTCTATGTTTGGATGCAGCCCCAGAGGGTGGGGTATATTAGAAGTGTTGCATCTGGGCCTGTGGTTGAGACAGTCACTGGTTTTGTTTATTTTTGAGCACTGTGAGCCTTGCAAAGCAGTCTTCCGGCCACTGTTGTTCAATAATACTTTGAGTCCTAATTCTGTACACCCCCCAGTTGTGCAGGTTGTCAATCCTCCCTCTAGGCCCCAAGGCTCTTTGTGCCCACTCAGAGCAGTCTCTCCCTGAGCAGTCTTTCCTTACCATTTGTGAGAATGTTAATGGGCCTATATTGATTCAGCTTATTTTTTTTCCCCTTTTTATCTCAGGGGCTTTGTGAACTTGTTGGCCCCACCTTAGTGACTAATGCCAGGAACAAGCCTCCTGCCTATGCTGTGGGGTGGTGAAAAGGGTTGCAGGCCTTGCAGCTGCCCCACTCACCAGATCACCAGAATTTTTTTCCCCACCTCCTGGTCTTTTTGTTCCCACTTACACAGTCTTTTCCCCCTGGCTCGGTTCTACTCACTGAGCCAAATGAGCAGGAAGCCTCCCTCTGCAGCACTAGAGCCTGTGTGTTCTCCTGATTGATCCAAGTTTTAGTGTTCTGCTTATCCTGTCTGTGGCGCTTCCAGCTAGGAGTTCCCTTATCAGAACTCCCCAATTGTCGATTCTGATTCTCCCTTAGCTATCTTCCTTCTAGTGAGTCCAGGGTGGTCTCATTTGGGTTGAAACTTGTAGCATGTAAGTCTATAGTCCGTTTTCATATAATCTTATATAATCCTTTTTATATAATCCTTTTTATATAATCCTATGCGAGCTTGGATATAGTCGTCCCTGCGTCTTTACTCTGCTACTCTGCTTTACTCTGCTGCCATCTTCAATGCAGTGTTTTGTTTTGTTTTTTTAATCTGTCTACCGATTTCACTCTAGTGAAATGGAAAGTTGCCAGTGGGAGTCTCCATCTCTCTGTACACATTTCAGAGCATTACAACTACCCCTACTGCCTATTATTAATCCATTTTCTCATTCACAAATGTTCACTTTGTGGTTACTATGTATTCTGAATTAGCATAGGTGCGCAAGCACACAATAAATAAAACAAAATTTCTACTTATCTTTTAGTGAGGAAGGACGGTCATTAATTAACATGTAAGTAAAGTGTATGTTATATAGTCCTATTGAAAATAAGTAAAGCAAACTTGGTGGGAGCAGATCAAGATTGTGGCACAGTGAAAGTTTTGGGCTCCCCTCCACATATTCACAGCTAGGTTGCCCGATCAAAACCGAAAACTCCTGAAGGAAAAGCACACACATCATATAGCATATGCTAGGACTCTCATCTGGTGAAGGGGTCCCTACTGAGCAGTGGAACAGTCAGACATGTAGCCCACCCTGACAGGAAAGGTAGGACCTGCAAGAAGCAGAGAGGAACTGGTGGCACCCTTACCCTATTACCTACCCTCAGCAGAGTTCAACAAGCCCCAAGATGGTATCTGGAAGCAGAACTCAGTGAGACCCAAAACATACCCTGGAAGATATTTTATTTGCAGCAAGCTTATCCAAATAACTCACTGAACCCAGCATGGTACTTATGGCAACATTATCCATAATAGGCCCCAGCAGAACTCAGCAAGCCCTGATAGGGGACAAGAAAGTAGACTCCCTACATAAGCCCTCCATGAAACCAGCAAGTCACAGAGCAGAACAAACACTAAAGAATAGGTTCTGGAAGTATGGAGCAGGCATTGCCAAAGGAAGCAGTGTAATAGGGCAGAGGCAGCTTCAGAGCCTGGTCGATAGCTCTTGGAGCAGTAAAACAATGGGACAGATTTTAATCAGAAAATTTGGTTAAGAGAGGGATTAATTAGTACTTGGTCAGTAGAGACCAGTATAGACTGCAACAAAGATGACACATAAGTAATTCATGTCATGTTGTGCAGATTTGTGGAAAGAGGAACCTATGGATTGTGATCTAGAGTAAGAGGCACTGGTAAAGAGTGGCCAGTTTAGTCATAGACACTGAGGAGAGGAGAAGAAAAGCTATCTGGAGGTATATTCCCTTGAAAAAGGGTAAAAACTGATCTACATTCTTCAGCCCACACCAAAGACTGGTGCATACTTTGTGATTTATAACAAGAGATAGAAACTGTCAATTCCCTCATCTCATATCGCAGAGAGGAGGGTTATCAGAACACCACAAGTATGAGCCAGATCCAATTCATCTCACCATACCAACATCTTTATCCTTCAAAATCCCTCCCTGCCTGCAAAACCAGCAACTGCAAAATAGATCTTAGTATATTCAGAAGCCAGAAAAAACAAATTCTAAAGAAATTAAAAACAAAAAAAAAATGACCTCAACTAACAGAATGGGCAGACAATAATATTATTACATGATAATAAGGGAATTCAAATATGATAGCAAAAAGTCAGAATAACTTTCTAGAAATACAACTCAAAAGGATGTAATCATAGCTCCCTATTAGATAAACTTCAGAACTGAAAGTGGTAGATGAACATTTAGCAAAGCAAGTCAAATAAATATAAGACAACTCAGAAAAAACGAATGAAAGAGCTCTGACAAAATTCAGTAAAACAAATTAATGAGAATATAAATAAAATCAGTGAACAGAAAGTGTAGTTGAAACTTTAAATAATAAAAGAACAAATTCAAAATATTAATAAATAAATTCTAAAGAAATTAAAAAAAAACATGAAATTGAATATAAACCCCAAAATAGCAAATTCTGTGAAGGATATTTATAAAAAGGAATACTTGTGCCCTAATGCTAGTAATCTGGCTGGTCTAACTGCTATGGAAAGTAGTAGGAGTTTTCCTTAAGCTATTAACAATTGAGATTCCAAATTATCCAGCAATTGCACTTTTAGAAATTTATCACCAAAATAAAAAAAATTACTGTGAAGAGCTGTAGAGTCCAGGTTACTGAAGGACTAGAAAGAAACATGGTGGGCTTTTAAAGAATAAGGGCCTCTTGCACCGGAAAGGGAGTATGTTTTTGCTGACAGGGCTAAATGCTCAGATGGTGTTCAAATAAGGGGGGTGAAAAGGCATGGAGGCAGGGGCTGTGGGATTCTAAGGAGGGAATCAGAACAATAATGAGCTTCCTTTTGCCTGTGAATCCTCTGTGTGTGTTTGTGTGCCTGGTTCATTATCATCCCCAGCCCCTGCACCTCGAGATCACATTGCCCGGCCTGTCCGGGGTTAAGAATTACTACTCTGAAGGGATCAATGCACCCTATGTCCTCTGTGGCCCTTATATATCATGGAACCAACCTAAATGTCCCACAACAATGGACTAAGATGCAGCATATACACACAAAGGCTATAAAAATCATGGTTTCCATTTACATGAATGGAAGTGAAGGGGATTATGCTAAGCGAAATATGTACAAAGGATAAAAATAATAGTTTTTTTTTTACTACTATGTGGAATATGTGTGTGGGGTGTGGAACTGACAAATTGAACGTATTGTAGCAATATGACTGCAGAATTGAAGTTGCTAGAGGGGGAGATAAGGAAATAAGGGAATAAAGTTCTGAAAGGACCTAATAATTGTCTTGGGTAAACATGGGTGCTTTGATGATGGGGATGGATGTAACACACAGCTGAAAGGGTCTAAACCTATTTCCTTAAATCATATATGATATTATAAACCAATGTTATCACAATAAAGCAAATAAAAGAGAGGGAAGAAGTAAAAGAGAGGAGAAGAATGAGGGAGAGAAGGAGGTAAAATGAGAATGATTGCACTATGAGTGAGAAAGTGACTGTACTATTTTATATACGGTCAGGAAAGCCTCAATGAAAATGTCATGACTGACAGTGATGTGGGAGAAATGGGTGTGAGTAAACCTTAGGGGCATCTTTAGGAAATCCTCACCTTCAAAATGACTATACAGTAGAAGAACTGTGAGTACTGGGGACTCAGGACCCTCCAAAATGTAGAGATTTAAGTGATATGTCAGATCAACAGAGGGATAAACAAATTATCACCAGTGAGGAAAAACTACTGTTAGCAATCTAGGAACATGTTAACTTGAGCAACATACAAGACTGGAAGCAAGGTGCTGACCAGGCTGTTTCCATCCCTAGGTTCCACTGGGATATTGTCTGCATCCAAAGTTCACTTGGGTTGTTAAATGGATTCATTTTCTTTCAGTTATTTGACTATTAGTCTTAGTTTTTTACTGGGTGTCAGTTGGGGATCACTTGATTTCCTTACTTAGTGGGTCTCTCCAGCATGACTTCTCACCTCATCATGTCGACAAAGGGAGTCTCTAGCTTCAACACAAGAAGATGGAGACTTATAAATTTAACATGGTCATGGGAGTGATATCTTCTATCTTTGGCTTTTTCTTAACTGGTTAGAAACAGTCTCAGAAAATTCCAATATTCATGAGGAGGTGTTACATCGTGACATTAATACCAGAAAGTAAGTTCCATCTTCCTATCCACATGGAACAGGGGATTGTCTCTGGTCTGTTAGTTGTTAATCACAGATCAGTTAAGATAAACTTTGACACATGCAAGATCAAAGAAGATAAAAATTGAGAATGAAGCTTTGGATTTATCAATGAGGAAATAATTTTATTATTAAAAAAGCTGTTTTATGGGTTAAACCATTGTTCAAGAGAAAATAGATGAGAGGAATTACAAATCATTTTAAATCTCTGTTGCAAAATCTTTTAAAACATTATTCATTTCACAGAGAATAAAGTTCTAATTCTTTGAGTTGGACTTCAAAAAAAACTTTTATTCTCTGTGCTCTCTCATAAATCTCAAACACTCACTTTCAGTCTCTTATCTCCCTTTATTTTCAAATTCTGCTGTGCCCACTTGTCTCCCAGACAAGAGGGCCTTCACATTTCCTGAACACATGTAGCTGCTTTAAAATTGCCTGGTGTGCAGAGTATGGCTTTGTTTCTTATCTTTTGCTCCAATTTTTTACCTAGGTAAAAGCTACTAATTTCATTACACAAAATGATTTTGTTATACACTTATTGAAGGAACATTGGCTTATAGTGTTATATAATTTTAGGCATATTCATATAAATCAGCATCTACTGTCTATTCGCTAACAGTAATTTATTTCCATTAAGCACCATAGTGTTGACCCATCTTATCCCCTTTACATTCCTTCCTCTTTCTGTTGTTAACAGCTATTTTATTCTTAAAATCTAAAAAAGTTTTCTTTTGGTTTGATTGTTCTGGGTTTTTTTTTCTTTCTTTCTTTCTTTTTCTTTTCTTTTTTTTTGTTTTTGGCTTCTTCATCTAATAAGTACAAGTGATATCACACAGCATCTGACTTTCTCATGTGAATTATTTTACAAAATACATAACCCTCTGAGGACTTTCTGTGACTGCAAACATCAGAAATTCAGAGTACACTCCAGTAGATTAGAGCCATCACATCACAATCATTTCTAAAACCAAGAAATGCAAAAGTATCTCTTCTCAAAATTTCAAGAGTCATAGGATCACAAGATAGCTTTGACTGTGCCAAGAAGAGTATATTCTAGGATTCTGTATCAAGGATGAGTTATTATGACATAAAGGAAATGGAGAAAATTATCAATACTGAGACATAAATGGTAATACATTATCATAAATCTAAAAGCCAGGAGTGGAGGTGCCTACAGTAGCCAATGTCACAATAATCGACTAAGAGACTGCATTAAAGGTTGGCTTCTCAGGATGGTGTCTGTTGAGTGTGACCAGATTGGGGCAGTAACTCAACAACTACCGTTGTGACTAGATAAGGGCAATAACACAAGGACCGGAACAAATTGGGCCTCGCATCCAGGTGCACAGCGATGCATCACCTTTCTAGGATCTGAACCTAAAGCCTATATAAGAGGCACTTTCCCCTATAGCACTCGCAGTAGCTGCGGACCCCACCCTAGGGAGCTCTGTCTCACCTGCTGTCCGGGAGCAGTAAACTCTACTTGCTCAGCCTTTCTGCCTCCCGTCTTTCTTCCTTGTAGCTGGTCACAGAAATTGGGACAAAACAGTGTCCATAGGACAAGATGCCATCCAGGCCCTGCTACCAGGATTATAGTCAGTTTTCGGACTACACTTTATGTTAATCACAGAATCAAGTCACTATCTTTCCCATAAATATATTTTTGAGATCTTCATTTTTGTCTAAAGTTAAGAAGCCTAACTTATAAAGGAAGACTTTCTAGATTTTTGATAATTTATGGCTTAAAAGTTTTTGAAAATTAACATTAATGTGACTATATTTTTAAGTACCCTGGGAATGACATAAGAACAACCTACACACGCACACACAATTCAGTATATACTTTTAATCAATATGGAAAACACTGAAAATGTCTGTTTAGATAAACACTAACTGAAAAAAATTCAGAATGATGTCAGTGAAAATATAACAACCAAATGGGAATATTTCCCTGAAGGACTCATGTGCCAATGTTACTTTAGTGAGCATACAGCAGATGATGACTAAGTTTTATATATGACCATTGGTGATAGCTTTTTCAGCTAATAAAGCACTCATCTAATTTAGGCAGAAATACTTTAAATTATTGGGATAAAAAGATTTCCTAAGGCAGGTAAGGCCTTACAGATTTTTATGAACAATAGCAATCATAAAATATGTTTGATTTATACATCTTTTTTATTAAAAATATTTTATTATTGAGATAACATTGGCTTACAGCACTACGTATGATTCAGAGGTATAGAATTACATCATTTCAGCATGTGTTATCACATCACACCTACCACAAAGACCCTACAATCCTCCACCATGGTCCACTGGGTTCATCCCCACTTTGCTCTCTATCGTTCCACCCCCTCTGGGAGCCTTTATTTTATAGTCATATTTATAGGGTTTGTTATTGGTTTGGTTCTATCTGTTATATATACATATACATAAAATCATTTCATATTTGTCTTTTTTACTTCTCACTTACTTCACTTATTATGTCCTACTCTGGTTGCACCCATGTTGTAGCAACTACAAGTAATAGATCATATTTTTATATCCAAATAGTAATCTAGTGGGTTTATAAAATGTATTTTCTTAATCCACTCATCTGGTTTTGGGAATGGAATTGCTATCTCATGGTAGATCTATTATAAAATTTTAAGAAATCTCCATGTTGTTTTCAATACAGGTTGAACTAGTCTAGATTCCTACCATCAGTGTTTAAGGGTTTTTGTTTGTTTTTTCTCAGCATCCACATAAAAATGTTACATGTTTTTAAATTGTTTCTGATCTTTCTGACATAGGCCATTTTTCTAGGCGTGAGACAGTATTTCAGTGAGACTTTGATTACCATTTCCCTCATCAAAGGTGATAATGAGAATTTTTTTATATGCTTCTTGACTTGGACTTCTATATGATCATTAAACTACCAAACTAATCTCTGAAAAGGTAGATATGACAGAAAAATGTGGGAGACAAAATTTACTTGGCATAATTCTGTATACAAATGCTAGTATCATGTTTTATGTATCTATTTCAAGAATTTTGCAATATTTGTATCTACTTGCCACTTTCAGTAAGGACTTACACTTAGATTTCTGAAGTGACAGAATTGAGATTATAATGTGATATAATATATCGAAATGTGAACTAATTTTGTTGTGGTCTGTCATGCATTCTTAACAAAATATCAGAAATTGAGTGGCATGAATAACGGAACTTTCCTTTGTCACTTTTCTGGAAGTTGGTAAATTGAAGCTCATTGATTCAGTTTCTCTTGGGAATCTTCTTACTAGATTGGACATGACTGTTCTCTTGCTTTACACATGGAGACTTCTCCTCAGTGCCTGTGATAGTGGTATCTCAGGTTTCTTACATGAACACTCATCCACTCGAATCAGGGTCTCACTCTTATAATCCCATTTAATACTAATTGCCTCCTAGAGACCATTCTAACTATCGTCACATTGGGGTTAGAGATTCAATATGTGAAATTTTGAAGGACACACTGTATATTATAGCAGGTATATATCTTGAGAAAATTATGTTATCAAAATGAAAAAAAAAACATGGAAAAAGCAAATATTACACTGACTTTCCACATGCAATTTGTTTAATCAAAACTTTTTATTTGAATATGCATTTTTTAAATACAACCTGACTGTGGGAGTTCATATGCTTATATATTTTGATATGACACACTTTCTTAAGTCTGAAGTGTTGGCTTAGTCACACTTAAGTGATTAAGTGAGGGAAACAATCTCCCTCAAGCAGGATGCATGTATAAGATGTCATTTAAATAGAAAACAAAACACCTATACCATAGCTGCCAAGCATTGATTCAGTTAAAACCCCCAAATATATGCTAAAATGACTAATGTATTGCCTAAGAATTTATTGGTGAAGACCTGAAAAGCAAGAAGATTATTCATTAGCTGTGGCACAGTGCAGCCTGCTTTTGGAGAGTTTAGCCAGGGAAAGAGAAAAAAAGGTCTTCTCCATTTACAGGATCTGGGAATTATCTCAATATACTCTGGAGCGGCGCTATTTGAAGAAACAGCTAATTATCTTTCATGAGCCCACAGTGCACATTCACCAGATACCTGGCAAGAGTGCAAACCTCCAGAGCCAAGGATGAGTCACTGGAGAATAGAGGAGATTAGGCAGCTTGCAGAAGATTAACAATGGTTCTCAATAATGAGAAAATTCAAAAAATTAAGTAAATTTAGTTCCATTTGGATTCATCAGTCTTTCTACATTAAATTACTATCTGCATATTCTTACGTGTAATAGAAAATTTTGTGGTTTTATTTTACATTGTAAATAAATAAATGTAAAGGTTACTGTAGGTAACAGTAAAATATTGGCAAGACATGATGCCATTATGACAAAATATTACACTATATGTAAAATAATGAGAAATCACCTATCAATGTGCATCAGAGACAAAGTATATTTTATCAAAACTTTAATTATAATATACTAAAATAATTTATCAGAACTAATTTTGCTTCATTATTGTAAGAAAAATGCAAAATAATTTTTTTAAGATTCTGTCATTAGTTGTTCCATTTAGATTAAATATTTTCTGAAGAAGATAACATTGAAAAAATTGACAAACCAAAAAAATTATAAACAACCCTAACCACAATGACATCAAGTATATCTCTCCATTAAGAAGATATTTTTCATATATTGAAAATAATAATACTGATTATTTATTTATTACTTACTCCTGCTGTTCTGATATGGAATACTGTAGGGTAAATGGAAGCTATCAGGCTTTGTCCACCCTCCCACCACTAGCATCTATAATGATACCTGTGGTCCATATATATGTCTGGTGGAAGCATCTGGAGTACGGCCTGGGGATGGCTAAGTATGCACACCTGAGCCCAGAATAAGCCCATAAGGGTATCAGCAGAAGTTGGAGGTGGCATAGGGTTAAGCAGCAGAGCGCAGTGGAGATACCAAGATAGAATGCCAGAAAGAGTGACGATTCCTTAGGACCTAGAAGGTCTTCCAGTCTCTGGGCCTAATTCCCCCCCCTCCCCCCGCCTGCCCTGCAGTGATTGCCTCACTACAATTGGTGTGGAAAGATCAGTAGAAACCTGAAAAAGTTACTGAGGGCTCCAGGACTCCTTTGCGTCTGCCCAGATCTTTAGAGAAACTGCCCTGTGTCTTGTGGGGACTACAAATACCCCTGAGTATTAACATATATGTGGACAGTCTGGTGTCTTTGCACTGACTTCTGTATACTAAATACCATATTACTGTATTAAACTCTATGACATGCTTCAATAAGTTACAATTGCCTTTTTGATGATTATGCTCAATATTATATCTCTGCTTCTGTATTCTTTTTTAAAAAAATATTTGTTTTATTATGCATTCAAGAACTTGGGTGTAGAACAGTGATTTGGGGAGAGGGGGTGAGGAAATTCATCAGAGACAGACTGGAAATCAAAATATGCAGATCCCCCGAAATACACTGCTGAGGGGAGCAGCAGGCAAGCCAGGAGAGGTCTATTGTACCCTGTGGGTTAGCTGCTGACCAGGGATTGAACAGTAGTTATAACAGTCTACTTCATTGCAGCAGTGACTGGCAATAGCTTGATAGTGCTGAGACTTTTACCCCTGTACCACCAGGGAGGCCTTTGCTTCTATATTCTTATGCTCACACTATTTCTGAAAATGTGTTGTTTTTCTGGCATCTTTCAATATCAGCATATGATGTGTATAATAGTAAGTTAATGATACAACTAGGAGGAAAGAAAGATAAAAAAAGTGTTGTGACAATTTTATGGTGAATCATCAAGGAGTTTTTTGAAATGAGAGCACAGGTTTTGAGAGTATGTGTTGATTTGGGGCATGGAGTGAAGCACTCCTACAGTCAACGAATAAGAAGCCTACTGGGCTTCCAAATTACTGGAAAATGCAGGAGGACATGTTTCATTAGTGTGTGTTCTGTTTTATGCTCTCATGTAGTTGGCTCTTACAGATGAATCAAGCCCAGACCAATCTTGCTGACAGTCCATAGCATTGTGACATTACTGGACTAATGCCTTGCGTGGAATAAGCCATTGTTAGAGGCTAGGTAGGGTCACCTGAGCCCAGAGGCGTACACACTTAGGAAAGAAAACAAGGATAATGACAACTTTTGTTGCACTGATATATTTTGCTGTGTCTTATTTCTGTGTCTCATCTTTTTTTTTTTTTATTTTTATGAATAATTTGTTGTTCAGGCACAAGTTATCTATTTTCACAAACTTAATGATTTCTATTGTGATCTGAAAAGATACCTCATAGGTTTTCAATGTTTAAAATTTTTTAAGACTTATTTTCTGGCCCAATATGTGATCTATCTGAGATAATGCACCACTGTTGTTCCACACTATAGATCAAGTCTAACATATCTTTGCTGATTTAAAGCCTAAAGATTTATCCATTGTTGAAAGTGGGAACATTGAATCCTTTAATTATTACTATATTTGTCTACTTCTTCTGTCAAATTTGTTAATATTTCCCTAAAATATTGGAATGTTCTAATGTTGATTGTGTACATATCAATAAGTATGCACTCATTATAAATTGACCACATAATGATCTTATTTGTCACTTGTTACTGTGTTTATCGACTCTATTTTTTTGGTCATATATCTACCCTGACTGATTTTATGTAATGGTACATTTTGATTCCTTTCTCTTTATCTTCTTTATAAACTACAGGTTTTGCTTTGTGATTACCAACTTACATAAACATATAATAGTTGTAACAATCTATTTTTATAGCCACATACAAAAGCTAACACTTTTTCCTTACTCCACACTTTATAAGCTGTGTGACTCAAATTAGATGTAACAATTTATATCTTTTTAAGTATATGGATGTTTATCTTTTGTTTAATGGTTCCATAATCTTTTGTATTAGAGTTCTATAGTTTGTTTTTTTTTTTTTTTGTATTTTTTTCCCCAAGCACTTCCACATTTATTTAGGAGAAAACAAGTATTAACACATGCCACATGATGTGTGAGGACCCCAGAATGAATTATACTATTTTCCTACATAACCTAGACAGAAGTGAAGATGATGGAAATAATATAATGAAATTTTTTATAACAGAATTATAAATAAAAATAGTTTTGAAAACAGAGCAGGATTTTTTAAAAATCGTTTTAAAGATTTATTTATTCGTACAGAACTGGGGTACAGGTCAGAGATGCGGAGGGTGAGAGGATTCACCAGAGACAGAGTTGGGTACAGAACAGACAGATCGACAAGTACACCGCTGAGGGGAGCAGCGGGCGGGTCAGGAGAGGTCTGCCTTCATGTGGATCTCCTCCAGGGCAGGCAGGAATCAAACTCATGCGGAAGTGGTTTAAGCTTCTTTGTGTTGTGCTTTAACCCGCTGTGCCACCAGGGAGGGCCCAGAACAGAGCAGGATTTTAAAGAATGATTCATATTGTACAGTCAAATAAATATGTTGCCTTTCTCTTTTTCATTAAAATAAATTATGAGCCACTCCCTGGTGGTGCAATGCATTAAAGCACAGCACTATGACGCTACCACAGACACTGCAGCAAGTTTGATCCCCAGACAGGGACGTGACCCACATGGCATGGCAGAGCTCTCTAACCCACCCACTGCTCCCCTCTGCAGTGTATTTTAGTACCTCTGCCTGTTCTGTTCCCCACTCAGTTTCTGGTGAATCCTCTTAATCCCCCCACCTCACACCTGCACCCCAATTCTATATGCATAAATAATCTTAAAAAATAAATTTATGACATTTCTCATTGAGTTATTAACTTTGGTTTCCAACACTGAATATGATTTAGGGGTAGAGTTTCACACTCCTCAGATGTATGTTACCACACTGTGAATACCCATAATCTGCCAACATAATCAGTTTCCCCAGTTGCTCTCTGCCCTGTTCCCTCCTCCTATTGTAATGTCAACTCTACATTCAGGTTTCTATGGTGTGTTTGGTTTTGTTTTATCTATTTCTTTATATTGTACATATGAGTGAGTCATCTCGTAGTTGTGATTTTTTCTCAGTAATTTTACTTATTATAATACTGCCATATGTTTTATCACAACCAACAAAATTTAGTATTTTATTTGTAGCTGAATAATTATTCCAGTGTGTGTGTGTGGTGTGTGTGTATACTTACTCTACTCATTTCTCCTTGGGCACTTAGATTCTTTCCTTAATTTGGCGACAATGAACAGAGGAGTGTATATATACCTTCAAAGTAGAGCTTTGCATTATTTGGGTAGCTACTGGTGGTGAAAGTAAAAAAAAAAAAAATAGAACATTAAAAAAGAAAAATCTACAAATTGCTAAATATCAAGAATGGTGGATGGACATGCCTATGGGCATTGGAGACATGAAATCCTAATGAGGGGGAAAAAAAATGTATACATCATCTTGCCAAAGCTGACAACTTAAAGAAAGTGGAATCATTATTTTTAAAATGAAATCTACTATATTAAAGAAAGAAAATCTGAATAGTCCTATATTGTTAGAATAAAGGGAATTAAAAAAAAAATCCCCCCAACATTTGTTAATCTTCACACTACATCTCCAGGTACAAAAAGCTTCATTAGTAAAATCTATTAAAAATTAAGAAGTGATTACATACATAGAGGGAGAAGGTGTTTTTCCAATTTGTTTTATGAGGTGAACATTGTCTTAAATCCAACTCTTGATAAGCAGAGTAGCAAAATTTCCTACCTAAAATATTTTATGAAATATTGTATGTCTCAGATATAGTAAGATTTAAGACCATAACCAAACATATTCAGTTCTCAGCTTGCTTCAGTATGAAATAAACACAACCAACATATCTAAATCCTTATATTTTATGTTATTGCTACATATATTATATGCATGATGTTATAGTATATAATTAAATAAATATACTTTATATTATATTAACTATGCTATGTTATATATTATACATCTAGCTACAAAAGGGATATATTAAGAAAAATCAACTTATAATGTAATTTATCTAGTTAAAAATGGACAAATAGGGCCCTCCCTGGTGGCTCAGCACAGCACAAAGAAGCTTAAGCCACTTCCGCATGAGTTTGATCCCCGCTTGCCCTGGAGGAGATCCACATGGTGAGGCAGACCTCTCCTGGCCCGCTGCTCCCCTCAGCAGTGTACTTCCTTTATCTGCCAGTTCTGTATCCCACTCTGACTCTGGTGAATCCTCTCACCCTCCGCATCTCTGGCCTGTACCCCAGTTCTGTGTGAATAAATAAATAAATCTTTAAAAAAAATGGACAAATATTCTGAGCATAAACTTCAGACTTGCCACTATAGAACGTATACAATTTTGAATGTGTATATAAATGGGAACTAAACATCATTATGAACCAAGTAAATTCAAAGTAAACCAGTCTGAATATATTTCACACACATTAGAATCATTAAATCAAATAGAATGACAATGTCAAGTTTTGTGAAGAGTGTAGAACATCTCAACTGGCATTGTTTGAAGAGGAAATTTAGTATATATTGAGATGTTATTTCTTTTTTGTTGTTGTTTAAGTTTTATCTATTTATGTATACAGAACAGGGGTACAAGCCAGAGGTGCAGGGGCCGTGAGAGGATTCACCAGAGTGGGGAGCAGAACAGTCAGACTGACAAAGCACACTGCTAATGGGAGCAGCAGGCAGGTCAGGGGAGGTCTGCCTTGCCATGTGGGTCACTTCCAGGGCCGGGGTTGAAGTGGTCTTAGTGCCTTAATGCAGTGCTTTAACCTGCTGCACCTCCAGGGAGGGCCTTGAGATGTTATTTCTTAAGAATAATAAAATAAATATCACTGTAAATAATATGCAATGTCTACAGCAATATTACATGTAGTATTCTTAATTGAGATACACTCATAATACTTATAGATAATTGAATGAATTAAGACTATGGTATACTTATGCAATAAGATTAATTGCCAGTAAAATAATAAACTGATACATAGATGATTTCAAAATCACATTTAGAGTTTAGGTTGCCAGACAGGACAAAACATCTATACTGGATTATTGTATTTATTTGCTTTCTAGGTAAATTACACTGTAATTATGAAATTTATAATTGTACCTATGGGATGAATTTTATGAAGCTATGAAAACGTTCTGTACATCGATCATAAGAACTGTGTATTATATATATTTATCAAATGAATCAAATTGTGCTTAATCTGTGCATTTAATTAATAAAATTAATTTATTTCTGGTTCGGTTATGTCTGACCTTTTGTTTTGACTCTTAATATTGCACATAATGAGTGAAACTATCTAGTCATTCTCT
>NW_004567110.1:60825851-60853301 GCF_000260355.1 Condylura cristata | reverse complement strand
CACCATGGAGGGCCACACCACACTTCTTAACTCACACATCTATCCTTGGTATGTATTTAATTTGCTTCCATAATGAAGCTATTGTATATATAGCTACAATGAATGTAGGAGGGCACTAATCCCTTAAAATTAGCATTTTTACTTTCTCTTATGTCTAACTAGAAATGAGATTGTTGGATCAGGAAATGTGCCAGACACAAAGGGTGGGGTGCATGTTTGTATCAGGCCTGGAGCTTCTTATAGCTTCTACTTGAAACAAAGTAGTGGACTGCAGCTATTTGCAGGACAGAGTGCACTGTGCTCTGCTGACTTGTTTGTTGGCCTTACTGGGAGTGTGCTCACCCATGCACAACATCAGCCAGGGCAGACTGGAGGCAAGACAGGCAGGACCCTAAGGTGGGAAGGTGTCTGGAGCAGAGATTCCTAAAAAGGGGAGAAGAAGAAAAAGGGGAAAGGGGTGGCGAGGAAGACAGGGGAGTCGGAGTTGGATGCAAGTATTCCTGCTCTTCAGCAGAGGTTTATTTTATACATTAGGAGCAAGCAGTGGGATGACATCAGCACACGAACTGGGCTGAGAGATTACGATCATCTTTTTTTTTTTTCTAAGAACAGTTTAGGGTCGTATTGCCCGTTAGCTGAGATATAACATGCTAAAATCAATCAAGATTAAAAACAGGTACATGGGTGCACAAAGTTTATGACTAATATTACTATAGTGGAGATCAACTAAGAAGTCCCTTAAACCATATCTACTACTTAAGGGGTTTTTGTTTTTCTACCTGAGTCATCCTGGGAGGCAGAAGAGGAAATTCCTTGCTAATCAAATCTCTGAATAGGAGACATAGGTGAATTTCCTTATCTAAAGACTACATAGTAGAATTCTGAAAGACTAGCCAGAAGACTTTTGTGAATTCCTTTAAGGTGTAGCAAGTAGAAAACTTGACTAGTTTCAAAACAGGCAACCTGGATGAATTTCCACATCTAAAGGCCAAATAATAGGGGAAGTTTGAGTAATTCTTTAGAATCTGAATAGAAGGGTAGGTGAGATAATAGAATGATAAGATTTGGGTTTTCCTCCACCCATCCAGCAGTGAGAGAGACTTTGCAAAAACAGCCCTTTTGTTTTTATTTATCAGTCAGTAGTCAAGTCACTTGACTTCAGGGAAATTTCTCACCCTGGTGCAGTGCTTGCTTGTCAGGGCAGGCAGGCCTTATGTGGCTGAGGCAATCCAATTGTAAGCTGAAAGTTGCTCAGAATATTTTGATATTACAATTATACAAAAAAGGGAGGTCATAACATAAGTTAGCATGGAAAGTCTGATTTTTCAGAGCTTTTTCCGATCTACCCGGAATCTGTCATACGATAGACGTTGCATAGCTTATGTCACTGCAGAGTTAGCCACAGTATGGATTCCTTTTTCCACTTCCCAGTCAACATTTGTTTCTCCTCAATTTTGACGAGCTAGTCTCATATGTATGAGCTGTTATCTCATTGAGGTTTTGATTTGTATTTCATTGTTGATAAGTAAGATGAAAATCTTCTATTTTAGTTTATTCCCATGTGCTTGTTGGCCATCAGAATGTCTTCTTGGATAAATGTCTTTTTCTTTTTCCTTCTTTTTCTCTTTGTTTCTCTTTCTTTCTTCTTCCCTTCTTTCTTTCTTCTCTGTTTCTTTTCTTTTTCTTTTTCTTTCTTTCTCTCTCTTCTCTTTCTCACTGTTAGGTTTTTATAAAACATAACTTGAATGTTAGCTCCCTCTCAGATGTTTGCTGAGTAATAGTTTGATTTTTCTGTATCAATACGGTGTTTTAATGGTAGTTTTGTTTGCTCTCACCTCATTGATTGCATTTATTTCTTAGCACTTCTTTTTATTTGTTGGGATCATTGTCTTTATATATTTGAATTATTTTGTTAATAAGTATATAAATGCCATTTATTTGGTATCAGTTCTGCATTTTGAAAGTTTACTGAATTAATTTTGCTATGTATTTGTTTATTGCCCAACTATTAGGTTTTTATTTTTTTTTTAGTTTTTACACATAATATCATGTTATGTGCAGAGATAACTTTAACATTTCTATCCCATTTATTTGCTTTTATTTTTTTATCTTGTTTATTTGTGAAGAAGTCTAGCACCATATTGTGTAACAGCACTGTGCACATGTATCCTTGTCTTATTCCTGGTCTTGCTTATTTTCACTATTGAATCTGATGTTAGATGTGCTTTGACATAGCTGGCCTTTATGATGTTGAGATATGTTCCTTCTAAATTCAAATTAATGATTTTTTTTTTCTTTAATGAAAATGTATTGAATTTTGTGACCACCTTTTGCTGAATATATGGAGTAGGGATATCAGCCTATAATGTTCTTTTACTTACAATATCTTTATCTGGCTTTTAAGGTAATGCTAGTCTTGTAAATGTGTTTGGGATTGTTCCAACTTTTCAGCATTTGGAAGAGTTTAAGATGGATTGCTACTAGTCCTTTTTCAAATACTTAACTGGTGAAACCATCTTCCTTTTCATCAATGAACTTTTCTTTTGTCGGGGATTTTTATTCATTCATTCATATTTGTATATATGCATGTATGTGTGTATTTATATTTTACTTCTTTCTCTCTTGCTCTTTTTTTTTTTTTTTTACAATGTTTGCTTTCTTTTCTCAGGTAAATTCCCATAGAATTTCTACCGCCAGTTCCCTCATGTACCCTCACCATAGTCCCTTGTGTTCTTCCCTTCATCCTTGATTTATTTATTTGTTCATACAGAACTGGGGTACAGGCCAGAGATGCAGAGGGTGAGAGGATTCACCAGAGACAGAGTGTGGAGCAGAACAGGCAGATCGACGAAGTACACTGCTGAGGGGAGCAGCGGGCGGGTCAGGAGAGGTCTGCCACGCCATGTGGTCACCTGGGCAGGTGGGAATCGAACTCATGTGGAAGTGGCTTTAGCTTCTCAATGCTGTGCTTTAACCTGCTGCGCCACCAGGGAGGGCCCATATCCCTGATTTTTAATAGTCTGTTTATTTTTGTTTTGTTATATTTTTATTGTTATTATTTTTCCCTATGCCTTGTTCCCCCTATATTCCTCATATAAGTGAAACCATCTGATATTTTTATTTTTCCTTCTGACTTATTTGGGGGAATTTTTTATTTAAATTTTTCTCTTTAGTCTTTGTTCAGATTTTCTCACGATATAGACTTATAGGGTTGTTTGTTTTTACAAATGAATATTTGTAAATATTTGTATTTCTATATTATGAATGTTTGTATTTCTATTTACATGGTTTCTTTCTATTTTATTTTTTTTTACAAAAACTAACTGCTTTTTAAATTTGTAATTCTGTTAACATTTCTTCATTTTGTCTTGGATATTCTATTTTCACATTTTGTTATTATTATGATTTTAAATCCAACTCTTAGTTTCACTAATACTATTGTTGGTTTATCACATTTTTTTAGGAGGCATTTGTACTTAGCTATGTTGAAATATATATATGTATGTATGTATATATATATATATATTATATATTTTTTTCTCTTACATTATATCATTCTTCCTTTTTGCACAATGTGTGCTTGGTTTGTTTTATCAGTTGTAGTCCCCATAAAATTCTCATCACCAGTTCACATGTGCACAATCTCCATAGTCCTTTTGCTCTTTCCTCCCTGTTGTGATCCTTCTCCCTCTCCATCCACTGCACAATGTCTCTAATTTATAGTTGCCTGCTAATTTTGTTCATTTATTATAATTATTTCCCTCCATATTGGTTTCATTTGTCTTCTTGTAGTATAATGTTAGGGTGATTATATCTACAAAGTAGTAAACTGTTCTTTTTCCACTCTCAAAGAGATTATGGTAAAATGACAACGTTTAATGCTAAAATTTTAGCAATCTACAAATTTCTGATTTTGCTCAATGTTCATTTATCTTGGTATACAGAGTTATATTGTATTATATTTAAAGGTAATGTAGGTTTGCAATACTTTATATTATCCAAATGTATGTTGATACCTCTTCAGATGTAAGATACCAAACCACAAACATCAGACAGACACCATGATCCTCCACTGATGTCCATTGTGCCCTCCTCTACCTACCCACATTCTCATCCTTCATCTCTGGTAACCTCAATTCTATAGTCCTAGGATATGCTTAGTTTACTTTTATCTCTTCCTTTTTACATTTTCCTCTCTATGGTTCACACAAGAGTGATATCAACAAGTATTTGTCTTTTGGTCTCTGGTTTTGTGCACATATCATAATCCCAATCTTTTTCTGGGAAATAGAAAAATTTCACCCTTAGGGGTTTTGACATAACTCTTTATACATCCTATATATATATAATTTTTTTTAAAGATTCATTTATTTATTCATATAGAACTGGGGTGCAGGCCAGAGGTGCAGGGGCGGTGAGAAGATTCACCAGACACAGAATGGGGAACAGAGCAGGCAGATTGATGAAGTACATTGCTGAGGGGAGCAGTGACTTTTGTTTCTTTCATAGATATTCTCTCATTCTATCCCAAAGATATTATGATGTTACTAATGCCATCATATGTAAAAGGGAACCACCACTCAGAGGTCTTAGCTACCTTTATCAGATATACCAGTAGCAATGCAGAATGAGATGTTAAATGATGTCCTTTAGAATCTCCCAACAGTTTTTCTTCTACCAAAAATTAATCTCAGTTACATAAAACAAACATTTCCCTGATAAATATAAAATGAGAAATTGTCTAATCCTTAGGCCTGGAAGAACTGTTTTGAATTAATCTTCACCTGGAGTCTTTTGATATTAAATTCTATTTCTGAAATATAGACTTATAGACTTAACACAATTAATTAATTTTCAATTATATTTGAAATTTCTGTAAAAAATGACATAAAAATACCCTTTGTAGTAATATTTGGTAAACTTTAGGTGACTTCTGAGAAGAGTTTCAAAGAGACAATTGTTCTCAAAGTTTTCAAAAAGAAAATGCCTCAATTTTCTCAGTATGCTGTAGGATAGCTCAAGATTGTCCACAGTTTGTTAGAGTATCTGTCATGCTTTTTCTTTTTGTAATTTGATTTCATATTGTCAAGTTCTGTTTGAAATTTACATTGCATCATGGATTAAATGTAAATTAAACCTCATAATTTAACATTAAACTTCCCAGAATAGTAAAATATACACTTTTTGATCAACCTGAATAATGATATACACATGGAATCTCCCCAAGTAACAATATATATAACTTATACTTCTATTTCATTCATCACACTTCTACATATATGAACTTATATGCATTTATAGGCATCTTCTTTGGAGTTTACAACATCATTGTAGGACACAGATTAAATACATTTGGAGAAATTTGGGTTATAAATAAGAGCGAACCTGACAGAAATATCTGATACTAATGGTTGGAGGGCAAGGTGAATTCTGGCAGAATGATATTTTGTCCTGAAGACAATGAAGGACCATGAAAGGAATTGATGAGTCATGAGATTGTACATTTCTATTTTTAAAGACTATATACTTGTAATTCAGAAAGATAACTTTAGTAGCAGGGAGTGGGTATATTAAAAGTTTTTTATATGGCTTGTTATATAATCTTTATGATTTGATCTTATTGATAAGATTAAAATGGTGGCTGAAGCCAAAGACCAATAAATAGCACCCCTGGAAGGGGTGCTGGTAAGGATAGATCGCCCCAGGGAAAATGAGAACACATTATTGGTGGGGATGAGATTCTGATGAGAAATATGAGGGACTGCAGAGTCAGCCCCCAGAGTTCAGTGTTCAAGATTCAGTATTAAGAAGTCAGCATTTGGGATTTCAGCATTTTCAGAGCTTCAGTGATTTCCAGGTCAGCGATTTCTGCTCCCTGACCACCTCCCATGTGGATCGTTCAGAAGGCTGAGGCAGGCCTCTGAAGGATGTGGAGAGGCCTCCAACAGCCAAAGTCAGAGAGGAAAAGTCTGTAGTCTTTCCAGGTAGCCAAGTGACTGAAATTGTTCCAGGTTTTGCGGCTGCTACAGCCTGGCAGAGAAGGCGAAGACCTGGAGCCAGAGCATGGCACCTCACTGAGTAGTATGAGTGTGGCCATTTGTTGAGTTTTTCAGCTGCTGCAGCTGCAATATTTAGTGTTGCTTTCCCAGTGCTGCTCTGGGGCATCCCAGCATATCTGGGAGTGTCTTCTGTTATGTCTTCTGCTGTCTTGATCACTTGGATCCTGGCCCATAGTCCGGCTGCTGTGTGCTCCAGGCCCTTTGTGGTAGGGATGTTTGTGTTTAGGAATTTAAAGCACTGGACAATGCATATGCATCAGGTGAGGTAAATGACCGTTTATAGCCTCAGTAACTGTTTGCCCTGGTTTGTTAAATTCCATTATAGGTATTATCTGACCTGAGTAGTTTCGTGATTGTGCACATAGGTGAAGAACTCAGGGTGACAGGTAAACCATTGGGGCAGTGCCCTTGGCCAGTTTTAGTGCCCCCTGCTGTCCCGTATTACTTCCTCTGAGTATACACAGTTGCTTTTAACTTGCTTTTGCATGTCTTAGTCTGTATGATTTCATTCCTAAAAGAAAAGGGAAAAAGAGGTAAAATGAAGATTGAGGGACTAGGCACTAACCTCTTTAATGTTCCCATAAGTCATTCTTGCAGGAGAATAGGTTTGGTACAATGGCAAGATGTATTTACCAGTCTATATCTCTGTGTGGTCAGAGGACAGGATCTAGCATTTGTAGAATAGTTACTTTCTTTTCCCACCTTGATTCCTGCAAGCTGTGTGCAGGCTGTTCTAGGAACAGAGCTTCCTGGCACAGGCTGTGGATTTTGGATGGAAAATAGAGCAGAAATTAACTATAATTTGCTTTCCCCCGAAGGTTGTAAGCAAAAGACTCCAGAATTCAATATCAGTTACATCAGACAGATTCTATCAGTGACATTTTTGTCTAGGTGAGGAGACAGATTCTTGGTGCTTCCTTCTCTGACATCTTCCCAGGATTTTTTATTTCCCATTCCTTAAAACACACACACACACACACGCACATACACACACACACAAACAATATGATGGTGGGCCTTCCTGGTGGTGCAGAAGTTAACGTCTGCTCTGTCAAGCTATTGGCAACCTCTATAGCTTGAGCTCAGTCCCTACCAGGAAGCGAACCCACATATAGTGAGTACATCAGACATTTCCTATTTCATCTGCTGCCCCCCTCAGCAGTAAAGTTCAGTAGATCTCCTATTTTGCTTCCAACTCTGTTTCTGCAGAATCTTCTCATCCCCACAACTCTGACCTATACCCTTTTATGCATAAATAAAAAAAAAATGAAAAAATAAAAATCTTAAAAAAAAAAGCATTATGGTATTTTCTTTCATTTTAATTTTATAAAAATAACATTATAGGCTCTCCCTGGTGGCTCAGAGGGTTAAAGCACAGCGCTGAGAAGCTAAAGCCACTTGCGCATGAGTTCCATTGCCACCTGCCCGGAGGTGACCACATGGTGTGGCAGACCTCTCCTGGCCCACCCGCTGCTCCCCTCAGCAGTGTACTTAGTCGTAGGTCTGCCTGTTCTGCTCCCCACTCTGTCTCTGGTGAAGCCTCTCACCGCCCCTGAGCCTCTGGCCTGTACCCCAGTTCTGTATGCACAAATAAATAAATCTTTAAAATAATAATAATAAAACAGCATTATAACATACCTAATTTGTAGGTACTTAATTTTTTTCTTCTTTTAACTTTTCACTTCAAATACTTATGTATGGTTCTCTTTGAAAATTTGTTGACACTTGAAATAGCAAATATTTCCATTAATTCTCAATTTTGAGAAGTTATCCAATGGTTTCCAAAACTGCTGAATTATTCCAGATAACAAGAGATCAATTTATGCATTTGTAGCAAAGAACACTGGCCCTCCCTGGTGGTGCAAGGGGTTAAAGCACAGCGTTGGGAAGCTGGTCTCAGCCACTGTAAAAGTTCAGGGACTCATATGGACGTGAGATTGCATGTTTCAGCAGTTTACAGGACTATTTCAGATTTGGTCTTTGCTTGTTTTAAGGTTTATTTATTTATACATACAAAACTGGGATGATACTGGCCAGAGGTACAGGGGCGGTGAGAAGATTCATCAGAGACAGAGTGGGGAGCACAACAGGCAGATCGAACAAGTGCACTGCTGAGGGGAGCAGTGAGCTAGACAGGCTGTGCCATGTGGGTCACCTCCTTCTGGGGACCCAAGCCATTCCGAAGCAGCTGCGTCCATTTTCCCAACACTGCTTTAGTCTGTTGCACCACCAGGGAGGGAACTCGGACTTGATTTTTCTATCAGATAATTTCTGAAAGAAAGTAATACTATGCAAAGCTTCTTGAGTGGTTGTTGCATTACCAGCAGAGAACATATTTAATTCTCCTGAAAACTAATCTACTTAGAAATATGGTACTAGACATTGTGGGAGTTGCTATGTTGTTCAGGATGTGGATACAGAGAATAATTTGGGATTATGATTTTGTTAAGTATTTATATAGTAGTTTCTAAATACATATTTTCACCTATCAACCTTATCTCAAGCTGATGCTGACAAGTCAATCCATTTCCTTGACTCTAGAAGCTTATTAAATGTGTTCTGAAATGTAAGAAAGTCAATCCTACATCACAGTGTAACTTTTTATGTTTCTATAAATATAATGGAAAACAATCAAAAGTTGGCAATTCTGAAGAAAAAAAAATAGTATAACACTAATACTATAATAACAACAACCCACATCCTGTGGATTGTCTTCTTTTGATGCATAGCCTGATCTTGGAACACAAATTCTAACTTCTGTTTTACTATACTTAAACATGCATTTTTTAATGTATTGCTGAAAAGATTAATTTGAGGTTGTTACTCTGTTATAACATACTTCATTTTGTAACAGGAAGCTGAGTTTTGGAGGACACAAAATATCTTGTAAACTATGACTAGGCAAGTTTCTGAATGAATTTGAGTAAGAAGAAATCTTGTTATACTTCTAATTGAAATTGTACAAGAATTTTTTTTTTCCTTTTTTGTCTGAATCTTCAAAACTTACAGTATTTGAAATACTGGAAAACATTCTATTAAAATAATACTGATTTGTGAAATTCATATTTTTTAAAAAGTGGGAAAATTGTTTTGAATGCATATCAAAATTTACTTTGCAGTTAAATAATGCTAATTTCTGTCTTACAAATTCTGTAATGAAACACTAGGTTGAAACCCAAGTTGTATGTCAATAATGCCATAGCTTATAATATCCTAGATACCATGATGATTTTTAATTTCTATATAGATGATAGTGTTATTGTTAATAGTATAATTAACTGTACTATTATATAAATCATATAATTATAGCTTATATATATTATATATAATATATATTCTACAATATATTATACCATAGTATATATACTATATAAAATTATATTATATAAGTACTAGTGAAAATTGAATATAATTGTATGTGACAAAAATATGACAGTCACAGATTTGGCTAGCATCATGGGGTGGGAACATGCCAGGTGAATGTTAGGTTGTGGAATTATTCCTCCCACCATTTTTTAAGCTTATATTCTATTGTAGTGTTTCTAGTTATACAAAAATTCTGATTTTTCAGGGAAATTATTAAGAACTCACATTAATAGGCCTTTTTTTTGTAAATCTGAATAACATTCAGAAACACAGTATAAGCATGAAATTACATATGTATATTTGATGAGCAATACAGACAATATCTATATAGCCAGCTGCACACTCCTGCAATTTCTCTTGAAAGTCACTAATATGTTAAATATGACATCTTACTTGGTCATCAGTTTAAGACATTATTAGAACATATTTTCAAAAATATACTTAAATTCATGAGAGGAGAGATAATGAGAGTGTGATCATTAATGATTAGATAGCAAAACTGGAAACAATGTTCAAATATTTAAAATTAGTATTCTGTTGTTCAGGTATTGATTTATAGAGGTCAGCTCCATCTTCTCCTGCATACAACTGATTTAATAACCATGTCACATTAAAGCTAGTAATCATTTCAAATCAATAGGCTGTTCCTCACAAGGAATGCCTTTAAAGAGTATCAATAACTTAAGCCTGGAATTTAATTCTAAAGGTTGCAGTATTGGCAGAATAGATCTGTGTAGCAACTAATAGCAAACAGAACTTTGGGTGTATTTTCAATTATGCTTTTGGACTCTTTTAAAGATAATTTCTATAAAATGTGTTTTGCAGAACTTAATTTCATGATACTTTCCATTTGTAAAAATTTATTTCTTTTCTTGATAATTTATCACCCTTTCATTTGCTCCAAAAAACGAAGAAGAAATGTGATAAAATTCTGTTGAAAAGTAAATGGAATAGATTGATATGTCTTCCTTATGGATAAAGTCACAATATTTCAGTGCCTTGAAATTTTTGCTTATATTTTGAAATTTATAGAAATTTTTACTTTTGTTTTCTACATTTAGACTACTCTGCAGAATGTTGAGAATCCCATAGAAGTAACTTCTGAAGAAGGAATACGTTGCTTTATGTTATTCAACTGAGACCATTATTTTTCAAAGAAAGTAATTGTGAGTAAATTAATGAGTTATTATCATTTCTCGACAATTCTTTGAGAGCCATTTTTTTTGAGTATTGAATATTATGAAACCTTTTATTCTTATCTACATTAGACTAATGTCAAACATTTTGAAAAATCTCATAATATGGAGAAGATAAACGCATCGATGTTTAGCAGTTTGACTATGGTTGGACATATTTTTCAACATATTTAATTTTAAAAACTATGTTGATTTTGTGGTATTCCTTTTATGATCCTTACTCAGAGATATGTTTATTATCAATTGTTTTTTCAAAAGTATACTTTGTTAGTTAAGAGAATCTTGACTCCTCATTAAGAAAAACATTGGTGCAAGGGTGAGTATATAAAAGACCAAGGGTCCTTCCTTGGGAAGCTTCTGAACAATATCCTATACCTAGATGCTAAGTAGCTATCAAACTCCCTTTTGTTTAGTCAGAATAGAGTATTAAAGAGAGTTAAATTAGAAATGCAAGTCAAATATGACTTCAGAAAGAAAGCATGGATCAATATAGGAAAAGCACAGTGAATGCATCTCTGGTGATAGGGCAAGTGTTATTATTTGAAGAGCTTATTTATTTTGTTAGAAAGAACAGAACCTGGTTTTCAAAGGCTAGAATAAAAACCATTAAATTTATTTTCATGATAAATTATCACCTTATTTTGGAATTATTATTACTCATTAGTACAAAATTTTCAGTTTGGATTTAGTAAGAACCATGCCATTTATTGCCTTCTGCAAAATTTAAAGGGATACTAATCTTACAAGTGTGTTATTTATATATTGCTGCATTAAATTATATTTAAATGTAAATTAAAATGGCAAGCATATTTGAGAATATGTGTTTGTGGTGAAAACTATGATGTTCTGAGGATGATGCATCCATGCATGTAAATGTCTATTAATGGATTTCCTACTGTGTTTTTGAGGATTATGACAAGGTTCAAAGTCACTTAAGATTGAAAACAATTATTTCTAGAGTCATTCTGGCTGCTAAATATTCCATTAAACTTGGAAGTCACAGTATGCTGTATTTCTCTAGTAGAACCTAGATATAGATTACTAATTATCAATTTTGTCTTCTTCACTCATTTTTGCCCCCAACCATCTGAATCAAGCTCACAGTTTCCCCTTTAGCTATAAATAGTGTTTGAATCAGTTAAATAAACTAAAAAATTTACAATGCTCATTTGTTTAGAAAATGAAGATAATGCATTTTAGTGTACCAGAAATTCTGGGCTTTATATAAAACTTTCAAATCATTTTTCACTTTTTCCCCATAATTAGACCTTTTATTCAAGTAAATACTGCTCATAAGTGGCAAAATTACTGCTTTTAAGGGATGGATAATCATACCAAGGAATTTGTAATTTTCTCACAGCAGGTATGGTCCTTTAGATTTTAAAATTATGAGTGTGCAAATCCCATCTTTTGTGATTTCAAGGAATTATACATTGTAAACCTTGACCGCAAGCCAGAAAGATTTCATAATATAAATGAAGAATAGACAAAGCAGTCATAAAGTGTCTTGTGGAAATTCACTTGAGGGTGACTATTTTTTTCTTCAAAGTACTTCCTTTTGAACTCACAAAGAATAGTTAATTAGTTATTTTAAAAATCCAGGATTTATTTCAAGTATTTATTATTTTTTAATTTTTCTTAGATATTTATCTTTGCCTGATTTTTTTTTCAGTTCAAAATATCTTATTGACATGCAATTTGTTCTAATCAGTATTGTTTTGAGGAAGGATTAATGTAAAGAGGCAAATCATGATCTTATACCATATAACTTACCCACTTATTTTCTGATACTTTCACAAATGCTCTGCATGTATTTACTGGATTTCTTATAATCTCTGACCTTATAGTAGAATTTTACTTGTGCTTCTTTGTTTTATTTGAGCTCATAGTTTTACACATTTGTAGATAAACAGGCTTCATATTTGAATGGAAATAAGCCACTTGTGCAAGAGCAAACTGGTGCAGTGTGTGAGCAACCATCCAGTTGTATTGTTGTAGGGCAGGGAGAGGGACACCCCTGAACTCCCAAATCCGCCTGCTCTAAGTAGGTTCTGCCATCTGTCGCATCAAGACAAGGCATAAAACCTTTAAAGGAAAGGACCTTTAATACAATGACTGTTCAATACAGAAAGGACAAAGAATATAGCTTGAAAATCAGACACCCGAAACTACCCATCCCCTCGGGGGTAAAAGTCTACCCAAAAGGGATTGGTCCAAAGCAAGGCCTGAAAGCCCATCACAAGACTAAAGCACTTTCTTTCCAAGACTCATAGAAAAGGGTCAGAAGTGGCTGGACATGTCTGGGCGGAAAAGAGCGAAATCAAAATTAAGATAAACTTTGCCATAGTTAACCTCCCACTGGTCTCTCACCCACATCTGTTTCACCCAGACCAGTACCAGGAAATAAGAGCTGCTTCTTCACACGTCTCTCTGCATCTAAAGCCTCCCTCAGGCCTCCTGGCTCTCCATCCTGCTACCTTCCTTTTCTATCTCCTCTCCAGATTCTTCTCTTCTCTCCTCAGTTCCACTTTCTTTTGGATGGGGCAGGGAACCTGGAGCTCTCCTTTTCCTGGGGACCACCCTGTTATAGTATGAGCTGCCTGTGTTTTCTGCTTATTGCTCTATCAATTGGCTAGAGGATTGCTGTGTCTACTGGGTATTTTCTTCTTTCCAGAACAGGGAATTTTTTTTTTTTTATATCAATACTTCATATTAGTTGACAAATTATATGCTATTGCTGTTTTTTTGTGTTTTAGGCATTGTTGAAGCTAACCATAAATGTTGATGAGTCTTTCTTTTCCCTGTTCCTTCTGTGTGTTATACATGGTATCTGTTCAGGAAATGTAACTTCTATCTGACCCATTTGCTACCAGATTTATTATTCAAATACCCTGTCCTTGAGAGAAGAAATTTGCACACCACACATACAAGGAGTTGATTTCCAAAATATAAAAATAACTCATACCACTGAATAGCAACAAAACAATAACTTCAATCAAAATAAATGAGAAAAGTACCTTGTTAGACATATCTACAAAAAAGATGTGACAGTCACATCTCCTACAGGCCCATAGAAAATTGTTCAGCATATGTTTTTATATAATCTTATGATCATGTGATTTGTTATTTATTATTATGTGAAAATCCTTTATTCAAAAGCTTGGAAACAACAAATACAGGTAAGAATGTAGAGAAAAAGGGACCCACTATGATAGAGGAGGCAATTTGGTGTCTCCTCTATGGAAAATGGTAGGAAGATTCATCAAACAACTCCTCAAAAAGGTGCCATTTGATTCAGCAATTTTGGCTAGGTATTTGCCAAAAAAAAATAATAATATGAAAACTCTCACACACAAAGATGCATGCATTGCTATGTTCATGGCATAATCATTTGCTATAGCCAGAACATGGTTACAATCTAATTGTAGATGACTGGATAAAGAAATTGTGAGATACACACTCAATGGAATACTATCTCTGTAAATAATATAGCTATATAAATACTTGAACATTTACTAAAATTTAGGAAAAATAAACTAAAATATTTTTTCAGAATAATATTGAATAAAAAAATCCTCATCCTTTCAGTTACATCTGTGATGCTAGTTACAGATTTAACTTGTAAAAACATGTGTTTCTACTTTTGTTGACTGTTATTAAATTCTAAGAAGCTTATCCTTGAGTCCAAGACAGATTTCATATCCCAGACACCCTCCTTACTTTTGTCTGACTATTTTGCATATGTGGATCTGACTGAATAAATACCTACCAGAGGTAGAGCTGTGGGCAGCCAGTGATGTTGTTCCTTGATGTGGAAACAAGGATGATGACATAGGCTTGTTTTTAGTTTTGATGTTTTTTTTTTTTTTTTCTATGAGTGATTAATGGAAGATACTATAAATCCCCCTAATGGCTCCAAATACATATTTCAGAAAAAAATAATGAATTGATTAAAATGTTTATGTAACTTTAGATTGTTCATTTCAAAGACTTTCTCTTATAGTTGAGAAATGCCTTACTATTCAAGAGGAACTCTCTGATGTGCTCCTATTCATCTCTTCCTTAGTATGAATGGATTTCTCATGGTTCTTGATTTTTTTTTTTTAAAGATTTATTTATTTATTCGTACAGAACTGGGGTACAGGTCAGAGATGCGGAGGGTGAGAGGATTCATCAGAAACAGAATGGAGAGCAGAACAGGCAGATCGACGAAGTACATGCTGAGGGGAGCAGCGGGCGGGTCAGGAGAGGTCTGCCGCGCCATGTGGTCACCTCCGGGGCAGGCGGGAATAGAACTCATGCTGAAGTGGTTTAAGCTTCTTTGTGCTGGGCTTTAACCCACTGCGCCACCAGGGAGGGCCCATGGTTCTTGATTTTACTTTCCATGGATAGATTGATCTATTTTCCTTTAGTCTGGGGGTTCCATCACTCCCATTCTAGAAATTCAGTAAAGGGAAGCTTGGATAATTCTAGTCAGGTAGATTTTGGCTACCTCTTAGGGCTCAACATCTACTTATGAATGTATGTCTGAAGAAAACCATTAGGTCACCATCAGATATATTTAATGGTGAAGCAAACAATAACAAAAGATTCTTCAAACATTCTCATAAACGGGCCCTCCCTGGTGACACAAGAGGTTAAGTCTCAGCATTATGAATCTAGCCACAGCCACTGCAGATCTAGCTCGATCCTCAGCCTGGGAGCTGACACACATGGTGCAGTAGATATCTCCTGTCTCGCCCACTGCTCTCCTGAGCAGTGTTTTTTGTTTGGTCAGCCTGCCTCTTCTGTTCCCCAGACAGTCTCTGGTGAATCCTTTCACACCCCTATACCTCTGGCCATACTCCCAGTACTGGTATGCATAAATAAATACATTAAAAAAATCTTATAAACATTACCATTTAAATACAGGGCACTTTCTCATGGTGCAAAACAGAATTAGAGAAATTGAGTGTGGCTTTTAAAATGAAGGCAAAAATTAATTCTTCCATTTAAACATGACTGACTCACATACTGTGTGCATCTGCTCAATTATGTTCCCCTGACAGTCTCCCTCTGCTATATGCAGTACTAGTTTTAACACAGCATTTTTCCCACAGCAGAGGATCTGGCCAACCCAACTGGATAGGTGAACACTCTTGTTTCTCATAATCTACTTGGAGATACCATGTGGAAATAGAAAGGATATTCACTATTAAACATTGACTAGTAAAATAAGAACACCTGAAAATATTCCATGTGTTTCACCTAATCGTCCTTCCTCTCTTCCATCTAAACTCTTAGACACTGCTAATATTTTTGTTATCTGTAAGATCTAGCTTTTTCCCAACATGCCAGCATTTCCATTTTAAGGATCATATTGCATTTAGCTTTTCATCCTGGCTTCTCTCACTGAACACTATGGCTTTATGTTTCATCATGGCCTTTTGTTTCTTAATATGTAATTTATTTCTATCTAAACAGTATGTCACACCATTGATATATTTTGTATATTAACATAAATGTGACTCTAATTTTTTTAATTATCTTGATATTTAAAATCATTGCATTTACACAAATGAATGCTCCTAGAACAGAGCTTCCTTTTACAGTAAGGATAAATATGTAGACATATAGCATCTTTTAAATAAATAGTTTAATTTGCAATAAACAATTTTATGTGACTTCCATAACTTGGGGAAGAAGAGATTCAGCTGAGTTCATGAGGTGATATTTGCACATTATAGTCTCATTATTTTCAAATTGAACTGGTATACAATTGTCATTGCTTCCACAAGCTAATATTTTGAGTATTTTTTTAAAGATTTATTTATTTATTCATACAGAGCTGGGGTATAGATCAGAGATGCGGAGGTGAGAGGATTCACCAGAGACAGAGTGGGGAGCAGAACAGGCAGATCTACGAAGTATTCTGCTGAGGGGAGCAGGGCGAGTCAGGAAAGGTCTGCCACACCATGTGATCACCTCTGGGGCAGGCGGGGATGGAACTCATGTGGAAGTGGCTTAGGCTTCTTAGTGCAGTGCTTTAACCTGCTGCACCACCAGGGAGGGCCTATTTTGAGTATTTAAGGAAGAGATAACACTGTATAGTCCATAATATTGTCTTTTATTTCATTTTTGTTTTGGTTTATAACACTGTATATTTACACATTTTACACAGCATAACATGTCAGGTATGTTACCACACCACACCCACCACCATGGCACACTGAGTCATTTTCTGTAATCCATTGAGTTCCCTCCGCCACTTATTCCCAGTGATACACTCACCCCATCTGATAGGCTCTATTCTACAGTTATATTTCTAGGATTAATTTTAGTTTAATATTTTCTGTTCCTCTGTTTTGTTTCTATATATTCTTTATATGAGTGATTCAATGTTATATTTGTCTTTTTCATTCTTATTTCATTTACTGTAATCTTCCCCATTTCAATCCATGTGTCAAATGGCAAGAGTTTTTCATTTTTTTACAAATGAGTAGTATTCCATTTTATGTATATAACATCATCTTTTTTTTTTCACAACCACCTACAGCAATCTGCTACCTGCTTAGATCTTTTTTTTTTTTTAAGAGTGTATTTATACATACAGAAGAGTGTATTTATTTACACATACAGAATTGTATTTATTTATTTATACAGGCCAGAGTTACAGGGGTAGTGAGAGGATTCACCAGAACAGGCAGATTGATGAAGTGCACCACTGAGGGGAGCAGCTGGTATGACAGGAGAAGTCTGCTGTGCCATGTGCGTCAGTTCCAGGGCCAGGGATGGAACTCATGTTAAGATGGCTGTGGCTGGCTAGCTTTGTAGTGCTGTGTTTTAGCCCATTGCTTCACCAAGGAAGGCCTAACATCATCTTCTTAATTAGTTATCTCTGATTTGATATTGCAGGTGCTTTAGTAACCAGGCTATTGCAAATTGTACTGTAATGTACATAAGTGTACCCTTATCCCTTCAAGTTAGTAATTTTGTATTCTTTGGATAGGCACTTGGTAAGATAGGTCTCTGTTAATCTATCATGGGATAGATTAACATGTTAAATTGGGAAGATTTCATATTTTTCCCAATTTGATGGGGTGTCTTTTTGTTCTAATGGTAGTTTATTTTACTTTACAGAAAAAATTTAATTTTGTATTGTTTCATTTCTTTAATGTGCTTTGTTTTCTTTGTTTTTATAGTTAAACCCTCAAACACATTTCCAAAGCCAATGTCTCAAACTGATTTGCTTGTGTTTTCTTTATGCACTTTATAGTTTCAGGTTACACATCTAAGTATTTCATCCATTTTGAATTAATTTTTTGTACATGTATGTAGTAGTAGTCTATTTTACTTATTTTATATGAAAGCACTTTGTTTTTCCAATACCAATCTTTGAAAAGACTTTCATTCTTTTCACGGTAAATTCTCAGCTTTTTTGTCATAGATTGGCTATTCAGATAATTTGACCAAGACATAGGTCAGTGTATCTATTTTTATTTCCAAACCATAATGTCTTTTGCATTTTAAATACCATCATATTTTTATTATAATCACCTTACTGCATAGTTAGTTTGTAATGCACAATAACTTTTAAAAACATTAACATTTTTGTTAGCATATTTATAAAAGTGATTAAAGGTGAGAAAATAATGGACACTTCCTCTATTCGAGTTTTTGGTATTATATAATGTATAAAAGAAAGGGTGTACTTAATTTTATTACCTTTTAGTCTTTTATCACCCCAATTTGGGAGTTTCTATGTAAGATCTTTTGAATAACACTGAAGAAAAATTAACACTTTGAGAAGGAGCCAATTGGCCAGATGAAGAAACACATCTCCACTGAAATGAAAGTCATGTCATAATACAATAATTATTATGCTATTTAAAACCCAGCCAGATTTTTAAAAAATGTCTGCAGTGTGTGTCATGTTATATAATGTCCAAGCTCATTGGAGCAAGTGGTAATTTCTAAAGGAATATTTTCTAAAGATACATGAAATATAACAGAAAATATATTTTAGAATAGAATGCCATTTTTAAGTGATAATCCAAATCTAAATGTTATGTGTAGAAAAGCCACCAGTAAGTGAAAATGTATATATGTGCACCCCACACCATATATATGCACACACACACTATATACATATGCACACACATGTATGAACATCTTTTTAATATTTACCTTTTTTTCTTATTTCACTTCATCTTCTAGCATTTGCTATATGGATGGTGGTGTATTGTCAATTGCATTTCTCCAAAGTACTCGATTTGATGATGGCAGATCAAGTATTGACTTTTCAGGATTTTGTCAACTTATATAAATTGCTTTCTAATACATGGCACAACTCACTTTAATATTTAAAACATTCCTGATTGAAGTAATAATTATTAAAGAAGATGAAATAGGAAAACATTATTAAAAGATGCTAAAACTATTTTACTATTATGTATATTTATCATGCATTGTGTTTGTAATACAAATAGTTCCTTTTATTTAAAAGATTTATTATTTATGCATACGAACTGGAGTACAGGCCAGAGGTGTGAACTGTAACAGAAAACACTATTAAAGAAAAAGTATATTGGGACCTGTCTGTATGTGTGTGAATGTATGTATGAGCATGGGAGTATGTGCGTACATGTACGGACTAGCTCTTCAGAACTTCTTAAAATTCTTAATCTCACTTTACACTTTTGGTCACTTTTTCCAGCTTTGACATGGACTTTGAAATAATCAAAGTACATATCAGCTCCTTATTTTATTTTTGCATCTTATGTTTTTCATCTATTTCCCTCCTTGGAGACTTCCTGGTAAGGTAAGATACAAAATAAACCAGAAGTGCTGCAGAATTCATGAACACAAAGCATATTTTTGGCCATGTGGGGACCAAAGCTAACATACATTCTCCACCTCTCTTTCCTCTGAGAAACTGAACATTAATAAATCTATATAGCAAGTGGTGGCCAACTCTAAACTATATCCCGTCCTGGGCTTTCCCATCATGTTTAAACTCTAATAGACCCAGCTTACCACCCTCCCTTGATGTCCTGAAACTTCCAAATTTCTTTCTCCACTTTTTACCTTGTACATCAGTAACAATTTTTCCTAAGAAGTAGCATGCCTATTTAATTTACCTTCTTCCCTTAATTCAAACCTTGAAATCTGGTGGGAAAAAATACTTCTTTTCCAGCCATCTAAATGTAGCTGCCACTTCTCACAACTACATACTGGTTATGGGCACATGCTCACATTTTTCTTCTTATTTATTCTCTTTCTTTCTTCATAAACTACTGCACCTTTGCAATGTGTTCCATTAGATTGTACTTTTCACATACATATCCTATAGGATTGCCTATTATAACATAGGTGCTTATTTACTAAATATTTTAGCATTTGTCTAATAGTGTTTTTTGATATTACTTAAGCACTTACTACCTTTCATTATTTACTTAGGAGAATTGAGGCTATTTTCTTTCAAATTCCACATATATTTTAAGTTGTTTATTCATCTTACACAAATATCTATGTCTATTAGGCAATTTCTTAAATTATATTATTGTGTTAAATCGTAGTTTAACAAAAATCTTAGTTTTTCAACTCTTTATTATCTGTACAAGTATCTTTACTATATTTCGGAGTTTGTCAATAATTTTAAATACTTGAGCTATTACTTGTTAATGTCTATAACTCTATGGCTTTATGTCTCCCGTGTAGGCTTATATTATATATTACCATAAGGGTTATATTAGATATTAGTATAATCAGCATAATTTGTACATCCCGTAGATGTATGTATGCATGAATACACATATATGCCTTAATTTTCATTTCTGATACTCAGCTCAGAAAATCTTAGAGTTAAGTAGAAAAATATAAAAAAGGAAAATTTAAAATTTTATTTATGGATCCTGCTATAACTTTTGTGTCAAAAACTTAGTCAGCTCATAACTATTATTTATCAATAATCACTTGAACAAAATGGCTACTAATACCTTCATTAGGCCCAAAACATTTAGCATGTACTTCCCCATTAATTAATTAATTAATAGAATAATCCTGGTATTGCTTTTTGTGATAGAAGCAAAAAGAAATAATAAATCAGAAATTCTACCCATATTCTGTTACTGTGAAAGAAATGTATATGTTCTTCATTTAATCACAATTTTCTCTTATTTATTTCATCTTTCTTCACTAGCTTAAAGATTTCCCTCTTAAAATTATATTTAATGCATCAACTTAACACCAGTTTATTTCTTTCTACCCTATCTCTTCATTTCCATCAAAACGCAACCCTTGTTCTGTCTTAAAATTCAATAAACTCTCTTTTAATTGTTAGTCCAGTAGGGTCAAACAAAGTTTTCTTGCATTTCCTTAATGATAAGTGGTAATAAATATTTCTTTGTGTACCTATTGGATATCTGTATTCCTTCACTGGACAAGTACCATTTTTAGATAGGGTTGTTTGTTTTCATTTTGTTGAGTGGTATGAGTTCTTTTTAGAAGTTTAATATAAGCTCCTTATCAAATGTAAGTATTTTCTCCCATTCAGGAGGGTTTTGTTTGTTTTAGCTATAGCTTTCTTTTCCCAATGGGTAGCATTGTTTTAGTTTAATGTAGTTCAAATTATTTATATTCTCTTTTTTTCTCTCTTACGGTTGGAAATGAATACAAAAAGGCATCACTGAAGCCAATGTTGTGAAGTGTTTTCCTACATTTTCTTCTAGGCATTTTAAGTTTCAGGTCTTATAACCAGGGTTTCATTTTTTTTTTTTAACAGTTTATTTTATATAATTTTGTACATTTTTTTTTTCCATCTCAATTGTAATCCCCCCGGGTTTCCCCATCACCAAGTCACCCATGTGCCATCACCATAATTCCATGTACTTCCCTAACCCATTTTTTATCCCATTCCTCACTCCAGCCCCACAAAATGTCTCTGGTATATGGTTGTTCATTATTCTTGTTATTTTCTCGCTTGGTCCATTATACTCCTTCTATGAGTGAAACCATCTGGTATTTTTTCTTTCTCTTTCTGGCTTATCTCACTAAGCATGATCTTTTCCAGCTCCATCCAAGTTGCTGCAAAAGACATGTGTTTCTCTGTTTTGGTTGCTGAGTAATATTGCTTTGTATATATGTACCACATTTTTTTTATCCAGTCATCTACTTTTGGACATTTGGGCTGCTTCCATGTTTTTCCAATTGTAAATAAAGCAGCGATAAACATGGGGGTACAGGTATCTTTTTCAATCAGTGTCTTTGTGTCTTTTGGGTAGATACCTAGGAGTGGGATTGCTGGGTTGTAAGGAAGCTCCATGTTTAGCAGTTTGAGGAACCTCCAAACAGTTTTCCATAGTGGTTGTACTAGTTTGCATTCCCACCAGCAGTGTAGGAGAGTTCCTTTTTCTCCACATCTTCCCCAACATTTGTTATTGCTAGTTGTTTGAAGATGTGCCATTCTCACTGAGGCGGGCGGGTCAGGAGAGGTCTGTGACGCCATGTGGTCACCTCCAGGGCAGGCGGGAATCAAACTCATGCGGAAGTGGCTTTAGCTTCTCAGTCCTGTGCTTTAACCCACTGCGCCACCAGGGAGGGCCTTTATTTCCTTCTTTAATGTCTCAATTTCTTTCTTCATTTCGCTGATTGCTTGCCTCATATTTTTTTTTTCATTTCTTTCATATCTTTCATTTCTTTCATTCATTTCCTTGTTTGCATTCTTCAACTCCTAGATGGTTGGCCTCGTTTCATTTTGTTTGTTTATCATGATGATTCTGAATTCTTTGTCTGGTAGGTTGAACATTTCTTCTACTTCTTTGGTGGTTCCTGTTGACTGATCTTTTTGTGTTGAATTTTCCCCCTGTGGACTTGCTTGAATATTTGTCTTCTTTTCCCTGTTGTGTATTTTCTAATACTTTCTATTCACTGGGATATGGTGCTGCTATTAATAACTGGCATTTTTTTTTTTTTTGGATGTTCTTTCTGGAATAGCTGTGGGACTTCCAGACACTTCAGTTGTGGAGGGTATTCTGAGTTGTGTTATTTTTCCCCTGCCCCCACTGTGTGTAACTGTGTCCGTTGTCTCACCTGGTAACAGTCAGGGGTCTGTGTTGTTCAGCCTCTTCCAGTAACACGTTGAGGCCGTGTTTCTGGAAGGTGTCTGTTGATCTTTGTAGCCTTCGGATGTCCCAGGTTCCCTCTATGCTTGGTGTGCCCGTGGTGGTTATGATGAATTAGAAGTGTTGTAGGTCTCCCTGGAGCTGGGCCTTTGGTTGAGTTGGTGGCTGGCTTTGTTTACACTCTAAGTACTGTGAGCTCTCAAGTCTTCTTCGGGCCTCTGTTGTGAGGGTGGGATCTCCCCTTCCCCACAGGAGTGCAGGGGAGTGCCAGAGGGCTGAAATCTTCCCAGCTGAGCATGCTACCAGTCCTTCCTCTGAGCTTCCAGGGCTCTTTTTGTTTAGTCCAAATAGTCCCTCCCTGAGCAGTGCCTCCCCCCTGCCTGAGGTCCTTTCACAGAGCCCAGCTGTATATCTTCAACTCCAGGATTTTACCACAGTTTTTGTGGGTAGATGTAGACCCCTTAAGAAGTCTCCCCATTTGAGGCACTTCCTAAGGCCTCTCTATGTTGAATGTGCCCATGCAAGATTGTTAAAATTGCCGTATTATTATCCTAGGGTTGGGCCTGTGGTTGGGTCCCGCCCCCCCACAGCAGCTTGGGATCCACTCACCTAGCTGTGTTTTCTCAGTTTATACCCAGGGCTTTGTCTGGGCTGCTGGGGCAAAGGTCAGCAAAAAGTCTGCAGTGTATCCTCGGGTCTCTGGTTCTGAGCTTCAGCCTTTTCCCAAGATTTGGTTTCCTCTCCCTAGCTGAATTGTCTGTTTATCTCCAGGGTTGTAGCAGGGCTGGGACAAAAGTCTGCAGAGTAGCCACAGCTGCTGTCACAGGCAGTTTCCCTCTGTAGTGCTTCCTGCCTTCCAGGCACCTAGATTTTTAAAGGAGCCCAGCCAGTAGGAAGCTACTGGTGTTCCCTGGTCAGAGTTGCAGGGTTAAGCTAATCCTGCCTGTGTGGCTTCCCTCATGGGAACTCCCCAATCACCGGTTCTCCCTGGTTATTTTCCTCCTAGTGAGTCCAGGCGCTCTCATTTGGGTTGAAACTCTTAGCATGTAAGTCTGTAGTCCATTTTTATATAACCCCATGCGAGTTTGGATGTAGTCTTCTAGGCGTCTTTATTCTGCTGCCATCTTGCCAGTTCCTGAGCTGGTGGAGCTGATCAGTGGCTTTGGGAGGTGTCCAGGTGCTCCCGATGGGGTCTGCAGTTTCAGCGGTTTTTCCCTTACCCAGGAGTTGCGGGTCAGATTTGCAGTCTTTCCACAGACTGGGCTCCACTCACTGAGCTGAGCTGTCCCCCTTCACCTCCAGGGTTTAGCATGGGGCAAAGCAGCCTGCAGCCCACTGAACTTCCAGGTGCCTGGGTTTTCCTGGGAGTTCCCAGGAGAGAACTCCCCAATTGAAGATTACCCCCTCAGTTATCTACCTTCTAGTGAGTCCAGGGTGTTTTCCTTTGGGTTGAAACTCGCAGTAAGTCTATAGTCCGTTTTCAGTCCTCAATTCCTATGGAAGCCTGGACACAGTGATTTCGGTGTCTTTACCCTGCCGCCATCTTCTGCTGCACCCAGGGTTTCATTTTTATCTATTTTGAATTAATTTTGTTTAGGTTTGAGATATTGGTCTACTTTTATTCATTTTCATGTGACTACCCAGTTTCCCCAATACATTTATTAAGAGGTTTTACTTTATCTACTATATATAATTGTTCTTTTGTCATAAACTAACTGCCGATTTAGGCATGGGTTTATTTATGAATTTTCATTTCTATTTTACCGGTCTGTATTCTTCAACTTCCAAGCTGTTTTGATTATTATATCTTTGTAGTTTAGTTTGAAATATGGTAGTGTGAAACTACCAATTATTATTATTATGTTTTGCTTTGGCTGTTCAGTTTCTTTGTAGTTTTGTAATTCCCGATGAATATAAGTTTGTTCTACTTCTTTGAAGAATGCTATTGAAATGTTGCTAGGGATTGAATTGAGTCTACATATTGCTTTGGGTATGATTTCCATCTTGTCCATGTTAGTTATTCAATCAATTCAATTAATCAATTAAAAATAGGCACTCTCAATATCTTTGCATCTTTTATTTTCTTTACCAATATCCTATTGTTTCCATTATATAGATTATTTGCTTCCTGAGTTTACTCCTAGGTATCTAATTATTTTCTTGATTTCATCCTCTTCTAGATCACTGTTTGCATACAGGAATGCAAGCAAAATTTTCATATTGACTTTTACATTGCTACACTGCTGAAATGATTTATTATTTCAACTTGTTGTTATGAGAGTTTTTAGAGTTTTCTGTATACATTATATCATCTACAGAAAATTACTGTTTTACTTCATTTTCACCAAATTAGATTCCTTTCATACCCTCTCTTGCCTAGTATCTCTAGCTTAAACTTCCATTGAATAGTAATGCTGAGAGTTGGTATTCTTATCATACCTTTTGGAAAAGTTTCAGTTATTAACCCAAAAACATTAACTGTGGAATTTTCATATATAAACTTTATTATGTTCAAGCATGTATCAAAGTATGCCCGTTTATTTTTTAAGAGGCCTCTGACAGTTCTTAGTGTCTCTGAGTCCTAGTTTCCACATCTCTAATAGTTCTATGAGAGAAATAAATGTCAAGTCTTAATGGGAAGTCTAACAAATAAGTAATATTAATAAATAGATTGAAGATAGCAATTGCTCATTTCACTTTCAATTACATTTTTACTTATTTTTACAGTACAATGTAAAGGAATGCTATTCTAGGCTTATTTTGCAGTTGATAAATGAAAAAAAAGAAATATAATGTTTTATAAACCCATATAATTATAAACTCAGGGTTAAATTGTTCTATACAACTCATGAACATTGATCAATTTCCAGTATATTTTTCTATGATATAATATTTGACAGTATTATCAATATAGTATGATGGTAAATGAAAGGGTGTTCAGTAAGTTCCTGGATGGTAATTTTGATAAAAGCACTGTAATCACAGAGGCAAAATTGTCTATTCCAGGATGAACAAAAAATTCTATTCTACTTGGAAATGTTCCAACATAATCTGCCATGAGGCAACTGGCTGATCAATCCAATAAATTATTATATCAAAAGTGGGTTTATACTGTTCATTCTGGGTGAGTTAAAGTCTCACATGCCTATATATTGACTCCATTTGATACTAGGGTGTTGCTGTGAACACTTACCTTATGACTTCTGAAGGTAACAATTCACACTCATAATGGGTACTAAGGTAACAGAATAACTTGGCAGTCCATTGTTATATGCTTCTTCCCCCACCCACCCACCCCCAAGTCCTTTTAACAGGATAGCAGTCCCTGTAATAGGATAACAGACACTATTTTGAATAGAAGACTTTTGTTCTAAAATCCTCACTGTCTGTGCTATAATTCTGGTCTGCTAAAGACTCACACAGGATCCCTATCTGCCACAGGAACTCCACATACCATCAGTTCTGTTATGTAATGTAAACCAACTGGCAAAACACTATCACTGAAGACTGGACCTTTGCTGACCTGTCTTTTGTTCCTAGCCCTGCACAATAGTAGCAAAGCCTTATACAAATGAGGTGTGTCTCATTCTAAATTCAAAGATGGCTTAGTAGGAGCACTGCCAGTGACCAGAAAAAGCAACTTGTTCTTTACAAGGGGTGTTTTAGAAATCTCAAGAACACTGAACCCAAAAAGATGGGTGAACATAACTAGGTCTACAGAGATATGTTTTTAAAGATGCGATTCATAAATGAAATATGTATTGTTGCCATCCTATTGCTCTATTATATGATGTGAATACTATTTAGATATCAGAACAGATCATGCTTAGAATCACTTGGAGAACTTGTTACAGCACAGGGTTCTGGGTGCCAAGCCAAGTATCTGATCACATAAGTTTGAAATGGAAGGTGAGGATTTGCATTTATAGAGAGTTCTGAGGTATTTTTTATATAAAGGCCACATGATGAGAACCACTAGATACTGAAATAAGTAACTTACGTCGGAAATGAAGTTATAGGTTGGCTCTACTGCAATATGTTATTGATTACTGTCTGTTTTGTTTCTGAGTTTTTTTTTTCTTTTTCCTCTAAGAAGGGAATAGCAACACTGTATAAAGAAATAGCATTCAAACTCAAAACTTGAGAGTATCAGCTACCATGCAGGGAATCCATGCACGGAATCCATGCAGGGAATCCATGCTGGGAATCTTGTAATAGTTCTGTTTGCATCTAGATACTGTGTGACATTTACACATCAGAAGTAAATATTTAATATATTTTATAAGAAATAAAATTCAATAAGTATGAACATTAAACATTCTACATATTTAATATAGTTTGTGCTATTTTCATACATAATGTATGAAATATAGTATCCGTATAAAACCCTAAAATTAAAAAATAATAAAATTATTGTCAGTAGCATGCCAAAAAATTGATATTCTTTAAATATCAAATTGTAAAGTCAATTCTGTGCAATACAGTTTAATTATGACACATTATACTTGGAAATAATATTCTATTTGTTAGGTTAAGGGCTTGGTTCCCCAATACCACTGTTTTTACTTCATACACTACTAGTCCAACAGTCAGGCTTGTATCTTTGCTTAAGGTCAAATAATTATATAAATTTGAGGCCCTTATGGCCCCCCTCCTTGGGGTCAATCAATTTTGCTAAAGCTCATAAAACTTAAGAATTTAGTTTCCTGACTGGATTGATGATTTTTT
>NW_004567110.1:60811047-60825506 GCF_000260355.1 Condylura cristata | reverse complement strand
CATACAGAGAAAGATATGGGGAAAGGTTTTAGCACTTCCATGTCCTATTCTTGCATGAGATTCTCCTAGAATTTCCACATGTTCTTTAAGTCAGAAGCCCTTCAAAGTCCCCTTATCTTGAGCTTTTATGGAAACTCCACTATATAAGTGTGGCTGATTAATTCATTGTCCAGTGGAAATTGAACACAACTGAGTACAGGAAATCAGGGGAATGATTTAAATTTCTACACTTTATTTCACATTGGTTTTCCTGGCAATGAACCTCCATTCTAAGTTTTTTTCCCCAAATGTATGTTTATTAGCATAATAAGAGATACTTCACCAGTTACAATACCTTTGGTAGCTGTGAGGCAGGAATTATGGAAGAAGAACAAATGTATGTGAGAAAGGTGGTTTGGTCATCTATATCACCAAACAATTTTTTTTTCTACTTCTATCTACATTATTTTCATTAGAACTCATGATGAATTTTGGATTTCATATGTATTTTTGTTCTTTCTTGTTATCACATTCTTATTCTTAAATTGATCATTGGCTTTATATTCATTATGTCTGTTAAGAATTTTTCTCATGAATTTGTTTTATTTGCATTGTCATTAAGTTGACGGTCATTATTGAGTGTGATCAAAAATTACATATTTATTTATTTGCCTTTTATCAGTTAACACTTGATTAAATCTACAAATGGAAGGATGATGCACTACCATCAGCTTATGAAATTTTGCGTGCTGGTCTTCCACAATATTATTTGTCTTGTAATTAAGTAACAGTGTATACAATTTTCAAATTTCTGGTGTACTATTGGAGATTCTGCTCTTCTGCTTCTGTCATGTTTCTCAACATAATTCATTAGTTCATATAAGTTTTGTTTTGCACTCTCAATAGTGTGCAAAACTTGCATTCCATCTTCCAAAGGCAGAAATATATGTCCAACATGGAAACACACCAGTTGGCATTACTTTCTTTTGTAATTGTATGTAATTTCCCATGTAATTGCATAGAAGACACCAAAATATATATTTGGTGTCAGATAAAACAATGCAAAGACAATGAGACAAACTGAAATAAACCTACTTTATAAGAGAAGCTATTATGACAAATATACTGACTATAAGTTATGCACTAGAACAAAGAAAGCTTGCCAGTAAATGGTTTTGGAAAATTTGGACTGTCACATCCAATAGAATGGAACTGAACCACTATCTTATACCATGCTTAGAAAATCAACTCAAAATAAAGGACTGATATATGACTCAAAGTCAAAAAATATGGAGAAGAAAAAAAGCAAAAACTCTAGAACATAAGCTTCAGAGAGGTATTATTGTTTCATTTTAGCAACAAGGAAATCAAAACAGAATATAAACAATTGGGACATGATAAAATTAGAAAGCTTCTGCATAGCAAAAGAGATATTAACAACAACAGCAAAAGAGGCACCCTACTGAATAGAGAAAATATTTACACACCATACAATTGATAAGGGATTGATATCAAAGTTCTACAAAAACTTATATAATTCTGCCACCAGGAAACAATATGATCAAAAGGAATATTTTGGGTTATCTTCAAAAAGTATGCATCTCACATAAATTCTTGTGGCTGCTATACCAACTGACTTGTGCTATTTAATTCAGGGGCAGTAGTTATATACAAATTAAATAGCAGGGTTTACTAATTTAAGACTCTTAGTAACCTTGGTAATGTTTGATCATTTTCAGTTTGAAAAGCATAACTTCTGTTGAATTTTTAAATTCTTAATAAAAAGAAATAGAGAATCATATGTCATAACTCAAAGGGATATTCTATTTAACCCGGAAACTTGAGAAAAACTCTTTTCAACATGTATTTTTACTTTTTTTTTTCCAATTTTTGTCAGGATTTTATAAGGGGTGTTGCTACAATAAAACATCTTGCAAGATCTTATAGAAAATTTGCAAATCATTATAATGTTTCCTGTTGACAAACTCACAGCAAGTTTTCCACATCACTAAAGAGACATGCTTGTTCCTTTGGGGGAAGAGGCTATATTATCAAGGAAATACGACAGACTCTAAGAGAGGTGTCAACTCCCTGCACATCTAGATGAATAAGGTGTTAGTGTATCTGTAGGATAAAAAAAATGAAATTACAAGATAATGAGATTAAACTGGGCTTTGATCGAATGGTGACATTATTTTACAGATAACTTGCCTTTAATTGCAATGAACCATGCTGAGTTAGTAAGTATATATATATATATATATATATATATATATATATATATATATACTTACTAAATAAAGTATTTTTTAGATACTTTTTTTGTCTCTTATTTTTAACACTTCAGTATTTTTATATTTGAACAGTTTTGCTATACACTGCAAAACCTCATTCTTTTTAAATCTAGGTTTTTGGAAAGTTTTGTCAAAATTTTTGTCTACTGTTTAGACTAGGACTCTATATGACCTATAATTTTCCTTGGGACAGATGTCTTTCTAATGCCAAAATACTTGCAACATATGTAATTGTATAGTGATAACAGGACAAATATGTTGTTTTCCTAATATTTCCTGGGAGAACAATACTTGGAAACTTTTGATTTTGGAGATTAGATTCTCAGTATAGGTTGCTCAGTAATGTCAGGTAAATCTATTTTACTCAGTTTATTCATAGGAATACAATGTGAAATAGTTTGGCAAGACACATAACTTGTTTTCTTTGGTAAATTAAATGCAAATTAGACTGAATATATTGTATTACAGAATTATGAGGTGGTACTTGTTCTTGAGGTGAAACCAGTGACAGTAATTACTCTAAACATACATCTTCTCTATAAATAATAAATATTATACTGTAATAGGAGATACAGTTTCCAAAATCTACTGTACCATGTTATATCTTTGTATTTAATGACTTGTAAGGATTCAGAGGCTGTACAGGGATGATTGTGTGTTCTAAAATATTGAGAAGTACTCTGCACTCTCCTGACCATGGAGGACCTGGATGTCTGGCTAGATGCTATAAGAGCTATAGTTTACTTTTCCTTTAATACAAAACCAGTTTGATGTCATCAGGTTCTATTGGTCAGGGCTAGAGAAGTCTTTGACTCAGTTACTTTTCTGCATTATGAATGTGCGAGATGTGTTTGATTTTTCGGTCTTTAGTTATTTCAACTATAAAATAAGAAACTTTCATTCTACTTTTTTGTTTTAAAGATGTATTTATTTATATATACAGAACTGGGATTCAGGTACCATGAGAGATTCAACAGAGACAGAGTGGGGAGCAGAACAGGCAAATTGATGAAGTACACTGCTGAGGGGAGCAGTGGGCAGGTCAGGAGGGGTCTGCAGCACCATGTGGGTCACCTCCCAGGGTTGGGATTGAACTCATGCTGAAATGGCTTTAGCTTCTTAGTGCTGTGCTTTAACATGCTGCTCCACTCCTAATTAAGCCTCACTCAGCTATAAAGATACCAGTGATAACAACCATCAGTAAGGAATTACCTCTGGCAGAAAAAAGCACCACATGCATTTAGTAATGTTTTTGCTCTGTGTGTGTGTGTGTGTGTGTGTGTGTGTGTGTGTGTGAGAGAGAGAGAGAGAGAGAGAGAGAGAAGAGAGATGCAATGGAACTTGAAAGGGTTAGAAACAATCAGGTAATATCAATATATTTTTATGGCAAAAGTATAATTTTATACCTAATAGTTCTGTTGTTATTGATGAGCTCTGTAAAGGGCAGCCCTGCCTTAGAGAACTTTCAGTTTTATAAGGTTATTGAAAAATGCACAATGAGAGTTACTGAAAAAAAAAAAATAGAAGATGCATTTTGTATACAGATATAAAATTTAATATAAATTTAACATTTCACTAGTGCATTAAAATAGGAGAAGTATACATGATTTCCTTAAATTTGGATGGCTGAAATCCTAGCCTTGCCACCTTTGAAGTATATCTAAAAATGAGATATATTTTTTTTCAAATGAAGGTATTCTTACTTGCTTTTTAAATTTTGGAATCACCTCCACCCTGCTTAGATGTGTCCTGGATATCTTGTATGTTTTTGAATGTGGCACTGAAACAAATGAAGCCAGGACTGTATGATCTAAGCATATGTGTCTTTGGTGGATTACCTTACATCTCTCTGTCTTATCCTTGCCAGCCAAAATATTTCTGGCTTAAATATTGTCAAAATAATTGCAGTTTATTATTGTACAAATTAACTTAGGTAGAGCACAACTCTGATAATCTTTTGAAAGTAATTTGATACACAAACAGATGTAATGTACATTTTATGCAACCCTTCTCATTGCTAAAGATAGTTGTTTAAGTAAATTAATTCTTAATATTTGGCTTTTAACACTCTAGAATTTCAATTTTTACATAGTCTCAAAACGGTATTATAGTAATGCCAATGCATTTTTCAAAAGGTATTAGTTTTGTCCTACTTTAATCTTTAGAAGTGGCATGGGAAAAAAAATCAAACAAACAAACAAACAACATTTCAGATTTGAAACTAGACCTAATTGTATATAGCCACTAATTATTCTGTTACTAGTCAGGTCATGTATCTTTCCGGATATTATTTGTGGTGCAGCAACCTCCTATAATGACTAAACCTCATTCATTAATACTTTAGTATTGTTTAAGCTTCATATTTTATAATGTATTTTATTGAATAAGTTTTAGTGGCAGAATTTGGGTATGGCAAAATAGAACACTCAAAATATATAACAATACAATCAAGACAAAATATGTGGACTCTAGAAGAACTTTGGATGGATTCTTTTTATTATGATATGATATTAAGGTATTCTTAAGCTACTGTAAAGAAATGTGTAGTATGTTTGTTTAAATTTTGGATAATATAATGAATCTGTTTGAAATAATGAAGTGTTTTTTAGATAATTCATTTTTTATGCTTACTACCTATACAATATAAAAATAAATATGTCCATGCTTGAACTGATTTTAGTGTTTACATCAGCTAAATATTATATTTTATTTTCCATATGATAACACTCAGTTAACAATAATGGCTACAATTGCACTTATTTTGTGCCACATACTGTACAAATTCTTTAAAATATATTTTCTCTTTTAATCATGACAATGACACTATATATTCAAATATTTTTTATTGCATTTCACCAAAGAGGTAATAAAACTGTAAGAATCAGAGCTGTCATTCCCAGATAAACAATTTGATTTCTCAGTTGCTATGCTTCTAAAACTATGGTTTCTAGGAGAACTAATTATCAACAAAATAATCTATAAGGCTTTCAAATTATAGTTTTTTGTGTCCTTTGGCTAGATTCTTAAGAGTGGAGTTTCTGGGTCATTTGGTAGATCTAGCTTTAGTTTTTCAGGAGCCAATATACAACTTTCCATCATGGCTGGATGAGTTTACATCCCCATAAGCAGTAAGCAGTTAAGCAGTGTAAGAGTTTTTTTTTTTTTTTTTTTTTTTTTACAAAAGCCAAGATATGGAAACAATCTAAATGCTTGAACAAATCAAGATGTGGCATATATACACAATGAAGTATATGCCACTTCAGCAATCAAAAGTATATGCCAGTCAGCAATCAAAAAGCATAAATTCATGTCATTGGGATTATACTAAGTGAAATAAGTTAGAAGGATAAAGATAAATATCAGATGATACCACTTATAAGTAGGATATAGAGCAATTAAACAAGGGGTAAGGAAAAAGGAAAAAAAAATCTTGCAATCTCAACACAGCTCTGAGGTAAACATGTGGGAGGGGAGAAGGAGACAGAAGTCAAAGAGGGGAGGAGAGAGCCCAAGGGACTGTGCCTGGTGGTGGGAAAACTACACCTTAGGGGAGAAATAAAATACTGTCCAGAAATTAATAACAATGTAAGAAATAAAATGATATTAAGGACTGTCATTATATCTTCAGTTCTTTTTTAAAACAAGATTCATCAATTATTTTCATTAGAGATTTCTTAAAATGTTTACTTATTTATGCTTACAGAACTGGGATACAGACCAGAGTTGTGGTAGGTGAGAGGATTCACCAGAGACAGAGTGGGGAGTAGAATAGGCAGACTGATGAAGTACACTGCTGAGGGGAGCAGTGGGTGCATCAGGAGAGGTCTTCTGTGTCATGTGGGTCACCTCTGGGGCTGGGGATCGAACTCACACTGAAGCAGCTGCTGCTTGTTTGCAGTGCTGTGTTCTTACCCGTTGCACCACCAGGGAGGGCCTTCATTAGATATTCTTATATTATAAATACAAAATCATTTTGTTTTAATGGGACAAAAACAATTGAACACTATATTGGGTCAGATGTGGTTTAAAATGTATTCCCTGTTATTCATTCTACTGAATTTCTGATATATGAATTAACCTCTGTGAAAAATATATTATGTGGATAATAAATCCTAATGAAAATAGTAAGGATTCTATCCAGCCTGATGAGTGGAAGTCACTTTTATGAGAAGTATTTCTCTCTAAAATAATATAAAACTTCATTTTGAGATGCGGCACTGCATGGAAACAATGCTATTGGGATTCATTAGGCAAACATCCTATGAGCTAAAAAGTAAAGATGTGTGTGTGCATGTGTGTGGGTGTGTGGGTGTGTGAGAATACTCATTGTCCTCCAAGAATTCATGTATTAGTGGGAGAGATAGATAAGGGAAAAAAAAAAGTGCTAATATGTCCCTGCGAGGAACATGATAAGTATTTTGCTTTTCTAGGGATCACATTTGTATGATATAATTAAATGGCCTCTTAGTCATGTCATCTGTTCACTAAGGCTGTGTCTATATATACACAATAGTGGAAAAATTCAAATTCTAAGCATACTGTTGAATGGAACAGATCAGACCGGGTTTGTCCATGTGGCAGTATGATTGGCAGGAATTCAAATGTACCATTCACTTCCTTTGTGCAGCTGTGTTTTAAGATCAATTTAACCAATTTGAAAAGAAAGTTTGGTGGGACTGTTCTGTCAGAGAAATGTGTAGGCAGTTACAGCATAATTTAGAGCTGCTGATGCAGTGTTAAATATTCCAGTGACTCTTTCCAATAACTTCCATTTGGAAACAGCTTTTCTTCTGTCTCTAGACTCCTTATAGATCATTGCCTTTACTGGTTAGGTGTCCTTACCATACATTCACTTGTGTCTTTCTAGTGTGCATAGAGGTAATATCTCTATTCAACAAATTATTTCACATCGTTACATATAAAATAAGACCAATTGGGTCCCTCCCTGGTGGCACCATGGCACTGCAAGCTAGCCATAGCTGCTTCACCTCGAGTTCGACCCCAGGCCAGGTAGGTGATCCACATGGTGCAGCAGACCTCTCTTGTCTTGCCTGCTGCTCCCCTCAGCAATGTACTTCATCAGTCTGCCTGTTTTGTCTCTGGTGAATCCTTTCACTGCCCCAGCACCTCTGGTCTGTGCCCCAGTTGTGTATGCATATATAAATAAATATTTAAAAATAAAATAAGACCAACTAATCAGATTCACTCTTAGAGACATACTATAGATATTTCAAGAATGAAATATAACATTGTTTATGGATGTGCAGATGGGGGTATGTGTGTGAGTAGTAACATTTGAATATAAATTTCTCAATGAAGTATTCTTGTGTGTATTTCTTTTAAATGATCCTATCTTAACAAATTATACTTTTCTTATTAAATATGGGATGGCAAATCTACCCAAAAAAGTATGAGAGTAAAAACAGATGAAATCACTAAAAATCATTGAGTTTGTGGTATACAGCATATCACAATTTTAATTTTTTGAGGGGATAATTCTATTATGTGCAGGGAGAGGGGCACTTTAGAAACCCCAAACCTGCCTGTTTTAGGTTCTGCCTTCTAACGCATGAAGACATAACTTATAGCTCTTTAATGGAAAGGAACTTTAATACAATTAGTATTTAATTTAATTTATTTAATACAAAAAATACAAACAGTAAATTTTAAATAGAGCACCCATCTTTACCCATCCCTTCATGGGTAAAATGAGATTGGCCTAAAGCAAAGCCTGAAAGCCTGCCACAAGTCTAAAGCACCTTCTGGCGGGGAATTGTAAAGAAAGGTCAAAATCAGACAAGTCTGAGAGGAAAAAGAGCAAAATCTAAATCAAGATAAAAGTTGCCATTTTTAACCTCCCCATGGGTCTGTCACCCACATCTGTTCCAACCAGACCAGGACCTAGAAGCACGTGCTCCACGTGCCTCCTCCAAGTGTCCTTGGTCTCCATCCTGCTTTCTTCCTCCTCCCATTTCCTCTCGAGCTTCCTCTTCCCCTGCTCAACTCCACCATCCTTTGGGGGTGCAGAGAACCTGGAACCTTCCCTTTTCCTGGGGACCACCCTGTTATAATACCAGGAATGTTATTGACTTAAAGATAAATAATTATAAGTTGATGTGAAAAAATATTTAAAACATTTTGATTAACACAATTTTGAAACAATGGAGTATAATTAATTTTTAGTTACAGCATTAGAAGCAATTTAAATTCTAAACTCTTTTTTTTTTATAAGCACCAAAAAATGTAGTAATTTTTGAGTGAATAGTACAAAATTTCTTACGAATTGAAGGATACATGTGGTTTGCAATTTGTCTTTATTAGGAAAATTGGGGTCAAGTGAATTCCATCTTCTGTGCACTGTTCTATTGTTTTGTGTTTTCTGCTCCTGAAGATATTCTCAGTGCAATTTGTGCAATAAAATTGTTATGATTTAATTCAGTATTCTTTCTGTATCTCAAGTAAAAGCTTGAATTGAGATCAGACTTAGATTTTTAATTTTCCACTTTTGTTTTTGACTCCCCCCCAAAAAAAATTAACATGAAAACTGAAAGTCACAAAGCAAATAAGGAGAGTATATAAACAAGTAACAAGTGAAGTGTTTCCAGTACCACCAATCTAAAATGGATAAGCAAACAACAGAAAAGTGCTATCCTACTAGCTAGGGGAGGCAATCACTCTCTATGGAGGCCCCCGATTGTCTCAAGAACTTGTTAAATTTCACTAGCTGTTTCCCAGTGACTTGATTTTGAACAGTGATACAAATAACTGGAACCAACTTATAGCTATTGTCTGCTTATGAAATGTGAATATAGTTGTCTAGGTTTCCCTGGCCACCAGAGATCTGCACTGGCACCAACTACTAGAAGGGTCATTGTCCCAGTGGATAGAATCATCTAGCATTTTTTAAATTAAATAAAGGTGTACACCAAAGGAGATTAGCAAAATAATCAGATGATAAGTTTGGAGGATGGTATCCTTTATTTAATAAAAATTAAAATAGGCCCTCCCTGTTGGCACTGCAGGATAAAACACAGAACTGCAAGCAAGCCAGCTGCTTCAGTGTGAGTTCTATCCCCATCAACCCTGGGAAGTGACCCACATGACAAGCAGACCTCTCCTATATCACCTTCTTCTCCCCTCAGCAGTGTACTTTGTAGATCTGCCTGTTCTGTGCCGTGCTCTGTCTCCAGTGAATCCTCTCACACCTCAAACCTCTGGCCTGCACCCCAGTTCTGTATGTATAAAACAATGCATATTAAAAAAAATAAAATGCATCCACATTTTTGCTTAAAGGTAATATTAGGGTCCTGCCTGGTGGCACAGATGTTAAAGCATAGAACTATGAAGCTATCCACAGCCATTGCAGCAAAAGTTAGATTTACAGCCAAAGAGGTGACCCACAGGGCATAGCAGACCTCTACTGTCTCATCCATTGCTCCCACTAACAATGTATTTCAGTTGCTTCAGCTGTTCTGCTCCCAACCTGTCTCTGGTGACTCCTCTCACCCCACTCACCTATGGCCTGTCCCCCAGCTCTTGCATGCATCAGCAAAGAAATCTTTAAAAAAAAGAATAATATAAAATATAGCACTTGATTAATAAATTTGACTTACCTAACTGTATTTAATAAATTGATCTAAGTCCATATTGCTATCAAATACTACTGAATATTACAAGTCAATATTTATAATAAAATTATTATAATGAACAAGGCCATATTGCAATGCGTTCCAATATTTCTGTGAAAATTAAAGGTATGTTTACTTGTTTATGCTTCATCTATGTGTAGTTTGACAAAAGTTGAGTGTAGAAGGAAGCTTAAGTAAAACATTTCAATGTGGGCCCTTCCTGGTGGTGCAACGGGTTAAAACTCAAGCTACTGCAGCATGAGTTCCATCCCTGGCCAGAGAGGTGACCCACATGGTGTGGCATACTACTCCTCACCTGCCCACTGCTCCCTTCAGCAGTGTATTTCAGCACATCTGCCTGTTCTTCTCCCCACTCTGTCTCTGGTGAATCTTCTCACTCCCCACATCTCTGGCCTGTATGCTAATTCTGTATGCATAAATAAATAGGTATGACAAAAATTCAATGTTAGTTACTACTGACTAAAGGATGGGTAAAAGGCATGACTATGCCTTTTATATCTATATCTATCTATCTATCTATCTATCTATCTATCTATCTATCTATCTATCTATCTATCTATATCTATCTATCTATCTCTCTATCTCTCTCTATATATACATTTTTTTCTCTATATGCTTTGATGTGCCACTACAAATCAAGTCAAATTAGCCATATTATGGGTATTGTATTATATTGTGAATATTCATTAATTTTCATTTTAATTAAATATAAAATTTAGAACAAGATAATAAATGAGTGTGTTATGAAATTATCAGCAAGAAGAACAAAACACTTTTATCTTCAATTGGCAATCCATCCTATTATGCTATTTAACTAAGGTTTACGGTATTTCTATTATATTCCTGTTTGAAGATGTAATTACTAACTGCAGTTTTATTATAATGGATGCTCAAAGTGATAATGAGTGGGCTTTATGAGATTCCACAGAATAAGAGATGAATTAGATGAATTCTAGATACATTCCTTAAAACAATTTAAAATGACTAGATAAACTACTATAAGCTCAATAGCTAATTGAATTCAAGCATTTTCCATTCAAAAGACATAATAGGTGGAGATCTGTCTTTGGAGACTCAAAATTCAATAGTGTTCAAATATATTTATATATTTTTTCAAAGAAGTTTATGAGTTTCATTTAATTTTTCCCAGGCGGTGTCCTCCTTGGTTGTGCAAGGGGTTATAAGTCTCAGCAATATGAAGCTCTCCTCAGCACTGCAGCACAAGTTCAACCCAGACTAGGAACTGATCCACATGGCACAGCAGACCTCTCCTATCTCACCTGCTGCTCCCCTCAACAGTGTGTTTCAATAAACCCTCGTTCTGCTCCCCATTCTGTCTCTGTTGAGTCCTCTCACCTCCTTCCACCTGTGGTCTATAACCCAGCTCTTCTATACATGCATCAATAAAATAAGTATTTTTAAAAAGATTTATTTATTTATTTATTCATATAGAACTGGGGTACAAACCAGAGGTGCAGGGGCAGTGAGAGGATCCACCAGAGATAGAGCGGGGAGGAGGACAGGCAGATCTACAAAGTACACTGCTGAGGGGAGCAACCGGTGGGTGAGGAGAGGTCTGCCACACCATATGGTTCAACTCAGGGGCTGGGATAGAACTTGCACTGAAGCTGCTGCAGCTAGCTTGCAGTGCTGTGTCCTAACACATCGCACCACCAGGGAGGGCCCAAAATAAATATTTCAAAAAAAAAAAAAAATCAGGTGAATTTTCATGTAGTATTTACAATAAAGTAAAAATCCAACACCAAGTTTTTATGAACTTATAAAATCCAATTTAGTTGCAAATTAAAAGCATTATAGGTTTTAATTAATGTAACTTAATGATAAAAATATATTGGCAAATCCACTAATTAATATTACTGTAATATCCAAATTTCCTTTATAGAAAGAAACTTTCTATCTCAGGTATGTCTCCTTATGCTAAATATCTGACACATGGCGCTAACATGATTAGGGGAACTGACATTCTCCTGATTGTGGTAGACAGGTCAGTTGATGTCACTGGTTGGACCTATGGTACTTTCTTATCCATTTCATGTTTCTTCCAAAGTTATGAAGATATAAACACAATTTATATCACTTATTTAAATCTTACTGATTTTTCTTAAATTTTTAATTCCATGTCCACTTTCCTTAGCATTTATTATTTCTGGTTCAACATATTTTATCACTTTGTTCTATATCACAATTTTTAGCTGATTTTTAAAAACCATTCCAAGGAATATAGAATTATTACCTCTCTAATTATTAGTACATTAAGGAAGAAAATATGTGTACATTTTTATCATTAATCATCTATTTCTTTTCAACAACCTGGAGAAAGGAAAAATGAGGAAATTCCACTCTTTAAAAAGTGATGATAGTTAAGGATAAACAAGGTAGTTGGCATATAAATAATTTAAGGAAAGTTGCTGGAAATTACAGAACTAAAGACTTGAAAACATATTTAACAATATGTCCTACATTTTGTATCTAAACATTTTTCAACAATTCTAGGTATTTTTAAGAAGTTCTGAAACAATACACAGAAAAAAATGAGTCATTTACATGTGTGCTTATTAGAGATAAGCATATAAGAAAGTTTATGCTATTGTTATTTATTCATAATTTAATATACATAAGCACCTGTTATTTATTCTTAAATTAACAAAAATAGTTACATTTGTATTATTTCTATGCTTTTTTCTATTCTCGATATTAAAAATAAACACATTTTATTGTTTGAAATAATACTTTATCATCAGCATATATTTTGGTTATGAAAATTAAAAAAAATGACACTGCAGACAGTGAAGTAAAAACTAAGCTCTATTAGACTTCACAGCTCAGTAACTTGGTATCCTACCACTTCAATAGCCTTAGTGATACAGTATATATATATAAGTAATGTGTGAAAATATGCACACACACACACAAACTAATACATTTTTTAAGTAAAAAGTTTATTTGGGAAGAATGAGCAAAAACTTCAAAGACCAAAGCAAGGTATAAAACATCAAATCTATGGCTGCCAATGAGAGTATCCTTAATCCCCCATGGCCTAAATCTATACTTTAATGGGTCTCATGAGGACAGTAGCAGGAAAAGTCTACATCCCACATAAGGTGGGAATCCTTATATGAAATCTCTCATGGAAATAAACACCAAAATAGGATTTTTTTTTTCCTCAAGGAAAGTGCAAGCTATGAAAGAAAAAAGTACGCATGGTAAAACAGAAGGAAAACATTCATGCTTTATGTAGAGGGAGAAAAAAAATAGCTTTTTAAAAGAAACTCAAATGGCATTCTGGATAGACCAGAGTCCACTCTACTGTTGAAGTCCCCCAAAGATATATTAGGATTTACTTTAAGACACCACTTGGTGATACTCCTAGGTACTTGACATAATAATAATAAAAAAGGAAATCCACCCATATAAAAGCATGAAAAATCCTGTCGATAAAATTCCATTGATTAAAATCTCATATTACTAAAAGTTACATAAAGCTCCTAAAAAAGAAATTAAGATCAAGTTGAGGCAGAAGAAAATAACACTACTAATAATATATTAATATTTCCAGATTAAAGGCAATATAAATGCAAAAATTGGTGTAATTATTTATTAACATAATATAAAATAGAATGTGAACTTTGAATTGACCACAAAAAATAAGTTATAAATTATCATGAATTTTAAAACATATTTTTAATATATATAAAGTGAAAAAACTTAAAGAAGAAAGTAGTATAATTAAAGACCTTTGGGGAGATTTTACTGCACTTATCTTTGAAATTGATAGTAAATTTATGGAAAATTTGAACCATGTGAGTTATAAGGTAACCCTTTAGGAAATACAGATATTTATGTTCTAAAATATCTATCTTGAAAATAACTTTGTTCTGTAAAAATGTGCACAGAACTCAGCAAGTTTTCTGGGAAAAACAGAGGTCAGAATAAAAACTATGCAGCTTTGTAGAAGAAAGACCAAACATAAACACGTAATTGAGTGTCAGGTTATAACTTACAGTGCCCAAGTGAATTTACCAATGTGGACAGACGCTTTCACAGAGGTTTCTAAAGGTGGGCCAGAATGAGGAGAAATGCTGGCAAAGCTTTTTTGAACCAGTGCTGGTAGATGCTGAATCAAGGCAGATGGAAAGGAGTGCGAGGCAACTTCTTCCTGCTGAGGTGGGGAGAGGTGCAGAGCAATGGAGCTTGAGGGCATCTCTGGGATGGAGCCCCAGGTGATTCTGCAAAGTTTTCTTAGGATGGATGCTGAAGTGCTTTCACTGTCAGTGCAGCAGCAGTGTTGAAAACTTTTCCCTTTTATAATAAATATCACAATTCTGTCATTCTTCCTCCTCTGTCCTAGGATGCATTGCGGATGGACCAACAGCAACTTTTACTTGATTTCAAAATAATGCTGGGTTAAATCATTTGTGCATGAACTTTCTTTCTTTCTTTCTTTCTTTCTTTCTTTCTTTCTTTCTTTCTTTCTTTCTTTCTTTCTTTCTTTCTTTCTTTCTTTCTTTCTTTCTTT
>NW_004567110.1:60808007-60810700 GCF_000260355.1 Condylura cristata | reverse complement strand
TATTGTGACATAAATGGTTGTAGATAAAACACTGCACTGGGCAATTAGAGCAAAAACGTTCTCATATCAGTCTAGACTATATTCTCCTACTACAGTGCAAATAAATTAGCTCAATTAGCAATCAGTGATAAAAGAAAATCATCAAAAAATTATATATATATGGACATTAAATTTACTCTTCTTAGATCAAAGTAGTTCAAAGAATAAATCATAATGGGGTTTTATATGTGCTATGACATAACATAGAAATTATTAAATAGAATAATTTAAAGACAGAAATGCAAAGTTTTAAGTGTTTTAATTGGGAACAATGTACCACTGAAAATTAGTTTGAATATTAAGAAAGGTTCATAAGAAGGAGAAAATAATTAAAATGATAAACTGGAAAACAATGGAAAGGTTCAAAGCTAAAGTATTTAAAATAAAATACAGAAAGCAGATTATATAAACTTAATAAAAATAATTATAACAATACAAAATATTCCACTTCTGCCTTGGCTATCCCTCCCTACCATACATGCACAATCACAGAAAGAAACACAACAAAATGACAGACTGATTACAAGAACATATACTTAAAAACAGCAAGGGAACAATAATAATGATACAGCCTAGATCTGGCAGATGATAGAAGTACAGCAAAGTATGTTATGACCTATTCTCCTGCCACAGTTCCTAGTTTGGAAGGAATCTGACAGCTGTGTCACTGTGGGGAAAATAATTTGAAGCTGGAGCTTGGAGAGTGTTGGGACTTAAAAAAAAAACAAAAAAACAAAAAAACAAAAAACATGTTCAGTACAAGAATAAACCTCAAGTAGACAGTCCCTCACCAGGGAACATTGCTCAGTCTCAAATGATTTCCAGTACCAAAATTAGATTAAATGGCATTGCTAGCATTTCCAGGTGCAAACAGAGGCAAATGTACATCACTATAAAGACCCTTTTCAAATACAATGTTCTGCAAGAACTAAAAATTAATTGAATGGGAACTGTGATAAGGACATATGGGTGAAACATAAAGAATAAATATTCAAAATAATAAATCACCAGGCACTTCAGAAACTGGTGTTATGAGAAGCAGACCCTTAAATACTTAATACCATAAATTTGAAATTTATATAAAGCTGAAAAAATACCCAGAACAATTCTAATGTTTACTCAAAAAAAACTATTAAAGAATTCAAAGAGATATTAGTGGAAATGGGAATAAAGGATGACTACTAATAGGCACAGTTTTCATTTGGGGAATAACAAAGATGCTTGGAAGTAATTACGCGTGGTGAGTATACAACCTTGGGCATAGACTAGAAACCACCAAATAGTATACTTTAAAATAATAAAAATGTAATATGTTTCCCCAGAAATAAAATAGCTCAAGTTCCATTTACATGTTCGAGATGTAAGGCCTTTAAACTTTTACCTCATTTATTGAGACATGATTGAAATATAACAATGTAAGTGTCAGTATCAAGTCTGGTGATTTCATACCTATATATTGTGGAGTGCTTACAGCAGTGAGATGAGTTAACACATAAATCACCTCACTAATTTTTGCGTAGTGAGATTTTCTTTTTTTACATTAAACAGAAAGAGTTTATTAGGAAAAGGAGAAAAATGAAACACCTGTGTAGATACAGCAGGACAAGAGAGCTGCTGTAGTGAAAATATTTATATTTTCTTCACAACTTTATTCCTATAGAATAAATAATATTACTATATGTAATATTATTATCATGTATTTATTATTATATGCAGTATTTATTGTCATACTGGCTACCAAAAGAGCAGAAATTATTTATCTTAAAACTAGAAATTTGTGCTGTTTGACCAGCATGTCCTCATTTCCTTCACCTCCTAGTCCATGGCAATAACCAAGTTATTTTCTATGATGAGACCAACCACATATAAGTGAGCTCATGGAAAACTGTTTTGTCTCTGTGTGACTTACTCACTTAACATAACTCCTCAATGTTAATTTTTGTTGTAACAAATGGCAGATCATTTTTTGATAGATTACATATTTTGTTATATAAGTGTATATATAAGTGCATATATACACACATACATATATACAAAAATCTTTATTTGTTTATTTGTTGATAGGCTATCATTTGCATTTATTCCTGGCAATTGTAAAAGCTTCAATGAAGCTTTCAATGAAGCAATTATTTCTTTCAGATAGTAATGTCATTTACTTTGGATATACATGCAAATATTGGGTTGGTGGATCATAAAATTTTTCTGTTTCTAATTTTTGTGCAAACGTCCTGCTGTTCCCTATAGCAATTGTACCAATTTACATACAGCTAGTAAGTGCGTGAGGATTTATTCTCTGCTTCCTTACCAGCATTTCATCTTATCTTTGTGATAATAACCACACTAACATGTATAATGTTATATCTTATGGTAATTTTTAATTTGTACTTCCATATCATTAGTAATAGTGATCACCTTTCAGTATACTTTGTAGCCATTTCAATGTCTTTGTCAAAATCCTGAGGGCTTTACCCTTTTTAAGCCAGGATATGCTTTAGATTTTTTATAAATGTGTAGTCTTTTTATGGATATTAACTCCTTATCATATAGAGGCCTTGCAAAATAGATTTTCCCATTCCATAAGTTGCTTTTTCATTATTTTGATTATTTTTTCTGCTACACAGAAGCTTGCTATCTTGTTGGCTAATATATATATA
>NW_004567110.1:60789425-60807283 GCF_000260355.1 Condylura cristata | reverse complement strand
TTTTTTTTTTTTTTTTTTTTTTTTTTGTGAATGGTGTAAGATAAAGCTTTACTTTATTTTCAAGGTGACTATCCAGTTTTCCCAGTATAGTTTGTTAAAGAATATCCTTTCTTCATTTTTCAGATATGTTGATAGTAGAGGCATGGATTTCTTTCTGGAGTCTTCATTTTGTTCAGTTAGTCTATCTGTTTTTATATAATAACACTATTTTTAATCATTATAGATTTATACTGTAGCTTGAAATCACAGAGTCTGAAGTCTCCTATTTTGCCCTTTCTCTATATTGCTTTGGTATTTTCTGGTTTCACAAAAAATGTAGGATTTCTTTTTCTATTTTTTTTTTTTGTGACAAACATCATCAGAATATGACAGGGGTTGCATTGACTTAAATGCTTTTGGGTAATAATGGACATTTTAACAATATTGACTTTTCTAGACCATAAACACAAGATATTTTCCATTTGTTTCTTCTTCACTTTCATCAATGTCATCATTTTCCATATATTTCACTTCTTTCATTAAATTTATTTATAAATGTTTTATTCATTTTGATGTTGTTACAAGTCACATTTAGTTTTTCCTTTTTTAGGTATCCCATTGTTAGTGTATATAAAGGAAATTGATTCCTGCATGGTGATTTTGTATCCTCCCAACTTATTGGCTTTGTTGATTACTTCTAATAGCATTTTTGTAGAATCTTTAGGGTTTTCCATATACAGGATCATGCCATCTATAGAAAAGCTAACTTTATGGGGCCTCTCTAGTAGCTCAGGGCTTAAAATCTCAGTGCTATCAAGCCACTATAGCAGGAGTTTAATACCTGGTCAGGGAGCTGACCCACATGGTACAGCATCCTATTTTCCTAGGGCTACTTTGCCTGCTCCCCTCTCTGTCTCTGGTGAATCCTCTTACATCCCATACCTCTAGGATACACTATAGTTCTTTCTTGCTTTAATAAATGAAAATAAATGTTAAAAAATAAGATTTTAAGTTTTCCTTCCTTTTTTGTATTTTTGGATATCTTTATGTTTCCTTACTACTTTGACTAGCTCTTCTAATACAATGTTGAATAGGAGTGATGAGAGAGGACATGTGTGTCTTTTTCATCTTAGAGAAAGGACTTCCAGCTTTTCACCATTGAGCATGATGTTAGCTTTAAGCTTGTCAATAAACTCCTTTAAAATATGTTGAGATAGGTATATTGTATGTTAATAGTTTTGTCATGAAATTATATTAAATGGCTCTTATGGAAGTATCTTATTGCATCTTCTGGGATAATAAAGTATTTTTTTTTATTTTCATTCTAATAATATGGAGTATCACATTTATTGATTATAGTATATTGAGCCATCCTTGCATCTCAAGAAGAACCACATTTTTTTGATAGAATATTATCTGTTTAATATGCTGTTGAATTTGGTTTCCTTTTATTTTGTTGAGAATATATATATATCAGAGTTGTATCACAGAGATATTGACATTACCAATAAATTTCTTTTTATGTAGGTTCCTTATTTGAATATGGTACAAGGGTAATGCTAATCTCATAAAAAAATAGTTTGTGAGTCATTTGTGAGTCATGTGTCATCTTCAATTTTTAGAAGAGATTCAGTGGGTTAGTTTTTTTTTTAATATCTTTAAAAAATATTTATTTATTTATGCATACAGAGCTGGGGTACAGGCCAGAGGTGCGGGGCAGTGAGAAGATTCACCAGAGACAGAGTAAGGAGCAGAACAAGCAGAACAACACTATTGAAGGGAGCAGCAGGCGTGTTAGGAGAGTTCTGTGGTGCAATGTAGTCACCTACAGGGCCAGGGGTCAGGCTCATGCTGAAGTGACGTTAGCTTCTTATTGCTGTGCTTTAACCCACTGTGCCACCAGGGAGGGCCCTCAGTGGGTTAGTTTTAATTATTTTTTTTTCAATATTTCACTGGTTATGTCATCTAGTGCTGAGTTTCTCTTTGTTAGGATTATATTATTATTGTTATTATTAAGTTGGCATCGGTTTACAACTCCTTCAATACCTTTATTAATTATTGGTTTATTCATAGTCTCTGCTTCTTTATGATGCTGTCTTGGTAGATTTTTTTTTTCTAGGAATTTATTAATTTCTTGTAGGTTCTACACACTCTCTCTATATTTTTACTTTTATATGACTAATCAGTCTTTGCTTCATTAGGTCTAGTTAAGAGTCTGTCAATTTGCTTACCCTTAAAAAAATGTTAGTTTTATTGGTATTTCTATAATTTTCCTATTTACTATTTCATTTAATTATATTCTGATCAATAGTGTCTCTTTATTTGTTTTATATTGAGTTTAGTTTGTTCTTTTCTAGTTCCTTAAAATGTAAAATTAAGTTGTCTATATCATATTTTTCTTTCATCTTCAAGTACTTCAAGTAGCTGATTATCATCTCTGAGAGATGATTTCCTTTGAGATTTTGCTCATCCCCTAAGTTATTTTTTAAATCTTTATTATTGTGTAGAAGAGCTGAGATGTAGACCAGATGTTCAGGGTGTGAGAGAATTCACCGGAGAGAGAGGGGAACAGAATATGTGGATTGTCTAAAATACACTACTGAGGGAAGCAGAGGGTAAGAAAGGGGAGGTCTATTGAGTCATATATGGGTTAGCTCTCTGGCTGGGGATCAAATTTAAACCATCGAAGAGGGCCAAAGTAGTGATTAGTGTTGAGACTTAACATCTACGCCACCAGGGAAACGCTGTATCCATTAAATGTTTACATCCTTTCTTATGTCTTTTAAAGTTTTTATTCGTTTAAAGTTTTTTTTTTTAATTTTTTTAAAAATTTATTTATTTGTGCATACAGAACTGGGGTACAGGCCAGAGGCTCAGGGGCGGTGAGAGGCTTCACCAGAGACAGAGTGGGGAGCAGAACAGGCAGATCTACGAAGTACACTGCTGAGGGGAGCAGCGGGCGGGTCAGGAGAGGTCTGCCGCGCCATGTGGTCACCTCCGGGGCAGGCGGGAATCGAACTCATGCGGAAGTGGCTTCAGATTCTCAGTGCTGTGCTTTAACCCGCTGCGCCACCAGGGAGGGCCTAAAGTTTTTTTTAAGATTTATTTATTTATGCATACAGAACTGGGGTTTAGTCCAGAGGTGCAGGGGTGGTGACAGACTTCACCAGAGACAAAGGGGGAGCAGAACAGGCCAATTGATGAAGTACACTGCTGAGGGGAGCAGTGGGCGGGTCAGGAGAGGTCTACCTCACCCTGTGGATCACCTCCAGGGCAGGCAGGGATCAAACTCATGTGGAAGTGGCTTTAGTTTCTTAGTGCTGTGCTTTAACCAGCTGCACCACTGGGGAGGGCCCTAAGTTTTCTTTCTTTCTTTTTTTTTTTTTTTTATGACCACTTTCTCTTTGGATCATAACTATTCAGTGTTATGATGCTTAATTTCCACATATTTGTGAATTTTCTAATTTTTCTCATAATTTTGGTTTTTAATTTCACTCTATAGTATCCAGAAATATATTTGTATGTTTGAATGCTTTTAATTTTTGTTAATAGTTGTTTTTGATATAAAACATAATCTATGTAGGAAAATATTCCTGTGTTCTTGAGAAGAAATTGTATATTCTGCTGCTGTTGGATGGATACTCCATGTATGTCTGTGTAATACATCTGATGTATTATTTAGTTCAGTATTAACATTTTCTTGTTTATTTTTCTGACTGGATAAACTGTTGTTGAAAGATTAAAGTCTAGTAATATCAGTGGGCTGCATTTCTTTCTCCTTTCAGTTCTGTTAATATTTGATTAGTAGGTACCCCAATGCTGGTAGTATATAAATTTATAATCATTACATATAGTCTTGATGAAATTATTTCTTTATCATTTAGTGTTTTTCTCTTTTGCTTCCATTTTTGGCTTAAAATTTACTTTTTTTCTGATGCAAGTATGTTTATCCATGCTGTTTTGTTTGTTTGTTCATTTTTCTTTTTAAGACAAATTTTTTTTCTATATCCCTTTACTTTTAATTTATATGTGTCTAAAAAGATGAGGTGAGCATCACATAGGTTTAGTCTCTTTTTTAATCCCTTTCGCTACTTTATGTATTATAGATGTTACCTATCTATAATACACATGATTTATATTTAATGTCGTATTAACACATTGGAAATACCATGTTTTCTATTTCTTTTGATACTTTTATTCCTTTGTCATTTCTTCTATTCTTGGCATTTTTTTTTTTTGTGATTTGATCATTCCCTACAGTAGCAATCTTCCATTTTCTTCTTCATATCATGTTAATACAGTATTAGGACTGAATCCTAGGTTAAAAGTAATTGTGAAGGCCTTGGTTGTCTGCATGAATTCCATAGCTACAGGACTAGCTGCTGTTTGTGCAAGACTATAGAAGCTGCAGGTGCATGAACAAACCATAGGTAACAATCATGGTGCAGGCCACAAATAGAAATCAGGCATGGGTATGTACACACAAGCAACAGTGTTATTCTGGGCTCTTCTGGCAACATATGCACTTGTGTTACATAAATGCAAGCCTCAGCCAAATACATAATAGTGAGCATAAACATAGGGTAGTAGGTTGGCATCTGTATGTGTGCAGAAGGGTATCAGAGGATGAGATTAGTTTTAGTATGAACAGCAGGCTCCAGCAGAATGAAGTTTTAGAATGTAGATGGGTTCAGATGGTTGGTGTCTGCATCTGCAAAATGCATGGTGTGAAACTGATAGGTAACATCTGTAAGAGGCCATCGTAAAAATTCCTCTGGCCACATGTTTTCTACATAGGGAAGATTGCTGGGTCGACTAGGGCGTTATCAGCAGGTGTCTGTGATGTCCTCAGTGATGAAAGCTGGGGGATCTGTGGAACCTGCTAAGTCATTGAAGTCCTCATCTGTAAAGACTACTGGAATCCTCTGCTGAGTAGACCACTGGAATCCCAACATGTGTTTGAAACTGGGATTCCTGATCTTCCTTGCTAATGTTTCTAAATGTCTCAGCTTATGTAGTGCACAAAAAGCTGGGAAACTGGTTATCCATGATGCTCACCTTTTCCTGGAGAGAAGAATCTCTCAGGTAAGGAAATCCCTTTTGATGTTAAGTAGTATTGGTCTGGGAGATGGAATGGTTCAGACAAAGTGAAACTAATTTCTCTACATTTGGGAGGGAGATAATTATGCTGTTTTAGTGTTCTGTGTTTACTCTTGTGTGGACTTCTGAGTTCTGCAAACTATTTTAATTTGTGAAAAGGTTTCTCATTATTGTCCCTTCTGTGGGGACTAAGATTGTGTCTTTTATCTTGTCATCATAGAGACATTGCCACCACACATCTTTTCAATCTTACTCAAAAACTCAGAGTGGGCCCTCCCTGGTGGTAAAATGGGTCAAAGCTTAGCATTATGAGGCTATCACCGTCATTGCAACATGGAGTTTGATCCCCAGCCAAGGAGTGGAGTGGCAGACCTCTCCTGGCCTGCCTGCTGCTTCCCCTCAGCAGTGTATTTCAGTCTATCTCTCTGTTCTACACTCCACTCTGTCTCTGGTGAACTCTCTCACACCCCACACCTCTGACCTGTATACAAGTATGTATGTGTAAATAAATAAATCTTAAAAACTATGTACAGAGTATAAAGAAAGGAAGAAAACTCTTAATTCAATATATCAATATTCATTCCATTCTATGTGGAATTTCAATTGCATATGGAAATTAGAAACTGAGAGTATGAAATGAAACATAAAATGCAAATGTTATTCAAATATAAAGATACTAAGGGCTTTAATAAAAACTATGGTATAATAGTAAAGTTGAAGGTCATATTCAACATTAGAAACATCTATTAATTGAATCTCCTTCCTAAATAGAGAACAATCTCACTGAGTGTGAGAAGTGATCATTTGGTTAAATGCAATATATATATATATATATATATATATATATATATATATATATATATATATATATATATCAAAAACAAATAAAATAATAAGATTTGAAATTTCAGTCAGATTAAGTGTGATTTTACTGGAGTTACAGCAAATATTTTCTTTAAGGGAGACACAAAAAATCTACAAATGTAAGACAAAATGTTCTTTTCAATTTAGCTCTAATATCCTTGCCACATAATAACATAAATAACATATGTTATAAGAAATAATATTGTTATTGCATGAAGTGTTTATGTACAGAGAAATCCCAATAATCTCAATTTATATCTAATGTTTTATGAATAGCATCAGACCCCTTGCCACAGAATAATAAAAATAACATGTTGTAAGAAATGATATAGTTATTTTGCATGAAGTGTTTATGTACAGAGAAATCTCAATAATCTCAATGCATATCTAACGTTTTATGAATAGCATGAGACCATAAAGCTACATACTGGTAGGCAAAGTTCAATAGTAGTGGGATGAAATTTCTGAAGTTTGCAAAATGACTAAGAAAAGAATGAGGAATTCACATTGCTACATTCTTAAGCAAACAGGTCCCCATCCTTTCATGGTTTAATTTCTAGAAACTCATCAGATTCTGGTGAAGTGAAAATCTAAGAAAAATCCCCTGCTGGGTCTGGCAAAGGGAAGGGGAAAAGTCACTATAAAATTGATTCAGATAAATATTCATAAAAATAATCACTCTTACTTTTATGCTATTTTAACTTATTTGAACCTTAATATCACTAGGGGAATAATAAAATGCTATACTAACTTATAGATGTATAGTGAGTATGGTCAGAAAGGAGATGAAAGTGAGACATAAAAAATAAATTAGAGAAGGGGAAAAAAGTGACAAAAAACAAACAAAAAATTGAAAATGGGTAAGAATGGTTAATATTAACTCAATAGTTATTTTGAATAAAAATTATCTATAAACATCAATTAAAAACTGAAAAGTCCCAACTCTATATTGTTGTTATTTGTACTTTTAAGATAATGAAACATGCTAAACTTCTAAACTAAGAGTATAAAGATTTATATATATATATATATATATATATAAAATACACTAACAATAGAGATAAAAAATATAAATGCATGTCATTTGTAACAACAAGCATGATTGCATGATGGGACTGGAAGGGATTATATTAGGCTAGATAAATCAGAAAGAATGAGACAAATATCAGATGGTATCACTTACATGTGGAATACAAAGAAAAGGAACTAAGGATCAGGTAAAAAAACAAAACTTGCTAATTGACCATAGATATGGACAAAGATATGAAGCACAGAGCAAGGTGTGTGTGTGTGTGTGTGTGTGTGTGTGTGTGTGTGTGTGTAGAGGGGGGTTAGGGAGTGTGGTGAAAACTTTAGGGAGAAGAACATAAAAACTATAGTGAGTAGAAGAACATAAAAACTATAGTGAGTACAGGTGCTAGGTGGTGAAATATGATGACTAAACTTGAGGGGAGAAATAAAATATGTGTAATATTTAACAAAAATAATAATTATGCAAGAAAATAAATACATTTAATTTTAAGATGATATATACTAACAGTCATAAAATAAAGCTTGAGTGTTATATAAATTTCAGAAATAAAGACTTCAAAAGAAGAATGATTGTCAGGAATTGTAATCAGTTTGATAAGTCCTAATAGTATTTATATATGTGTGTATACATATGTATATATATGTACACACATACACATACATACATGCATACTGATAAAAGAGTGTGAGAACACATGAGGGAAAATTTGATAATCCTGAAAAGTATGACTGAGGACTGTATCACACTTATTTCAACAATTGATTGATCAAACAGGCAAAAATTCAGTATAGTTTATTTTAATAACCATATAAATCAATTTGTTCTTGTTTATAATTTTAGCACTATTCCTCAAATGATAGCAGAATACATATTACCAATTCCACATGATAATTTACAAGATAGCGCTTATCAAACAATTTTAAATGATAGAAATCTTATAAAGTATGTTGTAAAAATACAAAGCAATCAATCCTAACAGAAAAACAGCAAAAACAACCCCTACATATTTGCCGACTAGTTAACATACTCAAAAATGGCTTTTGAACTGTTGGCTCAAGTAAAATGCAAGTGTAGATATATTTTAGTCAAAAATGAAAGGAGGGCCCTACCTGGTGGCACATCGTGTTAAAGCACAGCACTAAGAAGCTAAAGCCACTTCCACATGAATTCGATTCCCGCGGGCCCGGGAGGTGACCACATGGCATGGCAGCATGGCAGACCTCTCCTGACCCGCCCGCTGCTCCCCTCCGCAGTGTACTTCGTCGATCTTCCTGTTCTGCTCCTCACTCTGTCTCTGGTGAATCCTCTCACCCTCCACATCTCCGGCCTGTAACCCAGTTTTGTATGAATAAATAAATAAATCTTAAAGAAGAAGAAGAAGAAGGTAAAGCCACTTCAGCATGAGTTTGATCCCCGCCCCGAGATGATCCACATGGCATGGATCATCTCCTGACCTGCCCGCTGCTCCCTTCAACAGTGTACTTGTCTCTGCCTGTTCTGCTCCCCATTCTGTCTCTGGTGAATTTTCTCACCGCCCCTGTACTTCTGGCCTGTACCCCAGTTCTGTATGAATACATAAATAAATCTTAAAAAAAAAAAAAAAAGTGAAGCGATAGCTTACCTAAATGTGCTATGTGGCAAGGCAGCATTTAGGTGTATATTTACATTTAGATTTATAGGATTTTTTATACAGATATATACTACATATTTCATATAGTAAACATATTAGAGTGCAGAAGATATGAAACAATAATAAAGGTTACAATTCAAAAAATAAAAAAAGGCAATTTCAGCTCAATACAGAATAAATTAATATGAATATTAAACAAAAATAAATACAATGGAAAAGGGAAATTAATAAGAAAATTAATGAAAATAAATGTCTTGGAAATATTAAAAAATGGTAACTATCTGCAATGGTTAAGAAAAAGCAAGAAATTATAGGCCATGTCCAAGGGGATTTAGTCCAGAATTGTAATAATTCTGGTTAGTATATCAAAGCAATTGATGAAATCTATACTTTTTACAGGTTAATAAGAAAATCACCTTAGGGATATTTTGACAAAATCAGTACACACTTATGATAAAAACTCTGAAGCAATAAACGTCTTCAACTCAATAAAATATGCCACACAAACAAACAAGACACAAACAGTACCACTTGCATAATATTTAATCACGAAAAAGTATTTTTTTTTCTCTTAATTTCTGGAAACAAGTCAAACATAGATGGCTGCGTTATTCTTAGTTTACATGACCGTGGAAATTTAGATAATGTTCTGAGACAAAGAAAAGGAATGCTTTGAACTTGAAGAAATAACGTTGTGCTTAACATAAGTGACATGATTGTTTACACAGGAATCTGCTGGAGTATACAAGAACATAAGAGACAAAATCTCTCCTAGAACTAATAAATAAGTTCAATAAAATCCTAACAATACGAGATTAATAATCTGAAATCACTTTTTTCCCCACACACTGCAAATAACATATGGAATTGGAAATTAACTATCCAGTACCATATGCATTTTGTTCAAAATAAGACTATGATGTTTTATTAACTTACAATAAAATATACACACCACTTGTAAGCTAAATAATTAGAAATTATAATAAAATTTTGAAGAAGAGATAATTGATTGAGATCTGTTATGCTTATGAATTCTAACACTTTAAATAGCAGAGATGTCAGATCTCCTCAAATTGATGTATAGGCTTAATGCAGTTCTTGAGAAAATTCCAGCAATACATTTGTGGCTAAAGATATAATTCTCTAAAATTTACATGAAATATTTTAAGAAATGAAAATAGTCGAAATATATTACCTAGTACACATCTAAAGTGAAACTTCACATCAACTAGATGGCCAATTTGGAGCAGTAGGTAGGAAGGCAGATGCTTGATTATTATATTTTTTTAATTAATATGTTTCAAAATAATATTTTCCTACTGCATTGTATAATGATCAAAAGGGAACTTTATTAAATATCCCTTTACTCATAGCATCGACAATTAAATCTAGCACTGTAAATATTCTTTATTTTTTAAACATTTGTTTATTTAAGAATACAAGAGTTGTGGTATAGGCCATAGATATGGGGATGAGTGGAGAGGGGTGAAATGATTCACCAGATAAATAGTGGAGAGCAGAATAGGTGGATCAACTGAAACACACTGCTGTGCCATGTGGGTCAGCTCCCTGGCTGGGGTTTGAACTCTTTTTTTTTTTTTTTTAATTTACTTATGCATATAAGAACTGGGGTACAGGCCAGAGGTGCTGAGTTAAGAAAATCTGCTAGAGCAGAGTGGGATGCAGGATAGGCAGATCTAGTGTAATACATTGCTTAGGGGAGCAGCGGGTGGGTCAGGAGAAGTCTGCCACATCATATGTGGGTCACCTCCCTGACTGGGTATCAAAATCATGATACTGTGGGTGTGGACAGCCTCACAGTCCTATCTACACTAACCCATTGTGCCACCAGGAATTCCCCATGGAAGGTTCAAACTCTTGTAGCAGTGGCTGTGGATAATTTTATAGTGCTGAGAGTTAACTCCTTGCACCACCAGGAAGGTCTGGTATATTCTTAATTATGTGAAAATAATCTCAATTATGGACAACAGGAACTTCTAAATTGCTTTTGAATTCATTTAAGACATCATTAGTCATGTTTGTTAGTGCTTTGCCTTCTATTATATTTTCTCAGGGTTAAAAACTAACTAGCTAATTATACATAATTCTACACTAACTAGAGTTAAATATTCCTTTAAGAAAATATTTAAGGACAAAACTCAGGACATTGTGGTCATCACTAGGGACCTCAGTAGTTGTTTCTAGGCCTTTTACTATGAAAATAGAACTTTTTTCTCAATATGACAAACATCCTAAGGTCATATTTGTTCTTCTGACAAAAAACAATCACAGAATTATTGCTAAAACTCTGGGTTTTATATTTATATAACTTTCTTACAATATTGATATTCTGACTTCTGATAGTATCAGGACACTGATTCAGTTTATTCTGCAATGCATAAAATGTCAGAATCATAATTGAGAAATTAAATATGATTTTGCAGTTCCTGTTTTTCTTCTTATCTAACTCGCATACTGGATGATAAAGTATTGTGCATTCAAGTCAATTGAAAACATTTCTCTCTGTTGGATAATACTCTGCAAAACACAATCAGACTTCATTTACTCTCAACTTTTGAATTTTTTTGAAATATATATGTATTGTATTAATTCTCACATGGTTTCAAATTCCAATATGCAATTGAATATATACACATAATCATGAGTCATATAACTTAATGTAGTCATGGACTCTCATCTTTATTTTCTCCAACTCTAGGCATTTATTTTAGTTTGATAGTGCTGCTTTCTAATCTTAGAGTAAGAAAATAATATGCATCTATTCAGAGGTAGATAGATAGTAAGACTGTACAATTTCAAAAAATCATCCATTAATTTTTCATATTATAAGGAAACAATAGGTTACATAAAAGGTTCATTTCTGTTTCTTTTGCTTATTTTTCTTTTTCCCATTTTTACTGAGATCATTTTTCCAATAAATTATTTAGAATATTTTAATACAATACTGATATTGCAACTTAAATCTGTGCTGTATTTGCAAATGTTTTTCTCACTTCGTCATGCACCCTCTATAGGTTTTGTTTGTGACAAAAAGTTCAATGTTATTATTCTGATGTAGTCAAATCATGAACCTTTTCTTTTTATGTCTCTGTGTTTGTCATGGCAAGGAAAAGTTTTCTCACCTTTCAAGCAATATCTAATTTATTCATGTTTTCAAATAGTTGTTATATTGTGCATTACATACAACATATCTGATGTGTTCTTATTTATTCTGGAATATGTTACAGTGAAATTAATCAAATTTTAATTCAATGTAAAGCATTGTAGTGTACCTCATTCACCAAATCATTTATTATAAATACCCCTTCCCACTGTTTTAAGATACTAATGCTATTCTTATACAAACTAAATCTTAATTTTCAATATAGACTATTTTCAATTCAAATACATTTGTTTGTCTGCCTATTCATTTATCAGTCTTTAATTTTCTATTCTTTATAATTGGCTGTCATGTCTCAATTACTATTATTTTTCAGGATTTTTTTTTTCAGACTATTCTTGCCTGTTCTATCTTCCAGATGACTTTGGACCTAACATTATAGTTCAAGCAAAAATTGATTTCATATTTTGTGATAGGTTTTATTTTTATTAAATTTTAACTGCCTTAAGATGTTTTAATATAAATTCAAAAGTTTGAAATAATGTCTTTCTACTAAAGAATATGTATTTTGTTAAAATTTGACAGTTTTTCATAAATGTATTACCATATAAATAGTTATTTTATACAGATTTTGTTTCTTTCCTGATGATGAGTAGTTGATTTTCACTTTTTCTTTAAATGGTCTTCAATATATTAGTATATGTGACTTGATTTTTACCTGTTGATTTTCTGTTAATAAATTTAATTATTTAATTGATGTAACAATTTCCATTTTTCTTTTAATTTTTTTGTTTTTCATTTTCTCATTGCTTTCTTTTATTATTCCAGATATACTACATTCAGTTCCCTTTATTATTCATGTCTCTAATTGCTGTCTCTTGTCAACTAGCTTCAATAACTCACCTCCTCACAGTGCTGAAAGCAGGGATGATATGGTTCCTTTTTGTTTTATAACATTAGTATGGAAATCACTAGTGCTTTTCTTTTAGAAAAATTATATATATATATATATCCATACATGCATAAATATCTAGTTTATGCAGATACATTGTTATGATATATCATATACTTTTTATATGAATACAAATGCATATTATAAACAATCTGAATATTTATAAATCTATACCTGTATATGTGATAAGCACTCAAATACATCATGACACATTATATTAAAACAATTTTTAATTTTAAATCAATGATAGTTTCATAAGCTCCAAATGGTTTATCTTGTAAAATATTTAATATTCTTTAAAATTATATAACATTTTGCACAACTGTGCACAAATAAACCATTTCTAATGTTCTTTATAATACAATTTGTCAGATTGAAGATGTCTGTTATTCTCTATTTTCTATGTAAATTTCTTCTCCCATTAATGCTCAAATAATTTTATTAAGATGTCAACTGACTTTACAATGATTCTAATATAAAATAACTTGAACTTATGCTGTTTGTAGGAAAGTTTTTCAATTTTCTTTCAATTTCTTCTGTAATAATTCCCTTTAGTATCTATACTGTTCAATCTTAAGTTAATTGGTTTTAATGTCTTCAAGTTTATCTCACTCCATCTAGGTTCAAAATTAAGAGTTTTACAAAGTTTCTTAGATCATTGAAATATCCTTTTTAAAAAAATTGTATTGAGATAATGTTGACTAATAACACTGCTAAGATGTAAAGGTATAGATTCACTCACATTTTTAAATATATGTTACCAGACCACACTCATGACCATAGCTTCCATAATCCTATATCATATTCCGTTAGCGATCCACTCCACTTTTCTCTTAGTATCTATTACTCTTTTGAATTTCCATATTTTCCTTAGTTGGATTTTGGGTCCTTTTTTTTTTTTCTATGCAAGCACTGTCTTGCAAATTTCCCTCTAGTGTCTTTCAATGTGTGAATATCTAGATTGATATATTAGTCCTAGGTTTGTTTTACTTTTATTTTATTAGATTTCTTATTTTCAATTTTTTTTTGCTTTGCCTACTTTAATTTTTCTTCAATAAAATGTTTAATTCATTATTATTTTTTTCAAAGACATCAGTACCTTGTATCATAAGTTAATTTCTCACAATTCATTTAACAAAGTCTGAATCACTCTGTAATCAATGCCAAATTAAAGTAATTATGTCATTTAATTTTGAAGTTCTTTCAATGACAGTTGTTGATTAAGGCTGCTTTGGGACTTTCTGTTTGTGTTAGTTTTATCTAATTTATTGTACCTACATTAAAATTGTGTTGTCAGTGAAAATTTTTTCTTTAAAAATATTCAATTGTTTTTATTGTATGATAGAGAAATTTTTGTCAATATTACATGGCTAATTAAATGGAAACATTTTCTACATTATCAGGGCTCAGTCACAAACTACAGTTTGGAAAGCCCATGTTAGGTGCTTGTATTTTCTTTGTGAACTAGTCTTTGCCTTTTTGCTATATTGCTAAGATGTAAGATTAGGACATGTTGGCATTTCAAATTCTCTCAGAGGTACCAGAAACATTTCTATGCAAAACTATGCTGACATCATCCAAGATCCATTACTGTGTGTGGTTAGATTATATTGCAAATACTTTGTGTCTTCAATGATACTTTGATACTTTTTCAATACTATACAGGTTGTCACTTACTTTCATTTTTTTTTCCCCTTGTGTGTTTGTTTTACCAACATGCAGTGTTTTTTTTTTTTTGTTTGTTTGTTTTTGTTTTTGTTTTTGTTTTTGTTTTGTTTTGTTTTAATTTTAGGTCTAGAGAGAATTAATGACTGTGGTATATAAGTCTATCTATATGTTCACTGGATCTTGAGCTCTGTCACATCACTTGAACTATTCTGAAAGGTTAGACTGTCAGATTAGAAGTAGAACTCCATCTTCACTTATATGCAGAATATAAACTTCTGAAAAATGCAGTGGAACAGTGAATAAAACATCCATACAGTTGAAATATAGACAAATATATTATTTTTCTACAAAGATGATCTAAGGCATTTTTAATTTATCATGCTGGATTTATATTTCTAATTTCAGTGGAAGGTGATAATTAACTGAAATGTATTTTATTTTTTAAAAACTTATTCATTTATACATACAAGAATTGGGGTTCAGAGCAGAAGTGTGGGGCCAGGACATTAGGCAGATTCACCAGAGACAGAGTGGGAAGCAGAACAGGTAGATTGATTGAAATACACTGGTAAGGAGAGCAGCAGGTGGGACAGGAGAGGTCTGCCACACTGTGTGGGTCACCTTCCTGAGATAGAACTTGTGGTATAGTGGTTGCTGATAGCTTCATAATGCTGTGATGTAACCTATTGCGCCACCAGGGTGGGCCCTGAACTGTTTCTCTAAATACAAAAATTATACTTTATTATGTTTGTGGAAACAAGTGACTTATGGAGCTAAATGAATCCGTGTATGTGTGTGTGGGTGTGTGTATGGGTGTGTGAACATACAATATATATTATATGAATATATATGATTATAGCACCCATATGGATATATAGTGTTCATACATGTGGATATATATCCATATAGGTATATATATGATGGTGAATCCTCTCAAACAGGGCTTGCTTCATTTTTTTTTTTGTTTTATAGTTCACATCAACAGAGTTTTCATACTTTGTGATCAGAGTAAACTAGAAACTATTAACTATTAATGAAGTTTCTCTCACTTACGATGACTAGAGTCAGGTTTGGCTCCCAAGCTCTCTCAATTGATGGATTGATTTGTGGTAAGGGTTTTTTTTTTTCTCTCTTCTCTAAGCCTCTGATACATTCAGTTTTCCACAAGTAAAATTACCTTATTTTGTATTTTTTAAAGATTTATTTATGCTTACATGAGCCAGGGTGTAGACCAGAGGAGTGGGGTGGGAGAGAGGATTCACCAGAAACAGAGTGGGGAGTTGAACTAGTGGATTGACTCAAATACACTGCTGAGGGGAGACAGGAGAGCTCTGCTGTGCCATGTGGGTGAGCTCCCTATCTGGGGATCAACTTGTCCTGGTGCTATAGTGGGTGCCAATAACTTCATAGTGCTGAGACTTACCACATATGCCAACAAGGAGACCCAACAAGTAAAAGTAATTTATAACATGTTGTTAAAAAATAAAATAATTTTAGATCTAAATAATTTTGATTACTGATTTTTAAATACAGTTCTTTACTCATAAAATATTCATATTCTGAGTTCATTTCAAGGAAATACTATGTATTTTTAAATTCTACTTTGTCTAACAGTGAAAGATAGGAAGTGGTAGAATAAAGAAGAATTTGATAGAATTATGTCTTAATAGAATCAAAAGTATCCATGGGGAAAGAAAAAAAATAATTCCAGAAACTCATGAGGCCATAGGGTATTTTCCTCCCTCATCAGAAAGTGAGATGTACAAAAAGTCAATGCCATGTGCATCCAGAACAGATGCAGAGTAAAGTCTTTTAAAAATTATACATAAGGTATCTTAGAAGATGAAGGCTAAGCAGGGTCCTTGAATCATCACTTCCTTCAGAGAAACTAAGCATCAGTGACTGGAGGGAAGAACCACATCTGGTAAGAAAACACTTGGGGTTGTGAGAACTAATGTCTCAGCAAGAAGAGATTCAGAAACCCTGGAAATGGTATGAAAGGCTGTGGCAAATGCAAGTCCCGAATGGTGACAGTTCAGAAGGAGGAATACCCATCCCCACCCACCTCACTCTGATTTCCTCGAGCTCTCCAATCTTTGCTATTCAGGAAGGGAAATACCGATTGCTTAGCTACTGCATAACTTGTTCACCTGTTCAAGAAAGGGTATCTGGATGACTGATTAATAGTGCCAGCATGAGATAGAACTATGTGTCTATCAAACATTCAATTTCTGAGCGCCCAGGATTGTCTGTCCTAGGAGAGCTAGAGAAACCATGCACTGCTTCCAGGTGATTCCAGCCACTTTTTGAGTGCAAAGCAAGGAAATGAATGACCCGTGAACCTTATGTGCCCAGCAGTTTTATTTTGCTTTTGACCCAGTCTTGGATTGTCAACAGAAGTGCAGGACTGGAAGTGAAATGATTACTGGGGCTTGGTTCCCTGTCCAGTGAGATATTAAAGGACTTCTGGGTATATTACTAAAACCTTATATCCGTGGGCAACTGACAGATTTCAGAGAACCAATGATGACTTATAAATATAGTTACAATTAATAAAGTTAGAAATTAAATAATGTTGTATCCATGCACTTGTTTAATGGCTTGTGTTTTATAAAGAGTTTTGTCACACCTGACATTTTTAAAACTTTACTATTTTCTAGTTTTAAATATATGATAATTATATTTATTTCAGACTGAAATACAATAAGGAGGTCAGAGTATATGAGATGGAATAACTGACATTCAATTTATTATTTGGGTAACACAACTTCAGATTTAATGAGGTGACTTAAGGTCTCAGGTGAATGGAGAAACAATATTTACTGTGTATGACAATCTTTTGCTGAATTTTAGTCTTTGGCTTGTAGAACTGATGTTTTATAAACATATACAAGAGCTGGAGTAATGGGATAGGGAATTTAGGCAGTGACATTACAGTGTCCAAACAGGAAGCCATTTGGCACTTGGCACTGAGTACTATACTGAATGTTGGGTGAACATTTTTTTTTTTTTTTTGTATTAGAAGAATAAAATGATGCTTACAACCTTAAAATCAAATTGTAGTCGTTGCAGAAAAAGTTAAGAAACATTAACTAATGTTAGAATGTACAGATGAGCAGGGAGAAATGATGTGAGCCAAAAGGGTTGAGAAAACCTTCTAAATTATGTAACAAACTCCATTATCAGAATGCTTGAGGTTATGAGGCCAGGAATTAGGCAGCAATGGGGTTCCCATTATGCAACACTAACATACCCTTCCCAGGTCATCTGAGCAAGGATTTTTCACAGCAGTACTTAGGCACTTAGTGAAAATTCTCACTGAGTAATGGAGACGTAAACCAAGGCATGCCTTCTTTGTACATCACATCTAGAGTCAGTGTTGGCTTGTAAGCACATTACTGAACCCACGTGCCTTAGAATTATTGAAAATGAAGGCCAAGGACCCTCATTGGTGGCACAGCGGGTTGGGGAGCTGCACTGCTAAACTAAACTAAGCCAAGCCTTGACCACT
>NW_004567110.1:60787236-60788950 GCF_000260355.1 Condylura cristata | reverse complement strand
GCCCGCTGCTCCCCTCAGCACTTCGTCGATCTGCCTGCTCGCTCCCCATTCTGTCTCTGGTGAATCCTCTCACCCTCTGCATCTCTGACTTGTACCCCAGTTCTGTATGAATAAATAAATCTTAAAAAAAAAAATAGCCTTGGAGAGTTTTGAAATGTTTATGCAAGGTGTGAGGGATGGCATGTAACATTTCCCTAAAATGTTGTTTGTTATATCCTGATGTCATTTAAGTATGTCAATTGGCTTCTCTTATCTAATATTACCAGAAATAATGTTCAGTATTAATTATTGGTGAACTTATAGATAATAATATGTATATATCTGGTTATATACTATATAAATTAAATAAGGCCAATAAAATAATTAGCATTATGTTCAGTGAAAAAAACTTCTATAACATATTTAGAAATAAATTGGCACCTAATAATATGTTCACCTGATACATATTTTTTTAATATTTATTTATTTATGCATACAGAAGTACAGTACAAGCCAGAGGTGCAGGGTCAGTGAAAGGATTCAGCTGAGTGAGTGGGGAGCAGAACAGGTAGAACAATGAAGTACATAGCTGAGGGGAGCAACCGGCTGGTTGGGCCATGTCTGCCATGCCATGTGGGTCACCTTCAGGGTCTGGGAGCTAACTCACACTGAAGCGGATGTGGCTAGCTTGCAGTGCTGCATCCTAACCTGTTGTGCCACTAGCGAGGGGTGATAAATGTTTTTTTTTTTTTTTTTAACTTTTAGTATGTATTTAAATTCCTATACTTAAATTAGTTACAGTTTTAGTGTTATCAGTGTGCTAAAAAAGTATTTTCGTAATATTATTTGACTTACATATTTCATAAGCAAATTTAACTATGCTTAATAAAGGTTTCACCTAAGTAAATATTTCCGAGTTTATGCATTTGAGTGTTTTGCATATTGAACACTTTTCCCTACTCTTTAATCTTATCTTATTATCTTCCTTTCCACTTCTACAGCATCCATCTGAAAAATAAAAACTTACAGGATTTGAACGAATTTTAAAATGCAAATGTCCATCTGTTGGAACCATGATTATGAACCTCAAAAACTGTATTCTCAGCTAAACAAAATATTGGCTTAAAAAAATAGTCAGAGACAGAACTTTAGAGTAGATTGCACAGCTTATTTTGCAGTCACATTAATTTTGGACTATTCCTAGAAACTATGTAATTTCTTACAGCTTCTTCACCTACTTCAGTCTTAGGTTTCCTCACAAGATGTCAGACAAAGAACTTAGAGACAGGAAGAAAAGGAAATATTCAGTATTTCCATTGTGCAGGACTTCAGCCAATCAGAAACTGATTTCTTCATTTTCACTTTTTGTTGTTGTTCTGAACATTTTGTCTAGTAATTTCCATTAATTTCATTATGCTCAGAATTGTACTTTTCTGATATTATTCACCCATGTAATTTTACTTGCTATGGTTTATTCAATGTACTTTCTCTTCTTTTTATTTGACCTTTTTATATCTGAGCTCATCATAGAGGGGAGAGCAATCTCTGCATTCATAATTAGTGTTTAGAAACCTAGGTTTCTTTCTCAAGGTCATCTGTAATTACCTCAGACTTTTATTTTTAGAATTGAATAAAGGTATTTGTCATATTTATACATATATTATTATTCTCATCTTTTAGCTGGTTTCTTATGTATAAAAAAAATTATCTCTAGGCCCTCCCTAGTGGCGCAGTG
>NW_004567110.1:60778891-60785995 GCF_000260355.1 Condylura cristata | reverse complement strand
AGAAATGGCAAATAGGTATACCAGCATAAAATTGAAGATGAAACAGCACGTAAAAGTCAAGAGCTGTCTGTATTCAGTGAAAGTTCAGAGTTCAGCAATATTTGCCTTTGGAAATTACAATTTGTCTCTTTTAATTGAATGAGACTGGAGAGCAATTTATATAGAGGGTCTTGTAATAAGAAAGGTTGAAAACAAAACTAGCTAGCAGTTAATAGAAGATGACAACTGAATATAACATCAATAGAAGCAAAGAAGTTAGAAAGTTATCATGGAGATCAGGGAAAGGGACTATAACATTCATCACTGTGATCAAGGAGAATATGTATTTTTGACCAGTACGGCATCACTGGAGGATGAACATCAGACATACGCATATTTTAGGGGATATAGATTACATTTAACAAATGCCACTGAATTAATAACAAGTAAATAAGAAAACAAAAAACAATAACACCAACATTTTGTTAGATGGGAAAATAAACATCCCCATTTACAACATGTAGTATGCACTTTGTTCAGGTTGAGTTTGATGCATATAAACAAACAAGATGTATGATTATTATATGAGGGAAAAATTCAAATAACAGATATTGTCTTTCAGGAGATACAGATGTAGGTTGCTCAACAGACTTCAAAACAACTGTTATAAATATATTGAAATGTTTATGGACATTGTGCAATTATTGGGAAGTATGAAAGTAAGGTCTAATCATATTTAAAAAATAAAAATATAAAGACTAAAATTCAAATTAAAACAGTTGATGATGAGACATTCATTAATTGGGCTCAATAGGAGACCTGAGCTTGCAGAATAGTCTGTAAGCTTGAAGAGACATAAATAAAAGTTCCATAATCTGAAGACAGAAAAAAAAAACAACAAAGAAGTGAACAGAGACAGAGAATTTCTGGTCAGTACTAAATGCACTAATAAGTAATTCTGGGACTATCAGAAGGAGAGCAAAGAGAAACAGAAGCAAAAATAGTAAAACTTAAATATATAATGGCTGAAAATGGTCCAAATAGGATTAAAATGTTAATGCACGTATCCACAGCTCCATAAACTCCATGTATGAAAAAATCAAGAGAGGGCTACATTCAGATACATAACAAATAGAAAAATAGTATCACAAAAAATATTGTAAAACAGGGTCCTTCCTGGTGGTGCAACAGGTTAGGATGCAACACTGCAATCTGTCTGTAGCCACCTCAGTGAGAATTTGATTCCCTCCCCAGGAGGTGATCCACATGGCATTGCAGACCTCTCCTGAACCGACCGCTGCTCTACTCAGCAGTGTACTTTGTTGACCTGCCTGTTCTGCTCCCCATTCTGTCTCTGACGAACCTTGTCACTGCCCCTGCACCACTGGCCTGTACCCAGGTTTGTACAAACAAACAGATAAGTAAATAAATATTTTAAAAAATATATTGCAAAGTAACAGAAAAATCTTGAAAAAACAAAGGAAATTAACAAGATATAATAGGATCACAGTAAGATTAACAAATGATAATATCATTATAAGCATGAAGGACATATTTGAAATTCTGAAAGAACAATGGGGCAGGAATTTTTTTTTAATTATTTTATTGTTTTTTTTTTCCTTCTTTTTTTGCTTTTCCTTTTCGTTTTTATTCCCGTTGGGTTTCCATTCCCCAATTCCCCCTTTTGCCTTACCTTTGTTCCGTTTTCTTTCCCCCCTCACCCCATTTTTGATCTGATTCCCCACTGCACCTCTGTAAAAGGCCTCTGGTATATAGTTTTTCATTATTATTATTATTTTCTCCCCTGGGCCAGGGACCTTATATAAAACTGAATACGATTTAAAAAAAAAGAGGGAGACTAAAGACATTCATAAAAACTGAATTTGTTGTTAGCTTATCCACTATCAAAGAACTACAAAATATTTCAGATTAAAAATATAGTGTATAAATAGATTAGAAGTTATGTCTCCTTCATATATCATAAGCAAAATCCTGAAAATCTGTAACTTTCTTCCATCCATCAGAAAAACTGTTATAATAAGATAAACCAAATTACAGTTATATGCATAGGTCTAGAGAATCACAACTCACCTGAAGATAAACCCAGCATCAGAAATCTCCCTGAGAAGCAGTTTGAATATTGAAAATCTAAATTATAATTAATAAGTGGATGGATTCTCAGTGTGCACAAGTTTGAGAGTTAAAGACTCCAGGGCCAGTCTGACAGAGTTTTATGAATTTTATTTCCAGGAGAATTATTCTATTCTCTTGGTGACTATCAGAGAAAAATTTCATGCTTCTGGTAAGGAGAAGGGAAGAGTAGCCCCTTTTAAATACAGCAAGAACATTTTGTTCCTAATAAGGTCTGTCTTCAAAAGAAAGTCTCTAAAATCTCACAAAGTGGAATTTTACCACAACTAACTAAATTGTGGGAAAGGAAATACTGAACTCCAGTCTCCTTTAGAATGAAATGTGGGGGAAAGTTTACCTACCACCAGCCCTCTCTATCCATTCTGTTTCAACAAAAGGGGATAGAGAAGGTGTTGATGGTATTACCCAGGATCAAGGGTAACTAAAGTAAAGAAACCAAATCATAAGACTATAGAACTGTTTTTCCCCTTATGACATCTTAATAGCACATCATTGAAGACCTCTTTAATGAAATTCTTTTTATGCAAGGTGACATTTCCATCATATGAGAAATGGCACAAAGCACAATTTGAAGAGATTCAAAAGCATCAGAAGTCAGAGTTAGATATGAAAATGATACTTGAAATTTGAAATAACTGTTTCATGCTTTAATGGTTGTATAGTGTTTAATCTTTTCCATCAACTTGGACTGGAATAAAGGATGTCCAAAAATAATTGTTAGATATTTTAATTGTTAAATTATAGATAAAATAATTGTTAGATGTTGTTAGAAATTATTAATTATGTTGTTTCTGGGAGACATTAGCATTTGACTCACTAGATTAAGTGAAGAGATTTTCCCTTAAGATTGTGGGTAGACATGATCCAATTCTTTGAGGGCCATGTACAACAAAAAGGCAAAGAAATGATAAATTTTCTCTCCCTTTTCTTGATCTGGGGCATCCATCTTGTCGTGTTCTTGGATTTGAGAACTTTAGAGGCTACAGACATAAGAATTTATACAATATCAACCTGTAGATTACCACAGCTTTGACCTCAAATTGAGAGTTATGCCATCTCCTTCCCTGGTTCTTAGATTTTTTACACATACTGAATTGTAAACCTGGATTTTCTGATTCTCCAAGTTGCAATCAGAAGGTTGTGGGACTTTTTGATCTACATAATAACATAAGCATTTGTACAATTATCTCTGCTAATACCTATGTACCTACCTACTTTTTTATCCCTATTTGTCTGTTTATATGATGAGCTGTGACTAATACAAATTGCAGTCTAGATGAAAAGTAAAAGAGAAATGTAATTTAGTCAGTGAAATAAATACATAAAATTCTAAAAAAGTTCAAAAAGAAATGCTGGAAATCAAAGATAGTGTAAAGGAAATAAAGAATAACTTTGTAAGTTAAATAGTAGCGTTGGCATGGCTGAACCTAAAGGTACATGAACAGAAAATCTCAAAATAAATTCAATGAGAAAACTAAGTGGAATGCCTCAACATGTCTAATAATGCAGATATAATAACAAATATTGTAAAGTAACTATAATTTGAATCTCAAAGGGAGACAATATGAAGAAAGTTATAGAGTAAATAATTGAAGCAATAATAAAATAGGGGTTTTCCAAGATTAACATCTTGGAAAGTTAATAGTAGACACCAAACTAAACATCAGAGATGCTCATAGAGCAGCCAATACAAACTCCCCCTCCCCCTAAACGACAACAACAACAAAAACCTAGGCACATTCAAACTGCTGAATTTCAAACACAGATTTTTCTTTTTTAAAGATTTATTCATTTATTTGTGCATACAGAACTGGAGTACAAACCAGAGGCAATGAGAGGATTCACCAGAGATAGAGCAGGGAGCAGAACAGGCAGACTGATGAAGTGGAGAATAGTAGGGGAGACAGGAGAGATCTGCTGAGCCATGTGGGTCACTTCCACGATGGGAGTGGGGGGTTGAATTTATATGAAGCAGCTTTGCAGTGCTGCACTTTAAACTTCTGTGCCACCAGGGAGGGCCTCAAACACAGATTTTATGAAACCTTGAAAAAAGAGCATGAATACGAATAAGATCAGATTTATCTTCAGAAGCTATGCAAACAAGAAGCAGCATGCAATGAACGTAAGAGTTGAAAAAAGAGAAACCCATCTACTAAAATTAAGTATACAATGAAATTAGTTTCACAAGTAGAGACATTTCCAGCCACATAAATATTGAGAGAATCTGTAATCATTAGGCCCAACTTACAAAAAAATCTTCAAAAAAGATCTTCAGAGGTAAAATAAAAAGACATAAGAACAAAACTTTAATCTAAACAAAGAATACTATAAAAATAATGAAAACAAAATTTTAAAATATTCCATCTTTTTAATTCTTTTGACCTTACATAATTTTGTGCAAAATAATTATGACACAATCTAGTCACTGAACATAGCTTATTAAGTGGATGAACTTAAGTCAAAATGAAAATGATAGCAAAAAGCTGTAATAATTTTACAAGATATTATCACTATTAATAAGTCAGTATGTAAAATTTGAAATTACACTTTTCTTAGATGTAAAGATATACAGCAAATGTAGTATAGTTAACAGAAAAATAAAAATGGAAAATAAGTATAATTTGCTTATTTAATAAAGGAGACAAATATAATCACTTGAAACGGAAACATTCCCTAAAAATGGTGGAAATGGGAAATATAAAAATCAAAACAAAATAAAAAACATGGAACAAAGGCAAACAAAATTATTAATAAATTTATGAATATTCAACAAAAATGCTAATGGTCTAAACACACCAATAAATTGCAAAGACAGGGTGAGTCAAAAGATAACTCTACAAGCCTCAATTGTACATTGTTCTTAAGCAAAGCCCCTATTTTTCCTTTTTTATGTAAGGAGAAAGTGCTTCTTCCATGACATCCATTTGTGAGTCTCCTTTTACTCTCACACAAAACATTTCATTTAAGGTCACCAAAATATATGAAGTGTTTCATACAGAGCAATTCTCCAAATGCCAGAAAGGTGTCCTAAATTTTGCAATAACTTTGACTTGTGTACCTGGAAATATCAGATCATACAACACCACAATTGCATTGTAAGCATTTAAAAAAATATTTATTTATGCATACAAGAGCTGGGGTACAGGCCCACGGTACTAGTGTGAGGAGTGAGAGGATTCACCAGAAATAGAATGCAGAGCAGAACTGGCGGATCTTCTGAAATACACTGTAGAGGGGAACAGAAGATGAGACAGGAGAGATTTGTACTGCCATGTGGGTCAGCTCCCTGGCTAGGGATTTAACTTGTGCTGCAGTGGCTGTGGATGGATGGCTTAATAGTGCTGAGATTTAAACCCTTGTGCCACCAAGGAGGCAATATAGTTACATTCTTAATATGAAATATTCACTGTTCCTACATATGCAAACTAAATTCAAATTTGTATTTCTTTGAACACAGGGAGGCCCAATACTCACAAGCATTTATTTCATAGACCTGGAACATTATGGTCTCATTAAAAACCTGTTAACATATTTTCATAGCAGTTTTTATTTTTATTTGTAACAGACAAACAATCTACATGCCATTCAGTGGATAAAGGGCCAAGTAAACAATGCTACATCCATGTCTTTAAATACTAAGCAATTAAGGGGAAAAAAGTGGAATATTGAAAGAAAAAAAAAATTAGTGACTCAATAAAATTATAATGAGTGAAAAAGATCAACATCAAAGGATTTATTTATGTAATATATTTTAAATAATAAATTATATAAATGAATAACATTAGTGCTTATCATTTGTAGACAGGTATTGAAGATGGGAGTGGGATTCTTCTGTGATGGAAATCTTTATCTTAAATGTTGTTATGGACACACAAGCCTAAACATGTGATATCATAAAACTTAATGTGCATGGAAGCAAATAGGAATAACTAAGGGAATTTGAAAAATAAATGGTGGTTGTACCAATATCATAAATTTGGTTGTGATATGTACTAATGTTATAAGGTCTTACCACTGGGGGAAAATTGTCTAAAAACCACTCTGGATCTTTATATGTTAATTTTTTGCAACTACATATCAATATAAAATTAACTCGAATAGCTTTAAAAGCTAAAATAAAGAAAATTTTAATGTCCACATGATGATCTTACAGCATTATATTAATGTGCACAACACTGGACTATAATACCAATAATCTTCATAGCAAACTTAAAGCATTTACAAGAGAAGGAAAATAGTGATGGTTTTCAAAAAGTCTTTTGTGGTCATTGTTGAGGTCAGGAGGATTATACCAGGCAAAAATTAATGGTGAATTTAATAATAATTCTAGAGTGACAGAAACAACTTGACCAAGGATTTCAGAGAAAAACACAACTCATTTCTTCCACATCAAGATGGTGTTCTTGTTTTTGTTGTTATTGTTTGTTTTTTTAAAGTCAAAGACATAGTTTAGCAAGCCTTGAATTTACTCTATAAATTGTTACAGAAGGGTAATCTGATTTAACCACACATGTGGAAAAGTTCAGTTCTATACAAAATCAAAATATTATGAAAAGACAGTGTCATTTTTAAATAACAGTTAACCAGTTTAAACACCCAAAGCCGATGGAGACTGGGATACATAGAAGTCTTCAGGAAGAAGACAGAAATATGTCAGGTTAGAAGACTGAGAATGGCAGGGTCTTTATTATGTGATTAAAGAGACAGTTTCAGGAGGCTTTTCATTTGGAAGTTCAGTGAGAAAAGGAATACACTCCTTTATCAGAGTTTTATATTGTAATGTGTATAGAACATGATCACAGATAATTATGTGTTTAAGTGGGCTATGATGCATACATCCATGGGATGGAATCACTAAGTTTAGCACATATTTATTCTGTGTGTCAAAAAGAAAGTCAAGACATACAAACAACTAGTTGTTAAGGCCCTAGTGTTTGTGAGACCAAGTTCCTTTAAAGAGCAGGGATGTGATAG
>NW_004567110.1:60775470-60778126 GCF_000260355.1 Condylura cristata | reverse complement strand
CACTGACAATTATATAGGGTACTTTGAGGAGGAAGTTTGTGTACAAATTGAAGTTTCATAGCTACCTTAGGAAGGTCAAATGTATTGGCACCATTTTTCCAACAGTATGTGCTCAGAGAAAGTGAGATAAATAATGTCAATGAAGAATAATTTATATCCTGGCAATAGAAAATCCAGGACCCAAATGTAAGACTACTTGCGGCATTTTGAAGCCATAAGGAAGCTAGAAAGGAAAAAAATAAACAATTATTGAATAAATTGGAAATATGAAATATACGATTTTTATAGAATTTAGTTTTACTTCTTTGTTGATCTTATTTACATACTGTAGATCTAGATTAATCATTATTTTTCATCACTGACACATTTAAATATTAATTTTTATTATGTTTATTTATTTATTTACAATGTTGCTTCTTTTCCTCAGGTGTAGTCTTTTTTTTTTTTTTTTAAGATTTATTTATGCATACAAAGCTGGAGTACAGGCCAGAGGTGCAGGGGCTGTGAGTGGATTCACCAGAGACAGAGTGGGGCGCTCCATCTGTGTTTCTGCAAATGGCAATGGCTTATCTTTTAGATTTCTGAATAGTACTCCATTGTGTATATATAACACTACTTATTGATTCAGTTGTCTATTTTTGGCAATTTAGTTGGTTCCAAGTATTTCCTAATATAAATAGTGGTGCAGTAAGCATAGGGGTGCAGGAATACTTTTGAAATAATATTTTTTGTCCTTTGGGTACATCCCTAGGAGTGGAATTGCTGATTTAAATATTTCTTATAAGACAAGTCCCTGAAGAAAAATTTCCTCAGTTTTTCTTGAGCTGAGAATACCTTTACTTTTCTTTCACTTTTTAAAGATATATTTTATTTATTTATGCATACAAGAGCTAGGTGAAGACCAGAGGTGCAGGACTAAGAAGATTCATCAGATATACTGAGGGGAGTGAAACAATCAGATTGGCAGAAATGCACTGTTGAGGACAGCAGCAGATGAGACAGAAGAGGTCTGCTGTGCCATGTGGATCAGCTCTCTAGTGAAGGATCAAAGTTTGGCTACAGTAGCTGCTAATATCTTCATGATGTTGAGACTTAGTTCCTTGTTCTACCAGAGAGGTCTACTTTTCCTTCACTTCTGAAGGACAATTTTACCTGATATATACACTGTGTTTTATTAGAGTTTCCTATCTCTGTCAACTTAGTGATTGTCAAGAGGCTGCATCACAATGATGCAAAAACATATAACATTAATTAAGTAAATAAAAATGAATCTAATTCACTTGTTTTTTTAAGATGTATTTATGCATACAACCATTGGGGTGTAGGCCAGAGGTAAAGAGGTGAGAGGATTTACCAGAGACAGAGTAGGGAACAGAATAGGTGGACTGACTGAAGTACACTGCTGAGGGGAGCAGCAGGCAAGACAAGAAAAATGTACTGCACCATGTGAGTCAGCTCCCTAGTGGGAATCGAACTCATCCCACAGTGGATGTTAATAGCGTAATAGTTATAGCTTGATAAAACTGTGTCTTTAATCCCTGCCCCTCCAGAGACACCCCAAGTTAGCATTTAAATCTTTTAGCTCTATAAATTGTGCTGAATGCATTAGATTATAGAAAATTTCCACATACACACACATTCAATTCAGCCCACAACGTAAAATATTTTTTTTTCACCTAAAGTAAGGCAGATCAATTATTTCAATATTTTGAATGTAATAGTAAATGAGACCATCTGAAGGTTATTTATAATAAAATGAAATTCAAAGCACCACTGAACAATTATTTGATATTCACATATACAGATCATAAATTGCATTTGATTTTTATTCAGGGGTGTGAATATTCTATAAAATTCCCTCTATTATCATTTCAGAATTGTATGAGTGCATGCAGACACTATTAACCATTTGTGTGAAATTCTTTTGGTGTTGGAAGCCAAAATATTTTGTTGGAATATAGCTAATCAGGTGTCTTTACTAATAAAATAAATATTGATTAACAAAAATATAACTATAATTTTGGAATTTTTCTCTAGAATGTAAGGAAAAACTATGGGCTTTTCTTATTACTGAATATAATATTTTCCAAAGATAGGGAGTTCCTTCTTTATAACTTCATTATTACTAATACTTACTCTTTAAAATTGAATAGATTTGTATTATTGGCATTGTACTTTGTTTACTTTGACCTTGTAATGTACTTTCTGCATCACTAAAAGTATGATAATCAGACCTGCTTAATTGAAATGGAAGTCTCTCAAAACTTCCTGTGATTGAATTTATTATGGATCACATAAATAGGGATTCTTTAAGATACACAAATCTTTGCATATTGACTCATAACTAAATTCTACTGCTGTTATAGCTTTCCTATTTTTTCAAATAAACTCAATTATAGAAATTTGTGAGAAAACATTAATAGACTTTAAATCAACAACCTCAAATATGAAGTAAATGATCCCAAGGGAAAAAAAAAATGTAATAAAAATAGAGGGCCCTCCCTGGTGGCGCAGCAGGTTAAAGCACTACACTAAGAAGCTGAAACTACTTCCTCATGAGTTCGATTCCTGCCTGCCCTGGAGTTGACCACATGGTGTGGCAGACCTCTCCTGACCCTCCCGCTGCTCCCCTCAGCAGTGTACTTCGTAGATCTGC
>NW_004567110.1:60746017-60774250 GCF_000260355.1 Condylura cristata | reverse complement strand
ACAGCAGAGATGGTCTGAGCGAAGGACGTCAGGATTAAACACACACACTTCTTGGTCAGCATGCAAAGGCACACTTTATTTTTCTCTCCTTCCCTATTTATACCCTTCAGCATGGAGCCTGGGGCTGGGGGTAGGTGGAAGCTCTCAGCAAGTGCATCAATAACATGCGACAATAACATGGGGGTCAAAGAACACAAGGTAGCAAACACAAGGCAGGGACACTTCCTGCCTCCTGTTTTTCTGTTCCAGCACCCATGGCTCATTGTTTGTTTCCACACAACAGTGTGCATATGATTCTGTGGGGGAGGTGGGGAGGTCTGTCCAGGCAAAGGACCCAACATATATGCTTATTTTGTGCATGTTTTCTTTATTTTTTAAATATTTATTTATATATAAGAGCTGGGAGGTGCAGGCCAGAGGGATGGAGGGGGTGAGAAGTCCACCAGAGCCAGAGTGGGGAGCAGAAAAGGCAGATCTATGGAAATACATTGCTGGGGGGAGCAGTGAACAAGACAGGAGAGTATGCTGGGCCATGTGGGCCCCTACATGGCCAGGGATGGAAGTCATGCTTCAATGGCTGTGGGAGTTGGAGAGAATGAGATTTAGTTGCCACACTGATGGGCTCACTGGGTCAGTCCCAAAATACTGAGCCCTGAATTATAGGAATGTTAAGGTTTTATACAGATTGTATAGGAATCTTGTCATGCCATCATTCATAAATAAGCACTCTTTATTGTTTGGTAAAGGGTTCAAGGTAGCCATAGCTCCTGCTGTGTACAAACAGTATGCTGTAGGGAATTTCTGCTCCAACAAGCAGCAGAATCCAAAGTTCCCTGAGAAATAGGCCAGGGAAAGTAGCAGAATTTAAGCAACTGGGGAACTTCCTGTTCTACTGTTTTAAGCCCTTGTGCCTCCAGGGAGGCCCAGATTATTCATTTTTTCTTTAATTTCTAGGAGAGAAAGTAAATTGTTAGACCATCATTTTCTGCAGAGAAATTTTAGAAATGTCTATGTCATTGTTGAGGTACTCTTAAATAAAAATATTGCTATTTTTACAAATTTATGAAAAATAAAGTAGTCACATCATAATTTAATAAGAGTATGAATTTAAGATATGAGACATTGGTTTGAAATTTTTTCAGCTATGCATTTACTCAATTTATTGCTGTAAACTTAAGGGGTACATAAAAACATGCAGGGTACTATAATTGCTCATCTAAGTAACTTATAATCTCATTAAGAAGATAATTTGATTTAATTCACAAAGCATGAAGGTTTGATAAAATTACTAATTTTAGTGATTTAGGTAAAGATAAGTAAAAAGATCAAAATAAAGCCATTAAATCAATTTGTATTAAGACAACTCATTAAAAAGTGCTCATGATTTTAATATGCTTTTTGTTATATATTTTTGTTGTATTTCTTTTTTTGTTGTTATATTTTTGTGGTATTTCTGCTTATTGCTACTCATAAACAAAAAAAAACTGAAAGTATTATTTAGTCTTTAAAGTAATATACATTTAGGGTAATATTTCACTTTGGGGGTAGGATTTTAATATTTACTGTTTATATATATACATATATTAAGATTTATTTATTTATTCGTACAGAACTGGGGCACAGGCCAGAGATGCGGAGGGTGAGAGGATTCACCATAGACAGAGTGGGGAACAGAACAGGCAGATCGATGAAGTACACTGCTGAGGGGGGCAGCAGGCGGGTCAGGAGAGTTCTGCCATTCCATGTGGAGACCTCCGGGGCGGGCGGGGATCTAACTCATGAGGAAGTGGCTTAATCTTCTTAGTGCAGTGCTTTAACCCACTGCACCACCAAGGAGGGCCTATATATATACTTTTTGAGGTAACATTGATTTGTAAATCAATGATATATGATTTCAAAATATAGGTTCATACCTCTTCATGTGTATGTCAGCTGACTACATCTACCATATAAACACACCCATAAAACTCCACAATTGCCCATTTTGTTCTTCTACCTTTTTGTCTCTCTATCAGACAATCTTGGAGCAGGTTTGCAAAGCAAGATACTGCTCCTGAGTGAGGAGCTCTCCTGCTAACTAGTAGTAGTGAACAAGAATGATTGAGTATGGGGGAAAGCAGGGTTCCGGAGAAACAAAGGGTGTTCATCTCATGGGAACAGGACTTCAGAGAGATCAAAGGGTAATCAATTTTAAAGGGTAATCAATTTTATAGGGTACAGAGGAGGGCATGTCGGCTGTATGTACAAGGAGTACTTCCTGTGCAGGTGCATGGTGTCATTTTGAACTACTCCCAGACTGCCTCAGACCCTGAATACACAATCAGTTAATGGTTATATATGTGTCCCTGACCACACTGTGACATGGATCATTGTCTCAGGGCAGTCATGCAAAAGTAAATGCCTTATCCAAAAGCTTTCCTACATAGGTGTGTGGAGAGGTCATGGCACATAGGTGAAGAGGCCCTTGGTGGAAGAGGGGCCACAACATGTTACATTGCTATCCCAGTACCCTCAATTCTGAACATTTATAGAGTTTCTTTTGTGAGGTTTTGTTTGCTCCTTTGTTTATCTATACCCACATGTGTGAAATCAGGCAGCATTTATCTCCTTCTGGTTTATTTCATTCGGCATAATCCCCTCGATGCTGTATGTAGCAAATGACAAAATAACAGAGGAATGGATTAAGAAGAGGTTGAACAATGGAATATGACTCAGCTCTAAAAACTGTAAAATCCATTTGAATTGATCTTTTGAAGAAGTTGAAGAACTTTATCATATTGTCTGTCTATTTACTCAATGTAAAATGAAAAGTACACAAAAAATTTATCTACCCAGGGTTATCTTTAACATTTTAGTCATCATATTTCAAATATTTTTCATATATATTTATATTTGTTTTTATAAAGGATTCAAGTTATAAAATTTAAATACTCCATTCCTTTGGTGTAAATTCATTTTGTTCTGTAGCATGAAATTCCAAAATCATTTGGTATTCATTCTTTTTATGTGGATTTGTAGTTTTAAAATACTGAGATGTTTATTTTGACTTGTCTTAATTGAATATTTTCAATTGTCAGGTAGCTTCTTCAAGAAGGACATATGATCCCAACCTTTTGCTTACTGAGAAAGTTTACAGTTATTTGGTGTAGGTATAATGATCTGGTTTGCATTTTTTTTTTGGCAATAAACAACTTTAGAACAGTTTTAGACATACAGAAAACAGTTAATTAGAGTTCAGTGTTCCCACATGTTCCTACACACAGTATACACTATCATTATGGTAGCACACTAACTTGATACACTTTTAAAATTGATTATTTAATGTTGATATATTAGAGTTAAGTAGAGTTCAAACTATTCAGATTTCCTTTGTTTTAACCTTGCTCTGTTCCACAAACCTGGCCACCTGATGTTTATTCATCATGTCACTAAAATTTCTCTTGAATGAGACAGCTCAACAGTCATTCCTTAATTTTGGTGACCTTGAAAATTTGAGGAGCTCTCATCATATAATTAGTAGGACATACAATTGGTCGAATTTGTTTGATGTTTTTATCATTAATCAACTGGGGCTTTATTTTTTGTGGAGGAAATCCACAGAGAAAAGTGCCATTTTCATTATCACATATCAAAAATACATATCAATATACTATCATATCACTTTATTACTGGGGAAGGTCTATAATTTACAAATATCTTATTGTTTGTTATTCCATTGTTGATTATTTTATCATTGGATTTTTCTCTAGTTAGCTCTGTCCTGTTGACATGCCTCCATCAATGTGGGTATGAGTCTTAACACTTCTCTATTTTCTGTCATTAAAACATGCTGTAGTTGAGTTTTCTCCCAATCTTAACATGAGCAATTGACTTAGGAAAACCTTGTTCATTTTGTAGTAAAGTGGTATTAGAAAACAAGGTCTGAAACCTAAATATGCTATTGCTACTAAATATTATTTCATTTCAGTGCACTCAGGTGAGAAAGAAGTACATTTGTGTACAAAACTAACACATTTATATATTTATTGAGTGAAATTATATTTTACTGCTGTCTCCAGCTCTATTCCATTACTGCCATGGATCCTGGCAGACTTTCTCATATGTCAACTCCTTATTTTAAAATGAGACTGCCTCTCAGCATTTTCATTTTTTTTTTGTATTACTCAATTCCATTATGTATGCATTGCTGCATCAAAATTATTAAGCAATACCCGTTTGACAAACATTAATAATTAGAGCACAATGATTATCCTTTTGACTCATAGTTTTAAGAAAATATGTCCTTTTGACTCATAGTTTTAAGAAAATCCACTTACTTTTAATATTATTTAAGCTATGCTGTTTCTCCTACATTTTTCAGTGGCTCATTTTCACATTCTGCATTGCATCCAGCTTTTTCCCAGCATCTTAAATGATTAAAAATATATTTATTTATTTTATGCATATGCAACTGGAGTACAGACCAGAGGTGCAGGGGATGAGAAGATTCACCAGAGACAGAGTAGGGTACAGAACAGGCAGATGTACTGAAATACACTGCTGAGGGGAGCAGCAGGTTGACCAGGAGAAGTCTGCCACACCATGTGGGTCACTACCCTGGCTGGAGAACCAAACTCACGCTGCATTGGTTGTGGATAGCTTGATAGTGCTGTGTTTTAACCCATTGCATCACCAGGGAGGGCCTTTATCTTAAGTGATTTTTTAAAACATTTTCTTTTTCTAAGGTTTATATTTTTTTAAGGAATTTGGCTTCACTTTAAAGAAAGTTCTGGACTTTATCCATGTTCCTGGATGTAACTCTAAACCCATGAGATGTTATAAATGATAGGAGTGTCTTATTTAGAGGTGAGCCCCTCTGACAATAGTTGATTGATTATGGTAAGGAGATAAGTCAAGTTGGGCTGGCTTTATTTAATATTAGGATGGAAAATGGTTATAACAGAAAAATAAACCATATTACTGATTTGGAGTTTTAGATAATACAGTGATCTGTCAACCTAGAAACTAAGTTCAACAATGTGAATGATCAACAAATCAAGCCAGTGCAATAAAATATTTGGACACTGAGATGCCCAGAATTGTAATGTTTCATGCTGCTTGTGACAAGTCAATACTGTCTCACTATGTATTCTGAAGACAATAGAACCTTGATATCTGTTTCCCTTCCAGATCCTGCTCTAAGTGTCTGTCTCTTTAGCATATGTAACTAATCTGTCCTCTCTAAAATGTGCACTTTTGTGCATAAGGTTCAGTGAGGTCTGTGTACCACCCTAGAGACTATGAACCAGAAGATTGTTTTAGAAACCCCAATTTTCAGGTGGTGTAAGAAGTGATGGTAGTATTGTGTGGAAGCTGTGCTCACAACCTTCTTATTTGGACTCTAAGTCCTTGGAGTTGGGGCCAAAAGTCTTGCTGACATGAAGCTTGAAAGAACATTCCTTAATCAAAATTTGTTTAACTTGTATATGTCTTATACACTTCTAGGAATTTTAACAAACGCAATTACAGTATCATATAGAATACATTTACTACCTTAAAATAATATCGCCTGTGCAGCACTAATTATACCAAGTGGAGATTAACTTTCTTGTATCTGTTTTTCAGTGGTTCTAGTATCATTTGTTGAAAAGACTGTTTTCTTCCTTTAAATTTTATCCCTTACTTTGTCAAAAATCTGTCCATTATGTTATATGGATCCATTTTGTGGGGTCTTCGTTCTGTTTTATTGATCTCTGCATCTTTTCTTTCTTCTTTACTACTCTGCCTTAATTCTGAAGTGAGTAGCAAGTATTAAAGATTGGTAGACTTCTTTAATTTTGTTCTTTGTAGTGTGTTGAGTTTTTTTTTTTTTAATTTTTGTGTTTACAAATTTATGTGTGTACCTTTTTTTCAATACCCACAAAATTACTTTTTGGGACTTTTATGAAATTGCATGTGTCTATAACTCATATTGGGGATAATTAGCACCTTAATGATATTAAGTCTTTTCATGAATTTGGAATAACTCAGTTCAGATTTTTAAAATTTTGTTTTAGGTATATAACTACTTCATATTTTCTGTAGTAATATAAATTATCTATTACTTTAAAAATCATTTATGCATACAAGAACAGGGATACAGGCCAGAGGCGCAGGGGGAAGGGGTTGAGAGGAATGGCCAGAGACAAGAGTAGAGACCAGAACACCCAGATCTACTGAAACATACTGCTGAGTGGAGCTACAAGCTAGATAGGAGAAGTCTGCTGTGCCATGTGGTTCAGCTCCCTGGTTGGGGATAGAACTATGCTTCATAGTGTTGTGCCTTAACCCATTGTATCACATCACCAGGGAGGGCCCGGGTTTATTACCTTAAATATCGAACACAAATTTTCTATTACTGGAATAATATAAAGCAATTGACTTTTGTATATTTGTCTATATATTCCATGAACTTTATGTTTGCTTATTAGTCCCAAGATCTTTTGTTGAAGAATTGGGAATTTCTGTAGAAAAGTAATCATGGTGTTTACAAACAGACATGTTTACTTCTACTTCCCCATACTTTTATCAATTTGAATTTGTGTCATATATTTAAATATCCATTTTGGGAATCTCTACTTCTGTTGCAATAATTAAGCTTTCTCAAAATTTTAAATCTATCTTCACTTACCTAATTGGTTTTTTATTTGTCACTTGCACTTATTCTGATTTTAACAAATCTTTCCTTTATATTAGATGCAGATTTTTCAGCATTAATTCTGATTTTTAAAATCATTTACTTGCTTTAAAATGTTACATATTCCTTGTGATTGTCTATACCATTTAAATGTTATTGTTTTATTATTCAATTTAGAGCTCTTGTTATATATTGAAGTAAATTATTACTAACCTGATGGTGAATAAATTAACTGTGACATAAACCAAGTATAAGAAATTTTTCTCACTAACATGAATATTTTCTCAATTATTTATCTCATCATTTGCATGATTTTTCTATTTTTTTAGTTTGTCTATTTTAATAATATATTTGCATAATTGCCATGTATTATCTGTCAGTAGATAATTTTAAAAATTATTTCCCTTTTTTGATAGAATATGACAAACTTATCTGCCTCAGTGTATAAATGACTAACTTTCTACCACCTGACATATACTTTAAAAAGTGAGTTGTTCTGTTTCTTGTCTATTCATGTTTGCAAATGTTGAATGAATGATTGGAGTGGGGACCACAGTGTGCATAAACCAGGGCTTATCCCCCTTCCAGGAAATTTTACTGTTTTGTTGCTGTTAAAAAACAAGTCATTTATTGAGAAGTGGTGTTAAAAACAGCCATTTGTGGAGAGAGAGAGAATATGAACATTTGTGTTTTTCTGGTGAAATATGCCAAGTATGTTGTTGAAAGAGAATGTAAGACATTTCCCTCCTGCCAGTTCTTGATTTAATTTCAAGAATCAGTATGAAATTTAAGTTTATTTTCATTTCACTCTTCATTCTTGAGTTTCTATGCAAGTTATTGACTGCAAAACAGTAATCAGTCAGAAGGTTAGTTTAAGTTCACTTTTCTTAACAAATACAAGCTTACTGCTCCAGGGCCCAGCCACACATCATTTTTACATGCAAATTGTGCCCAAAATTCTATTAAATGAATTTGATTACAATTCTGTCATCAATTATTTCTTTTCTGTCATAGTTTAGGATCTCTTTATATATAATTCTCCTTTCTGCTTCCAGGATTATCATCTTTGGAGCTAATTTGTATTCTTTAAGGATCATTTTAATATGATCATTAATAACTCATATGTAAATTTGAGTTATTTTCTGGACTAAACAAATGACTAATTTGCTATTACTATAAGCATAATGCTAGACTAGACTCCATTAGAGTATTTAAAGACACCTCTTCACCTATTATTCATTTTTTCCTAATTTACTGGTACTGCAGTGACACAGGGGAGGTCTGCAGCACCATGTGCATTACCTGTCTGGCTGGGGATTGAACTCATGATGCACTGGCTGCAGATGACTTCACAATGCTGTGCTTTAACAGCTTGCACCACCTGTGAGGCCTTCAAGTCCATTCAACTTTTTTTTTTTAGATTTATTTATTTGTACATACAGAACTGGGGTACAGGCCAGAGGCTCAGGGGCGGTGAGAGGCTTCACCAGATACAGAGTGGGGAGCAGAACAGGCAGATCGATGAAGTACACTGCTGAGGGGAGCAGCGGGCGGGTCAGGAGAGGTCTGGCTCGCCATGTGGTCTCCTCCGGGGCAGGCGGCAGGCGGGAATCGAACTCATGCGGAAGTGGCTTCAGCTTCTTAGCGCTGTGCTTTAACCCGCTGCGCCACCAGCTAGGGCCCCATTCAACTTTTTAAATGTCATTGACACTTCCTTTATCGACTGTGTTCACCCCACCCATGCGTGTCCACATTCCAGTCCTTTTTTATTTATTTATTTTTTTATTTTGCCAGACTCATGGCAATTGTTCTTTCTACTATAGATTTCCTGAATCCCTGCCTATTCCTCTTTCTCTGTTGCTCCTTTTAAATATATGATTTATATTATGGACTTAAAATTATAACATTTTTTATAATAATAATGGATATAATTGTCTATTAGTATTTTGAGTTCTAGTATCTAGAAGTGTGCTTGTCATGGTTATAATAAAACAATACATTAATGAATAAGAAGATGTTAGTTTCAATAAGTAGCCCTTTTTCAAGAGACACAATTTATTTGAGTTCTAAGAGTTCTAAGAGTTTAAGATATGGCATCATTTCTAAATACAAAATTTCTGCATATTTTGCATTAGTTTAAAAAAAATAATTGGGGTCTCCCCTGGTGGTGCATGGGTTAAGTCTCAGCATTATGAAGCTATCTCCTAACCAGGGAGCTGACCCACATGGCACAGCAGACCTCTCCTGTCTGTTCCCCTCAGTAGTGTATTTCAGTCAATCTGCCTGTTCTGCTCCCAATCTGTCTCTGGTGAATCTCTCATCCCCTGCAACTGGGCCTACATAAATAAGTAAATAAGTATGTTGATGTGTAAATAAGTTATTGAATGCATAAAAAAGTAAATTGTTAAAAAAAGAAAAGAAAAAAAGTCTATCCTGCTAAAGTAAATTAAAGGTGGTTTTCCACTTTCATGCTGTTGATTTATTGTTTTAATTATATTAGAAATTAAGTGATATATGCTACTTTTCCCTCCATAATTAAATACATCTCCAATATTCGGGGGAAGTCTACTTCTTTATACTTCCTTTGAGAGAGTCAAAGTCCTTGCTTGTTTGTATTTATTTTTTTAATTTATTTATTGACAAACTAAATACCCTGCTTCTCTCTATGTTATATGCTCAATGTAGTAAACTTCTCATTCTCTGAACTGGTCAGCTGTCTGGGAACTTGTAGGTTCAAAAACATTGAGGACTTCGTGCAGCAAGTCATGGTTATAATAATTACTTAACGTGCTATTTAAAGTCATCTGGAGAACTAAGTATAGAATAAATTATTAAATGATATTGGATTTAAAGATATTTTTTGTAATTTCACAAGTTAATGTATATAACAGTTAAACCAACATGAATGATTTATCTGATAATTACCACTCTAATATTTTAAGTTCTGTGTCACAAACATCAATTACAGTGTCTCTGGAAACACAACGATTTTAGCATCTACATGTTGATGGAATAGTTCTGAATCAAAGTTCAATATATTTACTATAAAAACATCAAACAGTTATAAAATATTATCATGCTGACCTAGAATAATTTGATACTGTTGTTTTTATAATCAATGCTTATTATTCAATTTAACAAAACAACATCATAAAATTACAAATTTAAGCTACTATCAAAAGGTAAATTATATCTGCTTATAACTATTGTCCATGACTTTAAAGTTGTAGTGCACTTCAGAATCACCTGGAATACTCATTAAAACTCAAATTGTTAACACTTGAGTTTCTGATTCATATATATTGATATATTCAATGTGGAATTTCTAATTATGATTGATACTTTTATTTGCATTTAAAAAATCAAGGTTACATTGATACTCAATGTTTCATATGATCCAGAAACATCAGATCCTACCTCTTTTGGTGTATATTACCACACCTCACATCTCACATAACATCAAGGCACCCACAGTCCTCCATCACAGCCCACAGAGCCTCATTTCCCTTTTCCTCTTTCCCTTCCCCTCCCCAGTTGTACCTTCAATTTTAGAGTCAGAGTTCTAGGATTTCTTTTTGATTTCTTGTTGTCTGTCTTTATGTCTTGTTTCTTTTTACTACACATATGAATTAAATATCCAATGTTTGTATTGCTCCATCTGGTTTACTTCATTTATTCATTTAACATAATTTGTTCAGTTCTATCTATATTGTTGTGAATGGTAAGACTTCACCTTTTGTTGTAGCAGAATATTAGTTCAATGTGTGTGTGTGTGTGTGTGTGTGTGTGCACCTTATTTTCTTAACCCACTCATCTGTCCTGGCACTCAGATTTTTTCTAAACCTGCTTATTGTGAATCTTGTTACAATGAACAAAGGGTTATATATACCCCCTCACTCTATTGTTTTTGCCTTCTAGGACTGAAATTGCAGAATATATGGCTCATGTATTTTTAATAATTTTCAGTAAAGACCTATACAGTTTTCCAAAAGGAGAGAAACATTCTACAGTCCTTAGGGAAATGCATGAAGTTTCTTTTGTCCATAACCTTGACAACACTTGTTATTTCTGGATTTTTTTGGTAGTGACTATTCTCACAGTTGTCAGATGTTATTTCATTGTGGTTTGGATTTGCATTTCTCTGATGATATGATAAGCATTTTTTCATGTACTGATTAGCCATTTGTATACCTTCTTTGGAAAAGTATGTGTTTAGTTCTGCACATTTTTAATGAGATGTTTGCTTAATTTTTTGTTGAGTTTATATATATACAGGTGCCTGTCAGCAGATATGTTCGCCCACCTAGTGGAGTGTCCTTTCATTTTAATGCCAATTTATTTTGCTTGCAGAAGCTTTTAAACTTTGATGTAGTCCATTTCTGTTTACTTGTATTTCTCCCACACACAATTAGTCTCTGAAGCCAATGTTGAGGAATGCTTTGACTGTTTTCTGTATCTTGTGGTTTCAAGTTTCAGTAGTTATGGTACTCTTTAATTCAAGCTTTTAAATTTTGGTTGTGGTGTGAAATAATGGTTTAGCTTCAGTCTTCTACATGTGGAATTCCAATTTCCCTAATACCATTTGCTGAGAGGTACTTTCCTTTCTCCAGTTCCTAGTTCCTTGTTATAGATTAACTATCCATGCAAGTGCAGGATTATTTCTTAGCTCTTAATTCTATCCCATTGGTCAGTATGCCTATTTTTATTCTAATACCATTTTGTTTTAACTGCTATATTTTTATACTGTAGGTTGAAGTCTGGGAGTGTGATACTATTATACTTCTTTTATTTTGTCTTTTTCCAGTTGGGGGTCTTTTGTGTTTCCATATAAACTTCAGTAGTATTTTTTATGTTTCCTTTAAGGATCAGACTGAAAGCTTGATAAATATTACTTTGTATCATTATATTGCTTTGGGGAAATTATTCAATTTATCAATGTTATACTTTTTTTCACTTGAACAGAGATCATCTTAATTTCTTTCTAATGTCTTCTATTACTTTAAACATCATGTTATAGTATTCATTGTATAGACCTTCACCTCTTATGAGTAATCTTATGATCTTAATTTTTGATGTGATAATAGAAAGCACTTTTTATCTTGATTTCATTCTCTTCTAGTCCCAGTGTTTACATTGAGGACCACATTTGATTATATAACCTGTGATTTATTAGGTCTATTAATTATTTACTGGGTTATTTAGGAGTATACACACACATAAGTGTACACACACACTATCATGTACTCTACAATTTAAGTTTGATTTTTCTTTTTTTAGAAGAACAGGTGTTAAAATTCAATGTTTAGTTATAAAATAACCAGATTAAACAGGGTTAGATAGATTATCCTTATGTAAATATTGCAGTCTTTTTTTCTACATATATGGGAAATAAAATCATATACAACTCACTCATGTATTTTTATTTTTATGGGGATTGAAATAAAACATCAAAGTTATTGGATTTTACAGCATTGTTTACTAAGTAATCACTGAATGGAGTGCACAGACCCTGGAAAATCTGCAATTTGTGAATGCTTCACTGCTCATGACTTTCTATAGAACAACAAATTGAGTAGCTACAAAAAGTGTAGCTATGTATCAATGGCTTAAGTATAGCTATGTATCAATGGCTTTCTTTTCCTTGGGTTTTAGTTATAATAAGATATTGTGCACCATTTTTATGAATATTTATTTATACTTAATGTTTCAAGATTCTGATGTTTTTATCTATATAAACTAAAATATAAATTACACAGAATTTTTAAATTTTATTATTTACTATATTCTTAGCAAAACAGATAATAGAAAAATAAGTAGTTCAATGATTATTGAATAAAAGAAGAAATCAAACATCAGGAAAAATCTGGTAGCATTGGTTAAGTATACTTGACCTCTCAATGGGATGCCTAATTCCTCTTTTATCAATATGGGAATACGTTGTAATAGCATTTAGTGATTTTGAGTTGCTCAAAGTGCACTCACAGAGTTTAGAAGACAAGAACATTAATCTTGCAGTGTGTGTGGGTATGAGGGTAGGAGTAGTGGATGTGTTAATTAGGTTTCCCACAAATATTTGAGACTTTTTTTTGTTTCTTAAGTGATAGCAGGGCCCCTGGGTGCCTGATACATTCTTGAATGTCTCAATAAGGGCAGAATTTCACTTCACAAAGCTGCAGACATTTTTCTGACACCTTAATTTAGCTTTATATCCTTTAGACATTGTTTATAAACAGGTTCCTCACAGTTCTGCTTATATTAGTCTCTGACATTATTCTTATAATGAACATGATTTGTGTATTATTTCCTTTTGTCTTCTATTTTTATTACTACTGTTTAGAAACTTTCCTGAGATTTTGTTTGAAAAGTCAAATATCCTAGGTAGATAATTTGTTTTCTTTCTGTATAATCTAAAGAATTGTAGACTAAGTTATATCAAGCCACATTACTGATTTTTATACAGTATAGGAACACTGTAAAATAACATTATCTGGGCCCTCTCTGGTGGTGCGACAGGTTAAGGCACAACTTTACGAATCTATCCACTGCCACTGAAGCATGAATTTGATCCCTGGCCAGGGAGGTGATCCGCATGGCATGATAGACCTCTCCTGACTAGCGCAGTGCTCTCCTCAGCAGTGTATTTCAGTGGATCTGCCTGTTCTGCTCCCCACTCTGTCTCTGGTGAATCCTCTAACCACCCCTCACCTATGGCCTGTATCCCAGTTCTTGTACGCATAAATAAACAAATAGTATATATATATATATATATATATATATGTATATATGTATATATATAATATTTGTTTGAATTATTGTGACTTTAATTTCTCTCAGATTAAGATATACCTGAGAAATATTATTGAATAAGGACAAGAAACAAGCATGGGGACAACTCATGTGAACATGTGAACAGTTAGAGCTATACTTTTCTGAGCAGGAGAAGAAGAAGAAGATTTTCTACATGCCTTGCATTAGAAGGTTTCCCAGTGTGTCTGATGGTTAACAGTATGGAAGACTATACAGTAGTAGGAAATTGCATTGAAGAAAATTCAGGGACATAAGTTGATGAACTTCTAGATTGTGTTTGGGAGTTGGGAATTTATTGTTTATGCAGTAAAGTGCAAATGCAGATTTGGAACAAGGCATAACAAAATAGAGTGATGTTTTCTAAAAATCATTTTGGGTTTGAGTGGAGAAGTATACCTTATAAGATTTGTAAGACTAGAATCAAAAGAAACAAGTTCAGAAAATAATATAACCCAAGTGAGATTTTTATACTGAGTAGGATGTCACAAAGACACTAAACAAAAGATGTAGTTAGGGTGTATTTCAAAGATATAAAGACATGATATTTTGATGGACTGAATTTGGGATATGAGTGTAAAGGAGAAGTTAAGATGACCTTTAGTTTACTAGACAGCAAAAGTAAAAACATATCTTGAAATGGAGTAACCTTCAAGGAAATGAAGGGGGAGATTTTTTATTTCATGGAAGTTCACTTGGAAATGTCTATTGTATAATGTAATGAAATAAGTAGATTTAAACCATTTAGAGAACTGTAATAAAAGAATAAGGAGAATTTTAAAGCAATTCAAATACTAAATATTAAGCCAGTTTTTTTTTTTTTCTAATAGTGATAAACCTTCCAATGCAAATAGAAAGAAGTACCAATGATACATGGTACATGTACAAAGGAACAACAAAGGAAATGAGTGGTGCTACTAACTCCCATTTTAAGCATTCACAGAGTAACATACTATGTTTATTCCTAAAATAATAAGTTTACATTCTTATATTTGTGGACTAAGATATTAGGCATATTATGCATGCACATACATTTTATTATTTACATTGAGATTTTTTCTCTTTTTATAAATTAGATGATCAGTTTCTTATTAAAAATTCTGATCTAAACTAAAAAGTGTCTCATTGACAGTATTTGCAATTTTGAGACTTGCTTTACGAGTTGTTATCACAGATATGGATAACCTACATTATCAATCATAGGTTCTTTCTGATAATTTAATAAAAGGGGAAAAGTCACTGCTATTATGTTTTGGTACAGACCAATACCTTTTCAGAAGTTTAATTATTGTCATTGTTAAAGATTTTTTTTTTAATTGCAATGGTATTTGCTTGGCTATTTTGCAATTGCAGTTTAAAGAAAATTTAGAAACTTCAAAACTCCCAAATGCACTACACAGAAAATAAAACACTAAAGACATTAATATCTTTAGACAAATGTTCCTTTGTTGAGCCTAAATCCATTCTAGTGGTTTCAATTCCCGATTGTTAATAAAGAATTCTTAATATGAAGATTGAATGAAGTGCATTTAGATTCAACAATGCAGTTTGAGAATGTGCTTATCTCATTATTATTTCCCTAGACACCCAGTTTGTTAAGTGTTTAAGAAGATTTACAGATTTGAAATTATTTAAAATTTATCTTGTTCTCTACCAGACCACACAGTTTCCCCAAGAGCAGTACTATGTTCCTAATCTTAATTAAAGGAAAATACTAGCAATGGAATGGTGGGTGCAGACTGCAGATTAACAAAAATGACAATAACAAATTTAATTCCATGAATGTTTCAGCATATTTGACAAAATAAGAATACTAGCTTATTAAGCAGTGAGCATAGGCAAGATGTCCCATTATACCAACTTATGCCATCTCTAGATTGTTTATCAACTTGATTTTAGATTCCTTAAGAACAGAGTTATTTGGGGCCCTGCCTGGTGGCACAGCGGGTTAAAGCACAGCACAAAGAAGCTTAAACCACTTCCGCGTGAGTTTGATTCCCACCTGCCCTGGAGTTCACCACATGGTGTGGCAGACCTCTCCTGACCCGCCTGCTGCTCCCCTCAGCAGTGTACTTCGTCGATCTGTCTGTTCTGCTCCCCACTCTATTCCTGGTGAATCCTCTCACCCTCCGCATCTCTGGCCTGTACCCCAGTTCTGTATCCATAAATAAATAGATCTTTAAAAAAAAAAAAAAAAGAACAGAGAACAGAGTCATCTGTTATCCACCCTAGAGATTCAGAGCTAGTACAATGCCCAATACATAGAAATCCCAGGATATTGTATAGCCTTCAATTTCTAGGGAGCACATGTTTTATTTTTTGTTAGCTGCAGGAAATGTTTGAATGGAGAATTGTGGAAAAATTAACTTATCAACAAAGCTGTAACATAGTAAAAGGAGAGTAGAGTTGCCTTAAGAAGAGATGATCTTTGTATCTGAGTTTTTAAAAAACAACATTTATGCAATATATAGTTAAATATCTGTTTTTAAGGGCATCACTAGAAGGTGAGAAAGCAGTTTAGTAAAATATTTTTTCTACTTTCAAAACAAGGTAATAGAGTAGAATAAGGAAAGCCGGTGGCTCTTTGTGTCACTATCCTAGTCATGTGCTATTGATATAACATCCATAGTAAGTACTGGAAGCCCCTATTCATCACGTTCTCTGTCTGAATATTCTCTACATCAACATCCTTTTCAACTTAGTAGATATACCTTCTAATTTATTTATAATTTTTTAATATTTCATCAAAAAATATTGTCTCAGAGAAGTATCATAGTTCCAATTAGAAATTAGAAGTAAAATAGCATATTTCTTATCATCTCTTACACTTTTTTAAAAGACTCATTTATTTATGCATATAAAACTGGAATCACCAGAGACAGAAGGGGGAACAGAACAGGCAGATCCACTGAAATACACTGCTCAGGGGAGCAGCAGGAGGAACAAGAAAGGTCTGCTGTACTGTTTGTCACCTTCCAAGTGGGGGATCAAATTCCTGCTACAGTGGCTGCTGATCACTTCATAATGCTGTGTTCTAACCCATTGCACTATTTATCAGGATAGTTCCTATTCACTGTCTCTTGGATTTTACTTTTAGAACTGTCTGACCATCTTACTCAATTATTCAAATAAATAAATATCATGTAATTACTAAATTATAAATTTTAAGAAAGCTGAGATTACATTTCTGAAATACTTAGCATCTGATGAACTGTGTGTGTCTGTTGGTGTGTGTACATAAATGATTAGACATGTGGTACATACTGTGTGGATGGTCGTGTGTAGAGAGGTGTAGCAGTAGGTATTTTTCATTATATTAGTAGATCAGGAAAGGTTCATCAATAGGACAGGAAGTGCAAGTGTTACAGGTTTTCAAGCTGACGTGGTATTTAAAATTTAGGTCTCTAAAAATCACATCGCTTAAGTTTTCGCTTTGCTCCAAAATATCTGAAAGTAGTATTTTTAAGCTTTGTTTTTTTTGGAAAGTGGACTTAGAAATACTTTGGGCATTGAGTTGTGTTCTGCATCATAGTTATATGCAAATGCAAATAACAAACATATTGGATATGAACTTACCTGGCATATTATGAAAACTAAATAATGGAGTAGGAAAATGATTCAGGAAAAGTGTTCAACATGAACACAGGTAGGAAAGCATAAATTCCAGTAATTTCCAAGCCGCATGCTTTTAAATGAGGTTTAAATGCATATTTAGTGTAAGGGAAACATGAAGCCAGAAGGAACAGCTTATCAATTTAACAATGTGAAACACCTTGTTTATCCTTTGGCTTTTTGTGTTTCACTTTGTATATTATCACAGTCAGCAGTAGTTTTATGGGCTGTGCAATCAATAATACCTAGGTTGTACAAAAAAATAAAAGACTAGCTACAGAGTTATGTGAACACTAAAAGAGTAGTTCAGCACCAAGCTTTAAAAACTGTTTAAAAGGATATTCTGAGAAGGTATGAATTAAAACCTGTTAGAATTTTCATACTTCATTAAAATTAGGTAGACTTTTTGCATGAGGTGTTTTGGGTCACAGACAGATTTTTTTTATTATTATTATTTCAGAGAAAGCATTAAGTTATTTTTTCCCACCCCTCAGATATCATGCTTTAACCCTCAATCTGTCATGACAGCTCATGGACATTGTCCATATATGACTAACTGGGTACCTCATTGTGGAAGGTGAGGGAGATGGTATTTTTTGTGCCTGTAAAGGGAAAGAAGGCAGCTTTTCACCTCCCCTCTTGAAAGGAAGCAATGATCCTACATCCTGGATTTCAGCCTTTTTGAATAAACGTGAATTCTCTCCAGGAGCTATATAGCCTTTAGTTATCTGGACTCTTACCATTAGTGAGATTTTTATAGTTTGAAATTAGATTTGCCTAAAATAACAAAAGCATTTCAAGAATCTTTCATTATGTAGCTGATGTTCCACATTAAACAATCTACTGAGTTGTGAATAAAAGCTTATTAGCAAGTTTTCAAAAATTTTTAAAGGTATATGTATGTATGTGTGTGTGTGTGTGTGTGTATGTATGTATGTATGTATGTATGTATGTATGTATGTATGTATGTAGAACCCGGGTATAGGCCACGGATGCAGGGGTGGAGAGAGGCTTCACCAGAGAGAGTAGGGAGCAGAACAGCTGAGGGGAGCAGCGGGTGAGTCAGGAGAGGTTTGCTAGCCATGTGGGTCACCTCCGGGGCAGGAGATCAAACTCATGCTGAAGTGGCTGTGGCCGGCTTGCAGTGTACAGTGCTGCGTCCTCGCCCATTGGGCAACCAGGGAGGGCCCAAGTATTCACATTTTTTTAAAAAAAATTAAACAGTTGTTTCAAAACCATTAAGTAGTCATGTATTTAAGAAACTAAGATGCCATAATTTCATTACAACACCACTACTAATTTTTTTTTAAAGATTTATTTATTTGTGCGTACAGAACAGGTGTACAGGCCAGAGGTACAGGCCAGAGGTCAGGGGCGGCGAGAGGCTTCACCAGAGACAGAGCGGGGAGCAGAACAGGCAGATCGGCGAAGTACACTGCTGAGGGGAGCAGCGGGCGGGCCAGGAGATGTCTACCACGCATGTGGTCACCTACCCGGCAGGCAGGAATCTAACTCATGAGGAAGTGGCTTTAGCTTCTCAGTGCTGTGCTTTTAACCCGCTGTGCCACCAGGGAGGGCCACCACTGCTAATCTTTTAATTTTTTTTTTTAAACAAAGCATTATCTATTTGGCTATAGTATTAGTAATTTATCTACAATATTTAACAGGTTAAATTGTAGGCAAAATTTAGTACAGTTTCAATAGAAATATTCCCCCATCCCCCTTTTTTTTCTTTTGCCCTGAGGATTTCTAAATCGTTTCTCTTTGAAATGTAAATACCTAGTAACACACTTTGTCCAGTGTTCCTGGTATTTTGTAGTCTGAAAGCTAGTTTTGCTACGACCAGTTTTCCATCTCCAACAGCATTACTTTCTCAAAAGTATTACTGACCAGCAAAAAAAAAAAAAAAACAGAAAGAAAAAAAAAACTAGCTAAATATTTGGTTACTGTCATTATGCTCATGTAATATAAAGGGTAACTTTTAAGTTTGTTTTAGAAAAGTGCATTTCCTATTTTACTATTGTCTACACGTCTGTCTGGAAGGCTCAGAAGAATGTTTTACACAAACTCAGACTGAGAGGATTCAGCAGAGAAAGAGCAGAAAGCAAAACAGGCAGATTGTCAAAGTACATTGCTGAGGAGAGCAGCAGGAGAGACAGGAGAGGTCTGTGGGTCACCTCCCTGGCCATAGATTAAATTCATGGTGCAGTGGGGATGGGTAGCTACATAGTGTTGCCTGTTAACCCTTTGTGCCATCAGGGAGTGCACCGTTTTCATTGTTTCGTTGTTTAAAAAATGATCTCATAGCAACAGTACAAACCTGTAACAACTGAGAAGAAAAGTTAAAATTCCTTAATATAATGACACCCAGGTTTTAATTTTAAATTAATTTCCTTGAAAATGTATTAACGGGCCCTCCCTGGTGGCACAAGGATTAAAGCACAGCACTGGGAAGCTCTCCTAAAGCCATTGCACCATGAGTGTGATCCCTGGCCAGGGAGGGACCCACATGGCACAGCAGACCTCTCCTAACTTGCCAACTGCACTCCTCAGCAGTGTATTTCAGTTGCTCTGCTTGTTCTTCTCCCCACTCTGTCTCTGGTGAATCCTCTCATCCCCCACACGTCTGGCCTGTACCCCAGTTCTGTAAGCATAAATAAATCTTAAAAAAATGAAAATGAGTTAGCACAAACTGAACTTGAATGTTCAATATTTTTATGTAACACAAATCAAATAAAATAACTCCAAAATCATGGATATTACTAAGTACTATCACCATTAAGTTATCTCATCTAGAATGAGTTTGTATTTTGATGGAATTACTGCCAAAAGCAGACATTTAAGCATTGTACTGTTACCGGTGACTGACACAGTAAATTATTAGGGTTGGTGCCCCCTGGAGGGGTTTGCTGGTGAAAGTAAAAAACCCTAAGAGAAAATGCTAAAAGTGGGGTGGGGAGACTGGTAAGGTATAAAAAGGGCTTAAGGAAAAAAAAAAAAAGAGGCCCAGGAAGCTCATCCCCATGGAGGGGAAGAGAAAGTCCTCAAGTCTGCCAGGGCATTGCAGCCATGAGATGCCAGTGGACAATCCCAGGTGCTCCATGTGGGCTTCTCAGAGCTGGGTTTGTGGGTCAGGCCACATGCTGCAGACCATCCTGCACCGCCTTGTCTGAACAGTCATTTTGGAGCAGTTTTTTTTAGACCTGGAGGAGATGGGAGTCCGGAGAGCCTGGCTACAATGCATAAGTGCATAAGAGTGGCAGTTTGTCAAGTCATTCTGCTTCTACAGCTATGATCTTGAGTATCGCTTGTTTGGTGCTCTGCTGGGCATTTTAGGAGCCCAATGATTATCTCAAGTTGTGTCTTTTGCTGTGATAATGAATCAGATCCTGGCCTGTAGTTTGACTGCCATGGCAGGAAGATAGCATCTAAGACATGTGGCCTGTTGTTTGGGAGAGGAGCTGGCCACCCTCGTAGTGGGAAGACACAATCATAACAGTCTTTGTGCAGAACTGGACAATACTGGGCATGGCTTTGGGTAAAGTAAATGGCCGTTGTTGACCTCAATAACTCTTGTTTTTCCTGGCCTGTTAAATAAATCTCTTGGTTGTTTTCTAAGCCTGAGCAGTCAAACTATTTCGTGTGGGAGTGAAGAACCCAGATAGTAACTGGTAAATTATTTGAACAGAGTAGGCTTGGTCAGTTCAGTGCCCGCTTCATCTGAACACCACAGAAATTTCAAATTCTTTATTTACAAATATAAAGCCCCCGTTTATTTAGGTTTTAATCTCATTGACTTCTACAAGATTTCACCCTCACCCTTACTTAAGCCCTCAACTTGCAAGGCAACACAAGTTCTTTCCCTCCACAGCCTAAGCAGCACCAGACATTTGAAAAGCAGTGGTGACTTCACACTGGAGTCAGAGCCATTGCCTGTGGCCAGCGTCTTCCCTGGGCACTGGCTAGGCTTGAGCAGGGAGCAGCAGAACTGGAGTTTCCCCACTGGCCACCCAGAGCGCAGCCTCTGGGCAGAACCTTCACCAACCTGCAGCAGAAAGGTGCAAAATGACTACAGGTTTCTGGCATTGGTCAGGCTTGATGGGCAGTCAGGATTCTAACTGGATTTAAGCTCCAGAGCCCACTCCCTCAGTGTCCCAGTGCTCAGCCACAGGGTAATTATTGGCAATGCAAGCAACAGCTGATATTGGGCTTTTTATGCTGATATAAGTGGCTCTTGAGAGGTTCAGTCAGCAGACAGAAGCTAGCAGTGATGGTGGCCAGCAGTGATTCCTTTATTATGCTACCCAGGCAGTATCCTCACTGGGACTACAGAGGCAAGTTTGCCCTTTGCCAGAGCAAGCTGTACCATAGGAAGCAACAGCCAGCCCCATGACTTCTGCTTCAGGGTTGTAGGAAGGAACATTGAGTCCCACTGGTGTAGTTCCGATGTTGTGGTCCCTCTAGTTACAGTTGATAGAGACTCCCACAGTATCCCTGTCTAGCATGGTAGGCTCCCACTGGAGCCCACCCTGTAGTTCTGCTGTAGTCACCCCCCAAATCTCCATCCTTCTCCACATTGTTATACCCGGCACTACTGAAGGACAGGACAAAGAGTCTCAGTCTCCAGCCAGCTCTGGCTGAGGCGCCTCAGAGCCCACCAGCCTGTGAACCTGCCTTGAGGTCCAGATATTGCATCTGTGCAGGCACCGAGTTTTCCATTTTTATATTTGGTGCTTTCTCATAGAATGAACCACTCTGGTACAAGCTAATTGAACAAATCCTGTTGAATCAGCTCATTAATGAATCGGTTCCAAAGACAAGAAAATGCTGATTGGTCCTAAAATGATCAATTGGTCACATAGAATTGAAAATGGTCCAATTAGGTAGGTAGAGTAGGGGAATCTGAAGAGGACTTGACAGGGAGGAACCAACTCAACACATTCTGTTTCTTGCCTCAGAAGAAAAAGAACTAAAGTCATCAATGGTACACTAGAGGTAGAAGAGAAGCTGAAGAGCTTCCCAGATACTGGTCCACAGCACCTGCCTCCAACCCTACCTGACACTGCCTAAAAAGAGCATCAAATGTCCCGGGATTGTTGTCTCAAAGAGCTGTTTGTTGGTGGTGTAGCTCAATAACTCACAAAGAAATTATAACATGGTGTATCTGACATTGCCTGGGAAGGGGTGGAGGGGTAACCTGTAATACTGGCCAGTGTTATCCATTGATGTTGACAGCTAACCAGCCTTGATGCTTGGGTCACCTCTTAGAGCTGTCAACCACTGCTCGTCTTCCTGCACTGCCCCAGGTGCTGTTGCCTCTGTTTCTGTCAGTTCCAGCTTCTGGTGCTATTCACACTGACCTTCAGATATTTGCTGCAGGCTGCTGTGATGTTATTTTAGCTGCCTCACCTGTGAGCACCCCGTCTGCCACTGTGAGATGGGTGCTGGTCTTTCGCTTGCTGGTATGTCACAAACTCCAGGCCCATGTTGATGGGACAGCACCATCTTGAATGAGAGCCCTTTTGTTTGGCATTCTTGAACACTGCAGACAATATCTGGCATGAAATAGCCAGACTGTGGCTTGTTTCCCCTTTTTGTTAAATACATCACACTGTTGTTTCTTGAGCTTAAGTGTTCTGGCCATTGTGGCCATGGGTGGAAACCATAGACAGTGACCCGACCTTTACTGGGCACTATTCTGATGCCATTTTAGCACTATTTTCATTTAGAACATGTTGTTTGAGATGAGACAACCCATGTCAAAACAGGAAGTGCTATTTATTTTCATGAAAGTTCTCCCTTTAAATTAAATAGTGTTAGTATTTCAGTACCCACTTTTTTTCCTCTTCTCTTACTTGTTCTCTTCCTCTTGATTTTTTTCTTCCTCCTTTTCCTCTTACTCATTATCAAGACAATTGTTTTGGAGAAAAATAATGGAAAGACATGTGTTGTGAGATAGGCACTTAATATCAACTTTGGCATACTTCATCCTTTCTAAATACTCTTGTAATAATAAGAGAACCAACATAATAGAGGTGTGCCCCATAGAAATATGTGAGTCATATACAATTTAAAATTCTAGTCACATCGTGAAGAAAAATCAATGACAGAACTTTAATAGAGTTTTTAATTTAATCTAGTAGATCCAAGATATTAAAACTGCAAGCAGTTAAATCAGATATCAGAAAGGACAAATTAATGAAATAAATATTTAAGTGGAATTAGAGTAAAGAGCACATTGCACCATCTAAATTTTTACATTATAAATTTGGCACTGTGTATGATTCATGAAAATGCTTTTACTTTCCTACATTTAAAATTACTTGAAGTACAAATTCATTCAGAAAAAAAAAAGAAGATGCTTCTCAAACATAATATTTGCATGATGGTTTATATATATTAATAATTTACACTCATTCATCAAACATAAGATTAAAACTGGGGTTTCTTGTGTGACATCTAAGTATGGATTTTAGCCTAAATTACCTTTTTAATTTACCATGAAAAGGACAGATCTGAACCTTGATCCAATCCATAAAACTATGTTAATTGCTGTCTTAAGAATCCAAGATGAAAAAGTAAAATGCATATTAACAACTAAAATCTATAAAACCTTTTCAATATCTTGAAAACAGCATGAGAGTTGTAAAATTTTGTTTTTATTATTTACAATAGTTTTTCAAAATTATTTCTATATGGTTAGACAACTTAATAATATTCATGTTTTTCTTTATAAGTATAATTGCAAGACCCTCAGTATGAAACCTAATGAGTTATTTATATGTAAATCTGTAAGATTCAGCTTCTCTGAGCTCCGCTCATTAAGAATGAACAGATTACTTACAAATCATTATTAACTTAATGCCATATCTGACAATGGCTAGCGAATTTTATCAAAATGTTTGTATTCATTGTCTGATTTATTAAATTGATGCATAAGTATATACATATGTGTATATATGTGTACACACACACACATCTATTTAGATCATGTGTATTTTCTCATTTTTGTTACCACAGAGCTAGATAAAATATACATCAGAAACAATACCAGTGTTGTTTCCTTTCCTAATCCACATTGAAAACTTAAGTAATTGTAGATTTATATTTTCCACCTCTTTTGAAAGTTTTGCTCAAGGAACATAGTGAAAATGTAGGCAGAAAATTTCACTGCACAAAAGCAAAACAGTGGTCTACCTTAAAACCTAAGATAAAAGGCCATACTTTCATAAGAATCCCTTAAGTACATTTTTCAAATTATAATTTATAAAATAGACTCTATGTCATGCAGTTTCTGGTAATATCAATATAAGACTAGGTAGACAAACCATACAAAAATTAGTAACTTATTTTTTAAGGTGTATTTTCTTTATGTATACACAACTGATGTGTAGGCCAGAGATGCAGGGAGGGGGTAAAAGGACTCAGCAGAGACAGAGTGGGGAGCAGAAAAGGCAGAGCCACTGAAATACATTGTGAGGGGAGCAGGAGGCAAGACAGGAAATGTCTGCTGTAACATGGAGGTCAGCTCCTGGTCAGCAATTGAACTTGGTCTGCAGTGGCTGTTGCTAACTTCATAATGCTTTGCTTTAACACCTTGTGCCATCAGGGAGGCCCCAAATAAATGCATGTGTGTATATATGGAACAAGGGGAGGGAGAAGCAAGAGACCCTACCTCTTTACCTCTCAATGGAACTCAGTCAAAGTCACATGACAGGAAGAATGTGTGGAATGGGAAATATTGTTGAGAACAAATTTGAAAATATAGCCTGCCATACTACCATAGCTTTCTAAAATCTCCCTTTGTACTTGTTCGGGGAAATACGTTTCTAGTACTTGCCATTTATTTCTTTGGTTTTGTAAATATATCTCTTCTGAATTATTGACCTCACTCTTTATTAGGGTGTCCCTTTGTTTAGCTACTCAAAAATAGTGAAGAATTGCCTAATTTTTCAGAAAGAAAACTTTCAGTTTCTTTGTTCTTTGTCTCATTTCATAAATTCACTCTCATTAGGTCTATTTTTTTTATCATTTTTTTTTCAGAGAAAGATAGGGTCAATAATAACAGATATATGCTTATGGAATATTCTTCATCATTATTCACTATTCTTTGTACAAATTTGATTGAATGTCTGATGTTATCTTGTTTTATACTGAAGGGACTATTTTATTATTCCCAGTGGCAAATGCTTTATTTTATAGCACAGTTTTTTTTTTTCTATTGTTACTTTAGAATAGGTTTATTTTGCCATTATTTTTGAAGGAAGGCTTTGTTTGACATTTTAGCTTCCTCTCAGTAATTCTACTCTTTTAGCACCCATTGTTTCTAATGGCTAAGACAATCTTTTATTACAGTGTGTTTCCTTTGTATTTGTGGAATCCATTTCCTCTTGTTGCATAAGATATTTTGTCTTTCACAGTTAGACTATGATATAGTTTGGCGTGGAATTGTTTTTGTTTAAGGTGCTGCTTGGATGTGTAGATTTATATATTGTATTAAATGTAAGTAGTTTCAGTCGTTATTTTTCAAATATTTTCTATTCCTTTATATTTCTAGAATTCCTCTGATTCATTATCTAACTGCATATCCAGTGATTCCTTATTCAGTTGATTCAAAATTAATGATATTCTTACACTGAAAATTTTTTTTTTTTAAAGATTTATTTATTTATTCATACAGAACTGGGGTACAGGCCAGAGATGCGGAGGGTGAGAAGATTCACCAGAGACAGAGTGGGGAGCAGAACAGGCAGATCGACGAAGTATACTGCTGAGGGGAGCAGCGGGCGGGTCAGGAGAGGTCTGCCGCGCCATGTGGTCACCTCAGGGGCAAGCGGGGATCAAACTCATGCGGAAGCGGCTTTAGATTCTCAGTGCTGTGCTTTAACCCGCTGCGCCACCAGGGAGGGCCTACATTGAAATTTTGTTTAAATTATATTCCCATTCCATATTTTCCATTTTATCAACATTTGACATGCCTTATCAGTCATCATACTTTCAGTTAACTTTTTAAGCAGTTTCCTTTACAGCTTTTTTCATATTGATAACAGTTGATTGGACTTTGTCTAATAAGTTTAATAGCTATAAGTTCATTAGGACAGTTTCTACAGTTTGTTTTTTTCATGCATTGTGTAACACATGTATTTCTGTGCCTATTTCCTTATTTTCTTGAAAAAATATTTGATATTCTGTGTCATTGCAAGTTTAACTTTTCATGTCCATTGGATATGGTGATGCTTGCTTTTTTCTACTTGTTTCCTTTTTTTAACATGCATTTTAAAATTATTTGCATGATTCTTTCTGCATAATTTGCTTCTTCTGAGGCAGAATGCTATAACAATTATGAGTTAGTGATTCACCAGATGTACTTGCTAGCATTAAAAAAAAAAAAAAAAAGCCTGTTGCTTGTTTTACCCTATTACTTACCAATAGGGTCAGAATAGTTTTAACATCTCTGGCCATACATATATATTATAATTATTATTTCACTTTGAGCCAATCTTCCATCATGGAATTAGATGGATAGTTATGAATATTTGAAAAAACACCAATGATGACAAATGGTCTTATGAGTTAAAATTAGATGGATAGCTATGAATAATATTTGAAAAAAAAATACCAATGATGACAAATGGTCTTAGGGATTTTCAGTAATTTGTAAAAAGCAATAAATAAATCTTAGTTGGTTGAATAATTTTGTTTGATTTCCAACTCATAACTAATTGCTTTTGCCAATGTTATTCCACTTTATTACTCTTTGAAGATTGTTAAGCTCTCCACTTAGAATATTCCAGAATAACTTAATAAATATTTATAAATAAATAATTAATTGATATATTGAAATTAGTGATGCACTGATTTATTTGTGTAATTTGCATTATTATTTTACATTTTGTGAGTTAATTATTCACTAGTTGTTCCAAACTGTCTCAGAGCCTATAAAATTTTGACTTTCTCAAGTACATTTTTTGTTAGATTTATTTATTTATGCATACAAGAACTGGGATGAAGGACAGAGCTACAGGAGGTGAGAGAATTCACCAAAGACAGAGTGGGGATCAGAACTGGCAGATGTACTGAAACATACTGCTGAGGGGTGTAGTGGGTGTGTCCATGTGGGTCAGCTCCCTGGCTAGGAATTGAACTTGTGCTGTAGTGGCTGAGGATTGCTTTATAGTGTTGTGCTTTAACTCATTGCACCACCAGGGAGGGCCCCTCAAGTACTGACTAAACAAAATTAAAAGATATTTTTAGTGTGTGCTTTTTATCATAATGATCACATATGTATAGGAAGTTTAGAAACATTAATGTAATGAATAGCAAAAAAAATCAAAATTTATGAATGCTTGTTTATAAATATACTGTTCACTTATAATAATACTACACTATGATTTTTTTATTTTGGAAATAATAGGCACATTTCAATAAAAATTTAAGGCTCTGTCATTTTTCAAATGTTATGGTACTACATACATATGTTTCAGATGAGTGGAAAATTTTGACATGCAATTACATTCATTCATTTATTTAAGGCAAATTTATGTATTTATCTTTGATGGTAAGATTTTAAAGTATATGAAAGTGACAAGTGACATTTAAAATTGGCATTTAAAACCAAGTATACCGATCATATTTAATAATTGGCTTCCATGTACAAATATTTCAATATGCACAACAACTTGAAATGAAGATATAAGGCAACAGCAAGTTTAATTTCACTCTAATTACTTTTTTCCAACAAAATTAAATTATTTAAATTTAAAAAAATACACAAAACCATTGTTTAGTAACCAAGAAATATTTCATTTAGACAGTAAAATGGAAAATATTTTTTGTCACTTGTGTCAAATCGATATTAAATGGGAGAACTGCTTTATGCATGAAAAAAAATGACAATTTCACATTCAATTTAATGGATATTATATAAACTTCAAGCTGCTAATGTGCAAATCTAAGACATATGTGTTAATCTACATTTAAACTTATGGTTCCAAAAGAATAATATACTTCAAATTGATCACCTCAGAAAAAAAGTTTGCTTCTTATGATTATAACAACTTTGTCTAAGGTGTTTATTTTTGTTTCACTTCAAACTTCTTACTGAGTTATTTTCTAGTTATATTATTAAAATATTTCCTGAGGCCCTCCCTGGTGGCGCAGCG
>NW_004567110.1:60732482-60744592 GCF_000260355.1 Condylura cristata | reverse complement strand
ATCTGCCTGTTCTGCTCCCCACTCTGTCTCTGGTGAAGCCTCTCACTGCCCCTGCACCCCAGTTCTATATGCATAAGTAAATAAATATCTAAAAATATTACTGGACATTTGTATAATAGCTGACATTTTGAATTAATATGTAGTCTAGATTATCTACACAAATGGAGAGAACTGGAAGAATAATATTTTCTTAATATATGCATAAAGTATTTGGAAGCCTATTTTACAGTAAGTTAAAGTATTGTAAACTAACAATACTTAAACTAACAATACTTTTCAGCTCATACCTATATTTTTATTCAAATTATCTCAAAATTGTGGATATCATCATAAAATAATACAGACATGTATCTTAACACAAAGAAAGTTTATTTCTCAAATAATCTCGACTAACTTCATTTTTATTTCCAATCATAGAAAATTTAATAATCTAAAAAAATACAGTTTTGGTATAAATTTTTAAAAATTTGAACAGAAAATATAACATCATTTAAAATATATAATGAAAGTCAAAAATAAGTTGAATACTAGTATAAAATTGAAATCAGAGTTTAAATTAGAAACTGTGTCCTTGAGCAATTTCATGAAAGAAAAAAGCATGGGAAATAATTCTTCCACTTGCTAAACCAAGCAGTTGAATTTATACATATGATGCTGAATTCAAAGTATGTTTAAAAGTACTGTGTTCATGGAAAATTTTAAACATATGCAAAAATTTAGAAAATCGTATGAGAAACAAACACATACCCATCACTGAGCTCCTATATAACAAATTATGCTTCATATGTACCTTCTCAGTTCCCAATATTCTTTCTTTGGTTGTTTTGAAGCAAACACCATGCAATATATATTTGCACCTGTAATGTCTTTGAATGTATATAGGTTATACAGAAAGACATTTTAAATAAATATATTCAAATATAATTATCTTACAAAAAATTAACAATAACTTGTAAGGTTTTAAACTTGAGGATTTAAATAATAACTATTATGTGCATTACAGAAGGAAGGGTCTCATTATTACAGGAAAGTAAAAGATACATTTTTTTTTTTTTTAATTCATACATATAGAGCTGGGGTACAGGCCAGAGATGCGGAGGGCGAGAGGATTCACAGAGACAGAGAGGGGAGCAGAACAGGCAGATCTAAGAAGTACACCGTTGAGGGGAGCTGCGGGCGGGTCAGGAGAGGTCTGCTTCGCTATGTGGATCTCCTCCGGGAAAGGCGGGGATAGAACTCATGCGGAAGTGGCTTAAGCTTCTTAGTGCTGTGCTTTAACTCGCTGTGCCACCAGGGAGGGCCCACAACTTTTTTTTTTTTTTTTAAGATTTATTTACTTTTGTGTACAGAGATGGGGTACAGGCTAGAGGTACAGGGGCGGTGAGAGGATTCACCAGAGACAGAGTGGGGAGCAGAACAGGCAGATCAACGAAGTACACTGCTGAGTGGAGCAGCAGGTGGGTCAGGAGAGGTCTGCTGCGCCATGTGGGTCACCTCTAGGGTGAGGATCAAACTCATGTTGAAGTGGCTTTAGCTTCTTAGTGCTGTGCTTTAATCCGCTGGGCCACCAGGTAGGGCCCAGATATAACTTTTATAAAGAGGCATTATCAAGACACCTTAGTAAATATTTGAAAACCCCATACATAAAAAGACATGAAGGTAGTTTGTATATTGCTGCTGGTCTCTGGGTGAAAATAGTCTTTCTGAATCTTTGTAAATTTACATCTATTTTCAATGGATTTAGGATTCAAATTTATAAATTCTATACAATCTTGGTACATATATCAAACATTATTAGCATTTATAATTAAATGAAAATTAAAAATGGTATCAGGGAAATATACTGTTGAGTCAGAGCACACAATTTCTGTATAGAAGGCCATATGAATGTGGGTTCACAATTCAAGTTTGAAAGTATAAAATAAGCTGTGAATATTAGTGAATGGAATAAGATAGAGCCACCAATATAGTATGAGCATCAGGTTCCATGTGATTATATGATATAGAATCTAAAATCAATAAATTTGTATTATTAAATAAATCAGAGTGATAAAATTTACCTGACAAACTATATGTAGACAATTTACAAAATAAATTAATAGAACTTATAAAATTTAAATAGAATAAAATATAGGTACTAAAGTATAGAGGATAATTAAATATTTGTAATATAAAGTTGAACAAACTATATTATGAGTTAAAAGGTGGAAAGTGTGAGAGATTTTAGGAGACACGAGTTTGAGAAATAATGTGCAAATATGAATTATATTAAAATGTCAAAGGATTGCAAAGAATATAGGAAAACACAGTATTTAAACTTTTTATTTTGGGAATATTTTGAGTTATTTCCTGACAAATGGGATTGTGCTTTTCAATTTAGCCTTGAAAAACTTTGCAGAATTATTTTGGAAGAATGGTGATATTTGTCATTGATAAAGAATATTTGAAATCACATATCTTAATGTGAAGACATGCAAAATTATTTCTGAAAGCTTAGATTTGGGCTGGAATGTAAGTACAGTAATAATTTTTTTTTGTTGTTTGTTTTTCTTTTTAAGACTTATTTAGTTATACATACAGAACTGGGGTACAGGCTAGAAGTTCAGGGGCTGTGAAAGGTTTCACTAGAGACAGAGTGGGGAACATAACAGGCAATAAATGAGGTACACTGCTGAGGGGTATAGCCGGCGAGACAGGAGAGGTCTACCACACCATGTAGGTCACATCCACACCGAAGCATCTGCGGCTCTAGCTTGCAGTGCTGCATTCTAAACCTTTGCGCCACCAGGGAAGGCTGCAATAACTAGTTTTTTACTTACAGTTTGTGAGGTAAATTTTGTGGAATGAGGCAACAGATAAATATTTCTGAAAAAGCAGTCAATAATGATCAACTTATGGCCATCTAGCCTTACCAAATTAACTATGATATCAATTATTACAATTCCTTTGAGGGTACGTGAATTATAAGATGAAGATACATATACAGTCATATTGACTGAAATTGTTTCACAAAAGCAATTTTGGCAATAAAATTAAGTGTCCCTTACTAAAGTAAAAATGATAGATAATATTACAGGATTGATAAAATAAGATGAAACTTCCAACCAGTCAAAAAAAAAATATATATATATACACATTGGGCTGAAATTACAAAGCACAAAACCCCCCAAAAAATTTACAAAAGAAACTTAACTAAGCAAAAAGCTAATATTAGAATAATAAGATATGTCTCAGTAGTTAAAATAGAACACATAAATCTAACAGCATAAATTCAAATGTATGAAAGAAAATAAATGTCAGACAATACTTTCATTATTTATCTAAACTGTTATTTCAAAACTGCACAATAAAATATTTCAGTTAAAATGCTTGAAAATATTTACATTTTAATATCTTAAATTATTTCATGGGTTTCATAAGGGTTATTCTTAATATATAAGAAAAATTGAACAAAAGAATAACAGGTGCAAGAATGACTTATAGGGATATTGTATTAAAATAAATTGTATCACTGAGATGCTAGTGATATAATTTAGGTTCTATTCTAAAATGATGAAACTGGTGTCATCAAACATTTGAACATAATGAAGAAAATTCTTAATCAGGGAACTTGAGCTACCTTTATCAAAAACACATGTAATAGGATAACAAAACTTTTTGTGGAAACTTATGACCATTGTTATAAAACGTAGGGAAAACATAATTTTTAAAAATTCTTACTTATTTTTGTTGCTAATATATATAATTACATAAAAATATATATGTATGTCTCATTTATATTTGTCACTACACTAGTTTCTTAGTAACTTCTTTTTAATCTGTATTAATCCAGTGACATCTAATGTAAATGCATTGATTTGGTTACAATAAATATAGTTATAGAACTGCACATATTCACTACCTATAGCAAATTTTCCCACATGTATTATTTTAATAGAAATTTATTATTTTAAATATTTCTCCTTAGTTCTAATGACATGCTAGTATTTTCATTTATTTCCTTGGCTTCACAGTAGGTGAGAGTTCTCACCAGAGACAGAGTGGGGAGCAGAACAGGCAGACTGACAAAGTACACTGCTGAGGGAAGCAGTAGGCAATACAGGACAGGTCTGCAGTGCCAGGTGGGTCAGCTCCCTGGCCACGTATGGAACTCAGGTGAGGCAATTGCGCTAGCTTTACAGTGCTTTAACCTGCTGAGCTACCAGGTAGGCCTCCATCACTTTTCTTTAACAGACTTTCTCAAAGTAAAATGAAAGATTCAAGTGTATAGTTTCACACCTTGATAGATGTATATATCATGTCACACACACAATCAAAATTGTATATGTTCACCACTACCTAAATGATCCTTGTAAACTGTCCCTTCCATCTCTCATCCTTTTCTGCCATTTTTTTTTATCAAAGTCTAAGGATTTGATTTTGTTTGTTTATCTTGTTTCTTTACATTCTACATATAAATAAAATAATTGATATTTGTTTTCTTTTTCTGATTTGTTTTATGTTATAATTCTCTCAAGATTCATCCATGCTATTGCAAATAACATTCGTTCATATTTTTCTGTTGACTAAGAATGCTCCACTTTGTATTCTTGATCTTTACATAGTCATCTGTTTATAGGCATATGGATAGTGTTGTGATATGTGTCCATATATTTTTCTCAACTTTGTGTTTCATAGTCTTTCAATAAATATCTAGAAGTAGAGTTGCTGAATGCTAACTTCAAAATCCATTTTTGTGTTTTCAACCTTATTTATTTATTTGTTTATTTATTTTTTGTATTTGTACTTGCATTCTCAATTTCTTAAGGAAAATCTTGTTGCCTTTCATCGCTGATTCATTGAAAATCTTCTTTCTTAGCACATTTTTTTTTTTTTTTTAACATTTTAACCGGAACATGGTTTGGCACAAATTTTCCTAATGTTTATTATGCCTGGGATTTGTTGAGAATTTGGAAGCTGTGCTCTTATAGCTTTTAACAAATTGAGAACTTTCCAGATTTCCTTCAGATAACTTTTTTTCCCCCCTTTACTCTACTTTTACATGTAATTCCAAAAACATGATTATTTGGTCCATTGTGACAATCTATTAATTTTTAATATCTTTATGTTTCCATGTTACATGAATCATTATTTCATGGTTATTTCCCTTTTTAATAATAAAATTGCTGTCAGCCCCTTTCAGTGTTTTTTTTTTCTTATATTGGCAATCTATATATAATTATTATATTAGTATTTATTAATTATAACATCTATCTCCACTCATTTTAAATTGACTTCCTTTCTCTTTAAGATAGGCCAAATAGTCCTGCTTCTTTAGCAAGATTAAAACTAAACAATCATTATTAAGTGTCAGATATGAATTTTTATGATTGATATATTTTTGTATTCCTGTAAATATGCTTAAACTTATTCTAAGATGTAGTTATTTAGAAGGTGATTTGAGCTCTTAGATTTTACTTTTAGGATTTAATTTATTTAAAAGTTTTATTTTTTTTCCCTTCTTTGTTTTTATTTCATATCCATCCATACAATAAATGGGTACATGGCTTTTAGGATTTTAATATTAAACTGAGGTTTTTCAGATGAGATTAGAACAACATTGAGTATAGGACTAGTTAAATCTCCATGTAATCCACTCAGTGTTCCATGTACTCAGACTGAGGAGAAAAGACACTGCTCTTTGTCAATGTAATTATAGTATTTGATAATATAATGTTTTAAATGTTTCTTTTCTTGACTTTGAGTAATTTTCTCATATAATCTATGTGGTAATCTACAACAGATAGACTATTTGAATAGATTGAATATTTGAAAACATTCAAAGGAAACGTTCTACAAATTTCTGGAGTTCTCCCTGGTGTATCTTTTCTTCTCCTAGCCTTCTTCCACATATGATGTAAAACAGCAAGGGGCAGTAACACTGGCCAAGGATATTACCCAAATATCTCACTAGTCACTGAATTTTTCACCCACATGCAACAATTGCAAGACAACTCAGTTTCAGAGAATAATGATGATATTTATTAACAAATGAGGGGAAAAAAAAGAATTACTGAGGCAACAAATGTCCATTTACCTCACTTGAGCAATGTCCAGTGCTTCAAAGTCTTAAAGGTAAACAATCCCATGATGGCATCTTCCCACCACTGCAACCCACAGCACGTGACAACTATCCAATGGCCAGGTTCCAACTCACAAAGAAAGAAAACACAAAAGGAGATGATCATCAGAACTGGCCAGAAGCCCCAGCACAACACCATACAAGCAACACTAGAAACAGTAGCCATAGTTGCTGAGTGACCTGACAAATGCCATGCTCATGCAGCTCAGTGAGATGCCTGGCTACAGGTCTTCACCTTCCCTGCCAGGCTGTAACAGCAGTAAACCTGGAAACAATTTTAATTGCTTTGCTAACTTGCAAGCCTCTCAATTTTTCCACTCTGAAGCTGGCTGCCAGAAGCCTCTTCAGGGACATCAGAGGCCTGCAACAGTCTTTTGGAAGATCAGTATGATGGTGGCAGATATCCCTGAACCTGGAATTGCTGAAGTTCGGAAAACATTGAATCCTGAATGCTGACCTCAAACACTGAATCCTGGGGGCTGTTCTGGGGGCTGTTCTACAGCCCCTTATGTTCTTATCAGAGTCTACACTCCCACTGACACCTTGTTTACATTTTCCTTGGGGCTATCCAGCCTGATCCAGCCTGACCAACACTCCCATCCAGGGGATACCACCTGAAACAGTCTTTGGCTTCAGTTACATATGAGACACTCAACTATTATGCCAGGATCTCTGCCCCTCAATCTGGTAACCCTTTCCTACTTCATGGCCTCAAATTTATCTCAAATTTAAGCTGGCAAGTAAATTCAGTCTCTGTTGCTCTATCTAAGTAGGCCACCTAAGTTCTGATTAGTTTGAATAGCCACTTTTTATCTTTAATAAGTTAGTTCAATAAGTGACAACTCTAATTGAATCAGTTATATTTATAATACAGCTTTATTTAAGGAGGTATAATTGGCATGCAAAGGAGAATATCATTGCTAGGGAATTGGGCAGTAAAATCTACGTAACCTAATCATCTTTCATTTTAGAAGGTGACTTAAAAGGGAAAGTAAAAAAAAAAAAAAAAGAGTATCAAAGAGGTTAAAGATTCAGAAGATGGCTTTTAATGGTAGATGTTAGAAATGTTTTCTGGCCAGTCTCATCAGTGATAAGTCAATTACAAAGAAAACATTTTATGAAGTGTAGCTAAAGATATAAACCTCATGAATTGATAATAGTCATCTTTTTCCTGAAAATTTATGATTTCTAAAATCATGCTTTTTCTTATGCGGTTCCATCAGTATATGATGACTTATGTCACTATTCTTATTACATGTCAAAATGTAAATGCAAATATAGGAAACATTTAAATATAATTTGTTTTATAAAGACATTTCCAATATATTAAATATGACCATTTCTATCTGCATTTGACTTATACCTCCTTGAGCACTTTTATTTTGTATAGTAGGTACCCCTGTAAATACTGCCAAAAGTGTACGTATAATAGGTATTCACTAACTACAAAGCAAGACATAGGTTACTTTTTTTTTTTTTTTGCTATTTCTTAATGAAGTGTTTTATTTTATCTATCATCTATCTATCTATCTATCTATCTATCTATCTATCTATCTATCTATCTATCTACTCACACAAGAGCTGGGTGTAGGCCAGAAATACAAGGTTGAGAAAATTCACTAGAAGCAGAGTGAGAAGCAAAACAGGCAGATTGACTGAAATCCACTGCTGGGGGAAGCAGTGGGCAAGACAGGAGAGGTCTGCTGTGCCATGTGGGTCACCTCCCTGGCTGGAGATTAGATTAATAACACAGTGGCTGCTAATAGGTGCATAGTGCTGAGAGTTAACCTTTTGTGCCACCAGGGAGGCCCTGTGAATGTAGTTTAAACTGCAGTGCAGTGTTTTGATAGATGGTTTGAGTGCTCTTATTATTCAGTGTTTTATAAATTATTCTTTAGTTAGCTATGAATATTAAAGCTTGTAAATGGCTTGCCTTACTTGAAAATAAATTTTAAGAAGATTGAGTTTTAACTTTATTATAATATTCATCATTTTTTAAAAATTTCTAATATGTGAGTTTAAGCAATGGGTCACTAAGGGGACTATCAATAGAAGTTTAGCTGCAATTAATTATATATTCGATATACATTGCAGTACAATTCAACTTCATTTTCTATATCTAACAGGATAAAAATAAGTACTATTGTTTTTCTTTTTTAAAAAAGATTTATTTATGCATATAAGAAACTGGGTACAGGCCAGAGGTGCAGGGGGAGTTGAGAGGGTTCATCAGAGTCAGAGTGGGGAACAGAACAGAGTTATGGACAGAAATACATTGCTGAGGGAAGCAGCAGGGGAGACAGGAGAGATCTGCTGAACCTTGTGGATGAGTTCCCTGGCCTTCATAGTGTTGAGCTTCAACCCCTTGCACTACCAGGGAGGCCCCAGTACCATTGTTTTTTAAGAGCTAATGTGAGAACTGATTACAGTCTGTAATGAAACATTCTATTTTATTTACTTTATAAATATCAAAATCTCATTCAAACTCTGTATGCAGCTCTTTGAAATTCCCCACAAATCAGATAGTAAATAATAAAGTTAAACACAGCTGAATTAATTGTAATATGTAGCATTGTTATGCAAATTTAAGGGAAATAAAAAGAGATACAATAAACTAGCATTGCACATAGTGAAAACCAGAAGTTATTTAATGCAGAATGAAGAAACAGAAAACATGCCCTACCTCAGTAAACAAGCAGAAAACATTTAGTATTGGACTGAAATGTGGACTAAACAATGTTGTGGTCATGCAGTTATTTAAAGTGTTTTTTTTTTTTTTTTTTGGACACTAATAGTGAAACGAGGTATGCCTTCAGAAATAACTTCATTCAAAAATAGTAAAGCAAACAAAACAAAAGTTATGTTATAAAATCATCCAAATCTTATCTCTTTTGTCCCTACCATTGCATCTGCTTTAGAATTAAGCTCAACAATTCACAAGTGTAAATTGTAACTATTTCTACCTATTATATACTGCCAGCAAACAGATAAATGAAAATAATTATCCATTAAGTGAAACTATCAATTGAATGTTTCCCATTTTTTCAAAAACATTTATTTTTTATGCATAAATTACTAGGGTACGGGTCAGGGATGTTGGGGTGAGATTGAGGAGCAGAACAGGCAGATCTACTAAAATACACTGCTGAGGGGAGCAGTGGGGAGACAGGAGAAGTCTGTTGCACCATGTGGTTCAGCTCCCTGCTAGGGGATCAAACTCATACTGTGGTGGATGTGGATAGCTTTTAATGCTGTGCTTTAACCCATTGCACCACCAGAGAGGGTTCAGTTTCCCTAATTTTTTAAATACAAGTTACTATTCAGCTGGTTTCAAGGAACTAAATTTTAGTCATATTCTTGCCTTATCTTATTACTGTCCTTTCTATTATATGAATCTTCTATCTTAGAATTATAAAGTGCCAAATTAAAATTCATTCCATGGTCTAGACTAATCTTTATTCTTCTCCAATACATATAAATGTATATTCTAGTCCCTTAAATGACACTTAACAGATATTGTGACCCTAAGCATATATTGAAAGCTGGCTGAACCTCACTGCCTTCATCTGTCAGGTGATGCGCATAAGTCAGCTGATCATGAGAGACTAGACTCAAGTTTTGTAATTTCATTAAAACAGTACATTACTTTTGACAATTTTTCACCTGCAATATGTCACTTGCCTTTAAGGAAAGCAAAACAAATTTGTTCACAAGTTTGTGGAGTTTGATAAATATGGTACAATTCATGATAATATCAGAACATACTTATTGACAACAGAAAGTAAATTTCTGGATATTGAAACTTTGATGCTGTCTGCATCTTCTGCAATTGCACACCAGGTGAGCATGGGCATTTGTATTTTATTGCAGATTCATTTTTCATGTTTAGTTATACTTTAATTCATGTTTATCAGGAGTGGAATTAGTGCCTTTGCTCATGATATTATTTGAAAAAAAAAAACGCAAAACATAATTAAGAGCAACACAAAATATTAAAATGTTCTTCTGTATGTCACTTAAACCCTGGACATCATCTTGCATAGAAAATTTGTCCAAAAAATGAATTTTCAAAGGATTTTAAAATATCTTTTCATTTATTTTCCTTTTGTGTTCTCAAAAAGAGAACAGAACATAGAGCATGTTTTTTACCACCAGAAATCAGATACAATAAGCGTGTCCTCATTGCACTCTAGGGTAATACTGCTTTTTAACTTAGGTTTAGTATGAACGTGAAACTGTCCAGCTTGGATATGGGTATGTAGTAGACAATATTAAATACATACAAAATGATGTTTTACTATGATTATGTATTTATTCCATAGTGGGGCCCCAATGGATTCAGAACTTAATTGCATAATATGCCTCGGGCTCTCTTCAACTTGAGAACACATATTGATCGATACACTCTTTTTGGTCTCTACCTCGTTTACTTCCCTGAGTTCCATCTGTTAAATTTTCTTCCTCATTTCCCCTAGAGAAAGGATATAATGTATAATTCATTACCCTCCAGCACTTCACAGCATAGTAGTAATCTCTCAATTACCACAATATAACTGGTATTGTGTGTCTTCTACCATAACACTCTGAACTATTTGTCTGTAAGTTTTGAGAAGGTACCTAAGCTTTATTGTCATTACTGCTAGGGACATTTCACTATGTTGTACAACCACCACCGCTATTTCTAGAACACTTTGTCATCTCCAAAATAAGCTAATACTGTTTAAAATTTTCTTTTATTTTCTTTCCTTTTTTAAAAGATTTGTTTGTTTAATGCATACAGGACTAAGGTACAGGTCAAACGTGTGGGGGGTGAAAGTATTCACCAGAGACAGAGTGTGGAGCGGAACAGGCAGATGGAAGATGTACACTGCTGAGAGGAGCTGTGGGCAGGCCAATAGAGGTCTGCCATGCCATGTGGGTCACCTCCCTAGCTGGTAATCAAATTCATGTTATAGTGGCTGAGATAGCTTCACAGTGCTGTGCTTTAACCCATTGTGCCATCAGGGAGAGCCCTATTTTAGACTTTCTAATCTCTTGTCACACAAGGCAACTATTGGTTTGCTTCTTGTCCTGTGAATCTACCTATTTTGGACATTTCTGTGTTTTGGCATCTTCCCATTACCACAATGATGGAGCATATTAAGAACTTCACTCCTCGTCAGTAGGAAACTTCAAGTGTGTGGGTATACCACATTTATTCATCTATCATTTTTGGTAAGCAAGGACTTTGGCTTTTCCTTTATTTATTTATTTATTTATTTATTTATTTTTTGATTATTGGGAACATTCTCAATATTTTTTGACTGTTGTGAAATATGTGGCCATTATAAATGTTTCTCCATTAAAACAGGCATTAACTTATTATGAATTTAATGTTTGCCACTAGTCTTTATGCTGACTTACCCCTAGGTGTTTTGATTCTGTGACGGTATTTCTAAAATAGTTTATTTAAGATTTATTTGTTTATGCATAATTGTTTATGCATACAAGAACTGAGGTGTAGACCAGAGGTGCTGGTAGTGAGAGGATTCACCAGAGACAGAGGGCTGCTAATAGCTTCATAATACTGAGACTTAACCCTTTGTGCCACCAGGGAGGCCCTGTGATAGTGGTTTAAACTGCAGTGTTTTGATAGATTGCTTTGAGTGCACTATTGTTCAGTGTTTTATAAGTATTCTTTAATAAACTATGCATATTAAATTTGTAAATAGTTTGCCTTACTTGAAAATAAATTTTAAGGAGATTGAAATTTATTATAATGTTCATTTTTTTTTAATTTATAATATGTGAGTTTAAGCAATGGGTCACTAAGGGGGCTATCAATATAAGTTTAGCTATAATTAATTATATGTATTTGATATACATTGCAGTGCAATTTAACCTCATTTTCTATATTGACCAACAGGATAAAAATAAGTACCATTGTTTTTCTTTTTTAAAAAATATTTATTTATTTATGCATAACAGAACTGGGGTACAGGCCAGAGGT
>NW_004567110.1:60728856-60730432 GCF_000260355.1 Condylura cristata | reverse complement strand
CAATCCCCAGGGAGGGAAGTGACTCACAATGTGCCCATACCACTCCTGTCTTGTCTGAAGCTCCCCTCAGTAGTGTGTTTCCTGTTGTGCTCCCCACTCTGTCTCACACCACCTTTGCCCCCTGCACACACCAATGTGTAAATAGTAAAAATAGTAAATCTTTTTTTAAAAAATGTAAAACATTGCTGTTAGTGATTAAAACTTACATGTGCTATTTTGGGCTAAGTGTATGGTATTGTGTAATCACTAATTTTATCAAAATACAAAATAGTTTTATTGGTCCAACAACTTCATTCATGTCCCTTCCCAATTTTCATTTATTTCACTAAGAATTCTTGCAATATTAGGTCCAAATATGTGTATAATACTATGTTTTGCAGAGTAAAACTCTATTTCATATAGCAAGGTTACTTCTTTTTTTATGTTATGCAAGAACAAGAACATGTTGAACATGATGAACATAGTTTTTCTATACAAGTTTGATAAAATTAATTTGAAATTCCATCTGATCCTGGGTTTTGTCTGTGAAATATTGTTTATACAATTCCAATTTCTATTTTTGTGATATGCTTAGTTCTTCTGTTTCTTTCTAGATTGTTTTGGGTAGATTAAGTTGATTTAGAATTTGTGTGTGTGTGTGTGTTCACTTTCATTGGTGAGTCTCTTTATCAATGTTCTCTCCATTATTTCTATGTCTGATTTTTGTACCAGTACCATGCTATTGTAAGTATTATTATTTTATAGTACAACTTGAAGTCTAAACCTCTAATTCCACCATTCATCCTCTAATTTTTGTAAGAATTATTTTGGATATTCAGTGTATTTTGTGATTCCATATAAAATTTAGCAATGTTTGTTCATTTCTATAAATAATGACAGTGAAATATTTATTGGGATTGCAATGAATCTATAAATAGATAGGATGGCTAATTTGCCAGTGTTGATACTTCCAACCCATAAGCAAGAATATATTTCCATTCCTTGTTGCCTTTTTAGAAGAATGCCTTATAGTGTTATTTGTATAGGTGCTTCATGTCCATTGTTAAGCTTACCCCAAGTTTTTTAATTTTTTATTTTTCATAATACAATTTTATTTTATTTTAATAAAGTATCATCATTTTACATTCCTATTGATTTTGTGACTGTATAGGATTAATCCCCTTAGTATTATGCTCTTCCCTCAAGCCACCATTATCACATCCCCACCCTTTCCCTACTCTGTCACCTCTGGCAGGTCTCTGCTCTATGACCACCTTTCAAAGGTTGGTTTTAAAGTTTGTCTTTGTCTGACCCTTTGTTTGATTTCTCTATATTCAACATAAAAATAAAATTATTCAGTATTTTTAATTTTATTTCCAGTTTATTTCATTTTGTTCAATCTTTCCCAGACCCAACATTGTTGCAAAAAACAGCATTAGTTTGTATTTCTTGATCATTCAGTAGTATTCTAGTGTATATGTGTGTGTATCACATTTTAATTCACTCATGTATTTGTGAACATTTGCATTGTTTCGATAGCAAGACTATTATTGAAAATTGTACACAGTTATCATAGAAGTACAGGTTTCCTTTCAAA
>NW_004567110.1:60727535-60728579 GCF_000260355.1 Condylura cristata | reverse complement strand
CTTTCAAATTGGTTGTGACAATTTTCATTATTACAAGCAATGTGTCAGCATTTCTTTCAAATAATCAAATATCCTTGTGAAAAGACTTGAAGTTTAAGGAGGAATACATACACACACACAGACACACACACACATGCATGCATTTATTCCCCAACATACACATGATTGTGCAATATAATTTCCTTTTAATACATGTATGTACATGTGTATGAATATATGTACACACAAACATATAAATATATGTATGCACATGCATATGTGTATGAATATAAACTCAAGGAAAATAACTGGCTGTTTATAAAATACAGACAAAGAGAAAGAGAGGACACATAGAGAGATGCTTAAATCTTATCTACTCAGTTGATTTTTTAGGTATAGTTAATAACTGTTTAAGGAATCTGTAAATAAAATAATTTAAATGAAATGATAAAAATTGTCATTTTGTGTCACAAGATATATTTATTACTTTGTAAGCTGTATGATAAGTATTTATTATTCATACTTCACCCATATTTTTTAAAAAATATATGCATCCAAATGTTATAGACATGAATATTATTCTAATGTCTTAGATGTTGATATTCATCACATCAACTTCCAAAACTGTGGCGAATACTTTCCTTTAGTTTATGGCTTGCAGTAAGGTGTTTATGCATTCGCATGCGTGCATTCCTCAGATGTCTTTTCATCTCTTTCAAATTGTCTCATGTGTATACATTTTATATGTAGTATGTCTTTAGTAACCTTCAGATATTGTAAAGTTTCTACTTGAAAGTTTTCATAAAAATATCATAACTTAAGCAAAATATAAGGTTAAAATTTGGAATGTTTATATAGTAAAAATCAAAATATAAAGGAATTATTTCCTGACTTAGATAGGAAAATATGAATATTCAAAATATACATCAGGAAATGACCTACTTAGACTTACATGATTTCAGTGATGTATATTTGATTATTAAAGTATTATTACAATATGGCCCATTTCATGCATAATGAATTCGTTCTGTATCAATGCATGGATATTCAAAATAATAAATACAT
>NW_004567110.1:60717078-60724135 GCF_000260355.1 Condylura cristata | reverse complement strand
AAAGCATAGCACTACAAGCTAACTGCAACTGCTTCAATGTGAGTTTGATCCCCAGCCTCACAGGAGATACACATGGCACGGCAGATCTCTTCTGACCTACCCACTTTTCCCCTTAGCAGATTAGTTCACCAGTCTGTCTGTTCTGCTCCCCATTCTGTTTCTGGTGAATCCTCTCACTGCCCCTCCATCTCTGGCCTATGCTTCCAATTCTGTATGTATAAATAAATAAATCTTTATAAAAATAACTGCTATAAATCAGGCTAAGTGTTATGCTCACAGCAGCAAGTATTGGTGTTGATGCACCCTGTTAAGAAAAAGTGAAGATGGCTGGGGTTCTAATTTTGATTGAGGGAATTACAAGAGGAATCAATTCACATTAATTTGGGCTCCCAAGATACTTTATGTAAGAAATATTCCTGATTGACAAGACAGCTTGGCATTTTTAGAAATTGAAGGCAGAACAGTGAGACTGGAACAGATTATCTGGATAGAGAGAGAACTCAAAGAGTAAGATGCTGCTTTTGAAATCAGATGATTCAATCTTTGGAAAGGATTTTTACTTCAAAAAGGCTATCATCGTGTTAAGCACAGGGTTGGTATTTTGTTTGTGTGCTCTCACAGATCCTTTGGGAGATTGAGGATTAAGAATTGGAGAACACAGTTTAAGAGGAGCTGTCCAACCGAGAGTTGGCAGTGGTTTGAATTGCATCATGCCTGCTGATCGATAAAGGAAACTGGTGAACAGCATAGCCAGGAGGTATGTTGGCACGGTGTGGTGGTGGACTCTATGTGGTAGATGTGCAAGAGGGAGATTTCTCAGTGTCTTCATTTAAAAATTGTGCCCCTCTGGGCTGATGAAGAGGTAAAAATAACAATTGAAGAAATCAGAGTACTAAATTAAAGTAAATTAAATCATTTGAAAATTTTGTCAGATAGCAGCTATGTCTCAAGATAAAAAAGAAGATATATAATAAAAAAATAAAAAGTGAAATTGTCAGCAAATAAATCACAAGTATAGAAGTTGAATTCTGAGTTCAAGCTGCAAATTATTACACATCTACTATTTAGTTCTTGGCTGTGAGTCTGGAACATATGTTTTAAGTATTTACCTATATAGTTAAGTAAGCACACAATTACATGAAATCTGAAAAATTCCTCTAATCACTATATTCATTCTAATGAGCTTTATTGTTATATTTGCATGTACAAATATACAAATTTAATATATTTGTTTAATATACAAATGTTGTTAATTCTCCTTTGAATGTTGAGGGGGTTGCTATCATTTTCACTTCACAGAAGAGGAAACAGATTTAATGAGATCGCAAATTTGTCAAGGTCTTGTTTCTATATGCTTTTGTTGCCATACTCAAGTTTGGCTACCTTTCATTTACCAATAAATCTGGAGAGATAAAAGTTAGAGTTAAAGCAAAGTCTGGACCTTCTAGTAGACTAAGGGTTAAGTGTCAGAACTGTCACTACTAAGGCCTGAATTTGATCCACAGCCAGGGAGCTTGGGATCTCACTAGGGACCTCTCTTGTCTCTCCCATTGCTCCCCTCAGCAGTATACTTAAATATCTCTTCCTGTTTTGTTCCTCACTCTGTTTCCGGTGAAACTTCTAATCTCCCACACCTCTGGACTATATCCCTATTCACCTATGTAAAAGTAGAAAAATAAAAAATACAAAGTTTTATTAATTGGCCAATGATTTAAGATGGAAGTTCACACTGAGAAGTCATTCTCCTTAAATTGAAGAGAAACAGGGATTTATATGGGGGAGTATTAAGGAAGAGAAACTAAAGATCTATGTCAGTGGGAATTTAGACATATAGACAGAGCTTTCTGGGATTTGAATTCATATTCCATTTTCTTCCAACTTGTTTGTGACTAGTCTGGTGAGCATGTTTTTTTTTACTCTGGCAACAAGGCTGTGGATTAATCTTTGCAAAGATAAGGGACTTGCAATTTCTTCAAATTGGAGAAAACTTCTTCTTGCTTCCAGATCTTGCTCTTCATTCTTGAGGGACAAGAGGTCAATGTCCTTGAGCTACTTCTTACTAAATTGGGGTAGAAATCTGGGTGCTCAAAAAGCAGAAATCTTTCCTAGCTAACTTTACTTATGACTGGTTGTCACTGGTTTGTCATACCTATTAATTATACTCCTGAGTTACAATTATTTGAATGTTACTGTCTCCAGCCTTTTGGAGACACCCCACCCCCCAAAAATAAGCAATTGAAGACACATGAGTCAAAGATCAAAAGCAGCTGAAAAGTGGGATATGGCAAAGAAATATGAACTTAGCTGAAGGATTCTGGCTATTCATGGAACACTTCATACATAGAATATAAAAAGGCTCCTTCAGAGAACTGGAGTTATGAATTTCTATTGGTGCACCCCTATTCCTGTGGTGGGTAGCCCATTCTTCCTCTGCAGCCTCAGTTCCCCATCAGCCTTGGAGCTCAGCATCAGTTTGTTGATATGTTTCCAGCTTTTACGGATAAAGTATTTTATCCATTATTTTATGGATAAAATAAAAACAAGTTTCATGGAGAAATTTTAGTCACTTTTTCTCTTGTACCTTAGTGTCTAAGACCAAGTTAACCATTTAGCTTCCATTTAACTTTCTATACAAACTTCCCTTTGGTGCACTCAAGAATCCTAGTTTAGAAAGAACAAATTATTTAGGAAAAAAAAAAAAAGATGATGGTGCTTAGGAAAGGGTAGGGTCAGGAATATGTTATTCTTTTCATAATTGAGTCTGTAGTAAATTTCAATCAGGGACTGCTCAGATATAATGAATTATAAAATCATGCTTACCATTAATTAATTACATATTTTATTAATTGCACATTTCTCCCAATGGACTCAGTTGTTATGTCAAGATCTTAACCACCTACTATTAATAATGTGTGCCATAGGAATGTGTGACTTGTCCTCCGATGCAGCTGTCTAATTAAAGTCCCTTGGGTGCAGGAAAGTATATGTGGGTCGTTTCTGGGTCCTTTTACATCAAGGCTTTGGAGGCATTCAGCACTAAATGATTACAGAGTCACCAAAAAAGAGCTCAGTTATAACTGAACAGCCACCATGATCAAGTAGCTGCTTTCTATTGAAATAAAGTTACTTTATTATGTGAAAAAAAAATGTAATCATCTGAGCAGGTGCATTTTTTTTTAATGTTCTTAGGTTGTACATGTACATCTCTTTTTCTGCATAATAAAAATATGGTTAAATCTCTTAGATTTGAAGTCAATTGATTAGAGTTTGCTGTAACCCATAAACTAAAATTCGATATCAAAAACAACTTGAGGCCCTCCTTGGTGGCACAGTGGGTTAAGGCACAGCACTGAGAAGCTAAAGCCACTTCCGCATGAGTTCGATTCCCGCCTGCCCTGGAGGTGACCACATGGTGTGGCAGACCTCTCCTGACCCGCCCGCTGCTCCCCTCAGCAGTGTACTTCGTTGATCTGCCTGTTCTGTTCCCCACTCTGTCTCTGGTGAAGCCTCTCACCGACCCTGAGCCTCTGGCCTGTACCCCAGTTCTGTATGAACAAATAAATAAATCTTTAAAAAAAAAAACAAAAAACCTTGAAATTAAAGAAACAATGATGACCATAAAACAGTAGATAAAGAAAGTAAATTTTAAAAAGTTTTAAAAAGTAATGACAAACTTTATAAAAATTAATAGTTAATGTTCCAGGGAGTCTTAAAACCATATCCCTAATGCATATTTTCAAAGTGGTCAAAATAACTTCCTCTATGAGTTTGTATTTAATTACTTTTGCTTAGTATAATTATTTTTAAATAATTGTAATATGTAGCTAAAGCCATAGACTGTTACATGCAGCACCCCTAGAGGGGGGTGGCTGGTGAGAAGATAGATAGCTCTAGGGAAATGCTAAAAAGCATCACATTTTAAGGTTGGAGCGACGTATAAGAAACATAAGAGACTGCAGAAGTGGATGGAGCTTCATGCCTGTCTTCCAGAATGCTGTTGTGGGCCTCGGAAGGAAGATACCTCCAACATTCAACCTTAGAGAGGAAGTTTGGAGGGTTTGTGTGTAGCCATTGGTACTGAAACTTTTCATGGTTTGGCAGCTGTTACAATCTGGCAGAGAAGGCTAAGACCCAGAGCCAGGCACCTCACTGAGCTGTGTGGCTGTTTGTCAGGTTGTTCAGCCACTACATCTGTTGTCTTGAGTGTGGAGTGTCATACTGGGGTATCCTGGAAATCTCCAGGAGCATCTCCTGTTGCAGTTTCTGCTGTTTTCATGTTTCTGCTGTTTTCATGAGTTGGAACCTGGCACAATCTGGATGCTACATGCCCCAGGTCAGCAGAGGCAGAGATGACATCTTGGGCATGTGGCTTATCGTTCAGGAGAGAAGTATTGCATCCTCATTGGTGGGAAGAAGCCCTCTTAGCTGCTTTTGTTCAGGGCTGAAAAACACTGGATGCTGCTTCTGGTGAGGTAAAGGCCATCTTTGGCCTCAATAACTGTTTGTGTTTCCCTGGTTTGTTAAGTAAATCCCACTGTGGTTCCTGAGCCTAAGTAGTCTTGCAAATGTGTGCATGGGCGAAAAACTAGATAGTGCCTGGTAAAATATTTGGGCAGTGCTCTTGGCCAGTTTAGTGACCCTTGTTGCCCTGTATCATTATGTTATTTTAAATAACAGTTAATGCAAGTGTATTTCAGTAGATCCAAATGTTCTGCTCCCCACTCTGTCTCTGGTGAATTCTTACCCTCTGCACCTCTGGCCTATACCCCATATCTTTCATGCATAAATAAATTAAAAATATATATCTGGAAAAAATAGTAAAATCAGAGCACTGAGCCAGTTAGTCATATTCTAGCTTAAGTACTTGATGTCAAATGAGCCAAAGCTATAGTCTGCCTCATTGAATATTAACATTTTCCCTGAACAAAGTTCAAGTCTGTATATACCCAAACTCTGTAAAACCCCGTGGATATGATAATCCCACATTATGTTTATTACAATGAAATATTGTATACAAATTAATTTACTAATATCAGAAATGTCTACAGTGCATGATGATCCAAAGAGTGGTACTTATATGCTTTAAATCCATGAATTTTTCTATTGAGTTTATATTCTTAATTGTTTTCTTAATCAACATTATTAAAGAAAATTTGTATTTACTTTTCTTTCTTTTATTATGTGCCAAATAACATAAATATTGCTTTGGGACCATTAACTCCTCTTTAATCTTCCAAATGTCCTTATAGTTTAGCTATATCAGGTTAGATTAAATTAGATTTGAAAACTGAGAATTAAGAATTCTCTTTCAGCTTTTACATGTTAAACTTAGAGGTCATCATGCCTTTCATTAAGCAGAAAAAAATCTTAAAAATCTTTAGGCCAATGCTTCTTGAAAATTTAATGTCACAGAGCAGACTGCTACCTGTAAAACTAGAAAGACAGGTAAATCCAGGGATTTACAGCTTACAAGTGCCATGAAAAATCACTGGAATCAGCAAATAGTTGGACACTTAAACTGTATTGACCCATTTCTGGAAGTTCTAGGTGGACTTATTTGAGAGTTGAAGGCCCAGCCTTAATGGGGCCAATAAGATCTCCTACACATTAACTTCAGGAGCCCTCACAGTATAGGTCATAGCAATATCAAAAAAACCACCAACTTCTTGGGATGTGAGGGGAGGAGTAGCTACTTTTAAATATAACCAGCACATTGTACCTAACTAACACAGTTCTTCTCTCAAGATGAAATTTATCTTAGAGCCTAACTAACATGGAAAAGATACTTACCTCCAGACTTCTAAGATGTTTGTTTCTCACCTAAAGGTATGATGTGATGGAGAAAAGCTGAGAAGCATTTAAGAAAGTAACAACACAGGGACACAGGATCACTAAAAGTTTGAAACTTAATCATAGAATTCTGTACTGTTTCTTCCACTCCTGCTCCAATGACTTATATGTATGCCAATGAAACTCCAGCAAGTAACACTGGAATGAAAGAATGCCAAGCAACAAGTTTAACTCAAGGGGAGTCTATAAAGAAACAGAAATATAACATGGGCAAAAGAAACAAAGGTATAGTGACACCTGAAATGTCTGAACTTTGCAGCAATAATAAATAGTAGACAAAGACAAACAGGTAGCTTGAGAAAGAAAAACATGTATAGTAGAAAATAGAATATATATAAAGAGATAATACTGAAGGAATAAATAAATATTGGATATAATCATTATAATCTGTATATTTTATTGATCTAGCAGACATCTGTTTATTCATTTTTTTAAGGTTTAGTTATTAATAGATAAAATAACTTTAGTGTAAGGCAGAGATACAGGGAGTGAGATGCTACACTGGAGAACGAGGTGGGGCCAGATGAGCTGGATCTAGAGTAATACACTGCTGAGGGGAGCAGTGGGTAAGATAGGAGAGGTCTGTTGCATCATATGTGGGTTAGCTCCCTGCCCAAGGTTTGAATTCAGCCCATAGAGGAGACAGCAGTGACACTGAACCCCTAGGCTACCAACGAGACCCAACAAGTCTTTATTCTAAGTGCTAATAGCAACATTATACTTGATTATAACACATAGATTAATGTATGAATTACAGCATAAGAGAGAACTATGTTATAAATTACCTGGATTGCCAGATAAACAGTATTATTTCAAAATAGATTTATAATAGATTTCAATTGTGTATTGTAAACATTAGAAAAACAGTAAGAAAATACAAGGTAAATGCATTTTACATACTAGTATAGAGGAGAAACTATAGTCAAAAATATGACCCAATATTATGTGTGTTTCATATTTAGTTGAAAACTTCCACACAAAGTACTTGCACTTTAAAATTTATAACAGCTGTACTCATTATTGTAAAGAACTGTAAACAAACATGTCTTTCAATAGCTGAATGAACAAACTTACAATTTTATTCACTGGCACATTTTTTGGTAGTAAAATGGGGTGAGACATGGGCCCTCCCTGGTGGCACAGCGGGTTAAAGCACTGCACTGAGAAGCTAAAAAGCCACTTCCGCATGAGTTCAATTCCCGCCTGC
>NW_004567110.1:60710783-60715788 GCF_000260355.1 Condylura cristata | reverse complement strand
CGTCTTGTTATAAAATGGCTGCACTGTTGAATAAGTTTGATTATAGTGCTCATTTTCGCTCAGGGTTAATTGAGTTTATCAAGAAATGAACATGATACTCGAATTGAGATGTGATTAACATAATTCACATTTCTGATGTAAACAGTCATAGGTGAAGGCAAATGGTAGATGTTTACTGAGTTTTTTATTGCTGCAGCCTTTTGGTGTCATTGTGTTTTTGTTGCTGTTTGTCAGATAACAGTTTGAATGAACACAATACACCATAGAAAGGTTTAATTCCAAGTTTCTTTGGAGAGAATGGATTCCCTCTTAGTCTCACTCTCAGCAGCATACAATACAGTATTCCTCTTAGTACATTGACAAGTGATTAGTGCTATAGAAATAGATGATAATCTGGCAAATATAAGTCCATAAATGGCTCCCCATCTTTGTTTTTAACAATATTAAGGTTCATGAGTATTTGTTGTAATAACTCATATGCATAGCTTTGGGTTAATATGATATACTGCATATTCTACATTTATATTTAGCTATTCAATAAGTATTATTAGAGTACCTACTCTTTGTTATTTCTTTGATTAATAAATGATAACAGAGCAGACAAGAAAATTAGATATGAATTGATATAAGAACTAGATACAAAGTTGAGTATATAGTTTACTTGCACAAAAGGGAAAAGTTATGCAATAAGACAGAAAACAAGATAATAAAACAATTTACTCATTTTATTATATTTCACAAATATACATAACAAATTATAATAAATTATAGGAAAACAAATTATAATAAATTTAAGCTCTAACATTAGCAGTGTAATTTGGAGATCACAACATATTTTACTAGTAAAAGTAACAAATATCAAGTCAGATTATTCACTTACACACAGTAAGATTATTTTCCTTTTAATATTTTGACTAAACATAAATATAGTTATTTGTAGTTTTAATTTATTCTTAGCTATACTAGATCATAGATGAACTTTTGGCTATTTTCAAAATATAAGTTTTGCATGATATACTGTTTATAAATTCTCAGTTAAATTTCTTATTCCAAATGTGATTTTTACTTCACTTCAAAGAAAGCATACTTCTATCTAAAAGGGCATGAAAATATCATAATCACTGTTTGTACAGTCTGATTTTTGTCACTTCTTGTAGAATGATAATGAACATGTTACTTGCTGTTGCTCAAAAATATAAATAGGAAGCTGTAAAAGATACTTTTTTTTTCTTCTGCTCATTTCAATTCTGCTTGAAGTAGTTTAAAATCTTCCAGAACAAGACCATGTGCTCTCTTAACATTACAGACTGCCACCTACTGGAAGCTATAATAAGCTTTTAGAGACAAGTGTGAAAAAACTCTATGTTAATCTTGATTAACACAAACACAGATACACACACATACACAAATTCAATAGAATGCTAAGCAATATACTTCATGTAAACAGTAATTGAAATACTTTTTCCTATGGTATAATTTAGATAGGATATGTTCATAGTCAGAAGCTAAGTATGTTCTCCACTACAAAATGGTAGTTCTGGCCCTCCCTGGTGGCGCAGCAGGTTAAAGCACTGCACTGAGAAGCTAAAGCCACTTCCGCATGAGTTTGATTCCCGCCTGCCCCGGAGGTGACCGCATGGCGAGGCAGACCTCTCCTGACCCACCCGCTGCTCCCCTTAGCAGTTGTACTTCGTCGATCTGCCTGTTCTGCTCCCCACTCTGTCTCTGGTGAAGCCTCTTGCCACCCCTGAGCCTCTGGGCTGTACCCAGTTCTGTATGCATAAATAAATAAATCTTTAAAAAAAAAAAAACAGAAAACAAAATGGTAGTTCTTTATGTAAAGCACTGTTTAGAAAAAGTTTTGTTAAGATAAACAAATATATTTAGATAAAGGTGTTTTAACTCTAAAATTTAAAATATGTCACTTAACTTACTTAGTCTATCAGTGGTTCAAACATTTCATATACTAGTTTGCCTCACCCACATACCCAAGCAAAAGTGAAACCCTAAAAATTAAGGAAAAAAATTAAGGAATAATTGCTAAGAGAGAGGAGCAACTGTCAAAAAAAAGTTAAAAATAATTGGAAAAAAAATCATCCATCGTAATACTATGAAAATTTATATTACATGTTTTGCCTATTTATATGTAAACCCAGTAGTGATTAATTATAGCAAATTATTTATATACTACTGGTTATTGATGCAAAAACATATGGTTTCCCTGTTTTCATATTGTTGATGAATTTAGAAAACTAGAAATGAAGACTGAATGATAATTCATCCAGAGCCTTGCATAGAGAGGAATTTCTATATAAATTAAACATAACATGGTATTGTGTACTGCATGTTTCTCTAGTTTTTACTATATTTATTTTTCTGTAGCCATACTTTTTTTTTTTCTGTTCAAAATTAAATACATAAAAGCTGGCAATAATAATAGCGTATCCACAAGAGGAAGAGGAAACCCATGTTCAAATTCAAATGTGGTGCCATCTAGAATTTAACTAGAAACATTGGAAAATGAACTTAGCTATCCAGGAGTGCTGAAGAGAGGGGCTCAAAAAGCAGGTTGACAGAATGGAAATCTTATATATTTGAGAAGTCTTCTTCTATAATATAAAATGGGAGTGCTGGTCCACTATTTCCAACAATTTATAACTGAACAAAAAACATAAAATATGTTTACTGCAGAAAAAAAAATCTAGAAAGTTGGAAAATACATAATTGTTCTTTTGTGATTTTATTATTGCATGTGAAAATCAGCATAAAATTGCCATGCAGATTTTCTCTGGAAGTTCCAGTTGTCCATGAAGGTCATAACTAACGGTAACTTCAAAATTGCAGCATGGGCCAATGACTGGATCTGAAAATACCATGAATGGAACTATGATTTTCTTGGACACATGCAACTTGTTTTAACACTGGATCTCTGCAATCTGTTTCTATTTTACTTATAAGGTTACCAAAATTTTGTTAACTTAATTTTTCTTTTAAACACACTCTCTCCTTTTTATTTTATTTCAAATTGTGTTTATAAATGTTAAATTAATAATATTAATTAAATTTGATAATATCTGGAAACTTTCAAATATTTAAATAATAATTAGAATATAAACTAGCAATGCATTTTACAGTTCTGACACATTTCATTTAGCATAATCCCTATTAGTTCTAGCCCTATTATTGAAAATGACATTATTTCATATTATTTAAAATAGGTAAGTAGAATCCTAAAATATGTATATACCTCATCTTCTTAACCCATTTATATGTCCTTGGGTGCTTAAGCTATTTTCATAATGTAATTATGGGTTGCAACAATGTAAATAGGGCAACGATGAAAATATTAATGCATAGAGTCCTCCAAATTAGTATTTCTGCATTATTTGTGTGGGTATTTAAGAGAAGAATTGCTGAAACACCTGGTAGGTGTATTAGTACTATTAATATTTTGAGAATATGATGCACTGTTTTCATTAGGACTAGACAGTCTACAGTCCCATCAACAATATCTAAGGGTCCTTTTCCTCCAGACCTATGTTTCTGTTCTTTATGATATGAATCATTGTTATGAATATGAGTATCTCAGTGTCTTTGATTTGCATCTCCCTTATGAGAAGTGATGATGAATATATTTTCATTTAAGTGTTGGTTATCTCTAAGTCTTCTTTGGAGAAATGAATATGTCGAATGATTTTGTGATTTTACTCATATGGTGCTTAAAATAATAATAGTAATAATGATAATAATAATAATAATAACAACAACAACAACAACAACAACAATATCCATGCTGTAGAAACAAAATAAATGTCCCCAAATAAAATAATTGGCATGGTGGAATTTTACTCAACAATAAAAAAATATATACAAACATATGTCATTTTAGCAATGTGGATGGATCTGGAAGTGATTTTGCTAAGGAAAATAAATCAAAATGATTTCTACTGACTGGTAGAAAATAGTTGTGAAATATCGATAAACCAAACAAAATTGAAATAAAGACAAACTAAAATCTAACTCTTGAAAGACAACTACAAAGGTGAAGTAAGTAGAAGGAAAGGGAGAAAGAAAGGGGGGGAAGTACAAGTGACTATGGTGGTACACTAGGGTGATATTTTGGGGAGGTACAATATGCAGACTACAGCTGAAAGGGAGATCCTATATATGCAAAATGCCAACAATGATGCGAAAACAACATCACCTCAAAAAATAGGTTAACTAGTAAATAAGTAAGTAAATAAATAATTAATAGAATAGTTATAAAAATAAATAGTAAACAGAATGATGAAGAAAACATACTATTGTGTTGTGTTGGGTGCATATAATACTCCTCAGTATGGTCATTTTTATTTAGAAAGTAATAAAGTTAATTTCTCAAAGTATTCATAAGGACAACTTTTCATCATTGAAATAAAAGAGGTTTTAAGTACTATACAAACACACACACACACACACACACACACTTTCATATGAATCTTCCTTGACTTATTGGGGTAATGTCCTATAAAATCTTTGCAAGTTGAGAATACCCTAAGTAGAGAATGAATTTAATGCACCTACCTCTGACTGACGATAATAGTTTAGTCAGCATTACATTAAACATGCTTAGAGACTACAGTTGGGGCAAAATCATCTAAGAGCCTATGTTATATTAAATTATTAAGTGTATCACATAACTTGTTGAATTATGTGATATAACTGGGAGCTGCACATGTAGCAGATGTCCAACATCACAGAGCAATGTACTACATTTAGCTAGTCTGGGAAAAGGTGAAAATTCAAAACTTGAAATATGTTTCCACTGAACGTGACATATTGCTTTCAAACCATGGTAAGGCAGAACCATCTGTGGAAAAATAAAATATCCTTGGATTTCTTAGTAAGTCTATAAAATAAACAAACAAATAAATGAAAAACATACCTTGTCTCAAAAGCAGAGAATTGATGTTGTTTATGGAGTTTGGGGTTCTTAGGTTCACTCTGGGAAAGGCTTCACCAGAGT
>NW_004567110.1:60703147-60710303 GCF_000260355.1 Condylura cristata | reverse complement strand
GTGATTTTAGGAGATCTGCCTCTACTGAGAGAGGTCAGTCCCAGCTTTTACAAGTCACTGGAAAACAAGAGGCTGCTGTCCTGCAGGGTGAAAGAGTGTGTGGAAATAAGCACCTGTATAGACACAGGTGGTCAGAGGACTGCTGCTGGAGCCAGTGCAGAGACTAACCTGATCTAGTCCTTTTATCTTTGGGAGGGGCTCTGTCCTCTGTGGAGTGGCCTGTTTGTTGCTGATTTTGAATAACTACGTAGAATCTCACAATAGCCCCAATCTGTATATCTTTACTCTCAAGTCTGTGCTTCCTATATTCCCTACAGCAGTCTGGTAGAGCAGTCTGATATGAGTCTCTATGACTGGATTAATGGTTATGTTAGTTCCTTCTGCCCCCACCTCCTTGCATGCTTTAACGTTGCAGGTTTTAACTTTGCATGTCTTTTTCTATCATTTTCTTCTATCAGAAATTTAAATGATATAAAGTTAGAGAACATTTACTTTCACTTTCCCGAATGAATATCTTCATGTTACATAAGGCTTAGATCTATAGCCAGTTGTTGCTCCAAAAGTGCAGTTTATTGCTTTAATCCAAAAGGAGATTAAAACTTCTTTCATCTCCCAGAAAACAACTGGTAAAAGCAGCTAACATTACCCTTTCTGGTGGCGCAGCGGGTTAAAGCATGGCACTAAGAAGCTAAACCCACTTCAGCATGAATTCGATATCCACCTGCCTGGGAGGTGACCACATGGCGCGGCAGACCTCTCCTGACCTGACCGCTGCTCCCCTCAGCAGTGTACTTCCTCGATCTGTCTGTTCTGTTCCTCACTCTGTCTCTGGTGAAGCCTCTCACTGCCCCTGAACCTCTGGCCTGTATGCATAAATAAGTAAAGCATTTTTTTTTAAAGATTTATTTATTTGTTCATACAGAACTAGGGTACAGACCAGAGGCCCAGGGGCGAAGAGAGGCTCCACCAGAGACAGAGTGGGGAGCAGAACAGGCAGATCCACGAAATACACTACTGAGGGGAGCAGCGGGCAGGTCAGGAGAGGTCTGCTGTGCCATGTGGTCACCTCCGGGGCAGGCAGGAATCGAACTCATGTGGAAGCGGCTTTAGCTTCTCAGTGCTGTGCCTTAACCCGCTGTGCCACCAGGGAGGGCCAAAAAAGTAAATCTTAAAAAAACAAAAGAAAACAAAACAAAACAGAAACAGTTATATTAATTCCCCAAGTGGTAGAGAGAGTAGAACCTTATTTGTCTAGGAAAACATAAGAAAATAAAGCTAGAAAACTGGGAGACAGGCTTTTAAAGTCAAAAGCAGAAAAGCTTATCTGACTCTTGGGAGGAATATTTGCACATTAATGTTAGAACAAGATTATGGAATCCTCTAGATGATTTCTGTAGCAGTAATGATAATTGAGTTTCTTTACTGTACTAAAGACTAAAAATTAAATTTTGGAAAATATGAAATTTTAGCACTTAATTTTTTTCACAATATGTAAATTAATATTTATATTTCCCCAAAACTGACTTTTCTCATGGTATTTACCTAAACCTTCTTTGATCTAACCAAGAGTGTTCTTTTTGCTTGAAGTTCAAACCATTTTAAGAAAACGTACTTCTTAAAACATTACATTTCTTATTGAAATATTCTTTCAAAGGATTTTATTAATCTCTGTCATTTTATATGCTACTTTGTGTTTAATTGGTAAAAATAAAGAAGATGTTGGAAATTTTTGTCAAACTTTCTGTGGTCTGTTTTTACTGATTTTTTTTTTAAGAAAGGTAAATACTGCAATTACTATTTCTCCTTACTGTTATTTTCTCCCTTTTCTCACTGTTTAAAACAGTTAACTTTATTTGTTTAACCTTTATTTCAAACTAGATTTAATCATGATTTGGAGAATTTTGGTCTAGAGTAGATTTTAAATCATTACCTTTATAAATAACTCACCATAGACATTGTTTAACTCAGACTGGAAACCTTGCTAAGGGTACATGCAATTAGGTAATTAAGTTAAGATTGTAAAATATTCTCTAAAAGAGTTAGACTAACATGTGACCGTATTAACTCCTAAGGAAAGGAACTTTTGCATTTTCTTTCTACTGCAGGACCCTAGACCCAAGAGATGATGTGTATTTATGTTACCTAATAGACGTTAAGGCCAGACACCTTCCCTTTTCATTCACACAAAGGATAAACCACAAAATCCATATTCTGTAGTACAACAGAAATAACAGAAACCAGGTATGCAATAGAAATGTGAACAGATGAAGACTTGGTACATGAAGATTTGAACTAACAAGGAAAACAATGGTAAAGAGTTTACTTTTTCAGCTACAGTGTTCATGCTTCTAGCATTTAGTATTTTAACTGCACCCCCAAAAGAAAACCATAGTGCTTTACATGGACCGACTCATTAGTGTGTACTTGTGTTACCAGAATTTTAGATTTTCAGCCTTAGCCCCTAACCAGGAATCGATCCCAGGCTGTGGTGGCAGCACTGACTCCCAGCCACTAGGCCACCACAGATTGCTGTCTCAGGAAGTGTCAGCAGGAAGTGTCAGCAGGAAGCTTGCTGACTCTCAGGCAAGCAAATGAAAAGAAACCATTTTGTTTAGAGAAATAGCTCGAAGGAAAAGTGTATTAAGGAGAAAAGAAACAAAAACAAAGTAGGCAGCCCTCTTTGGTAGCACAATGGGTTAGGACGCAGCACTGCAAGCTAGCTGCAGCCCTTCAGTGCAAGTTTGATCCCTGACCCCAGAAATGATCCACATGGTGCAGCAGACTACTCTTAAACTGCCCACTTGGTCCATCTGCCTGTCTGCTCCCCACTGTCTTTGGTGAATCCTCTCACCACCCCTGCATCTCTGGCTTGTACCCCAGTTCTGTATGAATAAATAAATAAATCTTTAAAAAAAAAAGAAAAAGAGGCCCTCCCTGGTGGCGCAGCGGGTTAAAGCACTGCACTGAGAAGCTAAAGCCACTTCCACATGAGTTCGATTCCCGCCTGCCCCGGAGGTGACCACATGGTGTGGCAGACCTCTCCTGGCCCGCCCTCTGCTCCCCTCAGCAGTGTACTTCCTCGATCTGCCTGTTCTGTTCCCCACTCTGTCTCTGGTGAATCCTCTCACGCCCCGAGCCTCTGGCCTGTACCCCAGTTCTGTATGCATAAATAAATAAATCTTAAAAAAAGAAAAAGAAAAAGAAAAAGAAACAAAGTAGGACTCCCGGGGAATAAGGACAGGGAAGGGAAAAGAAGCCTTTCTGGAATGGCGCCTCAGGGAATATATAGCACTAGCTTCTTTCCCTAATTATTCTAAAGCCCCGTCAGTCACTATTTCTTGGTGGTCTAACTCAATCTGTCTTATTGCTGTGTGTGTGTGTGTGCGCGTGTGTGTGCTTCAGAGTCCTTATTTTAGAGTCCTCTTTTTATTGTCCTTGTCTGGGAATGACTGCAGTCTGGGGGAGGAAGTGTTCAGTTAACCCCCTTTGGAATGGCTGTCCCTATTTCTGTCCATTATTGCTTGTAGCCATTTGCCTGTGTTATTCAGACCTAGAAGCTGTCTTTCCCCTTATGGGAGTTCTGGTTCTCAGAGTAAGAAGGATACAGAAGCCCTCAGCAGGGAGCGTGCTTACTAGGAAAGGCAGACCTATAAGTGAAATAACACTTGATAGTCACCAAAGAAGCCCTTATATTTCAGAAAACTCTGCCACTTTTCTTGTTCCTATCCAATAAGCTCCATCTATTTGTTTTCTCTGCATTCCTGCTGATGCAAACCACAGTTGTCCTAGATTAGCTATTACTAAAGAAAGCCTTGACTTTTCCTCTCTGAGGTTTAAAAGTTTGACAGTTCTTTATGTCTGGAACAAACAGTCACAGATCCACCTTTCCAATAAAAGGTAATTTCACCTCTGCAAAGTATACATGGTATGTTTCCTTTACATTAGGTTCCATGGCAAAGGAGCCTAATGTTCCCTTTGCAACATCATCACACTTATCTGGAATGCTCTATTCAATTATTTTTTTCTTCACTGTATCTTATAATATGATGTTAAGCTCTTTAACCATCATTTTTTAAAAAAAAATATTTTGTATTAATATAGAATTCTTCATGGTGATTGGAAAAATAAACTACTTGAACTTATATATTATTTCACCTTTCTCTGATTTCCTATAGTCAAATTTGACAACCTAAGAGCTGGCACTACCATTTTTTCTGCTATATTACATTTACATTGCCATATAACAATGTACCACCCATTTATTGTCTCAACCTTGGGCATGTAAGGCAAGTCTCAACCTTCCATGTGTCAGATATCTATGCAAGGTTTAGAGTTAGGGTCCCAGTTCAAAGCCTCCCAACACTTCAGTTAAAATGTAGATATTGGTGACAGTTGGAACAATGAGCTCCCCCCTCTTTCTTCTGGTTGAGGGAAGTAAAATTAAAATATTAATTTAAAAATATTAATATATTTGTGTGATCAAGCACATACAAATGTATGCCCAGATGTGTCAAGAAGTAATATATTCTTTTAAAAATATTTATTTATCTAAGCATACAGAAAGGGGGTACACGCCAGAGGTGCTGGGCTGGTGAGAGGATTCACCAGAGAGAGTGGGGAGCAGAACAGGGAAATTGACAAAGTATACTGCTGAGAGGAGCAGTGGGTGGGTCAGGAGAGGTCTGCTGTGCCATGTGAGATGGCTCCCAGGCAGTGTCTGTGGGTAGCTTCAGAGTGCTGTGCTTTAACCCAGTGTGCCATCAGGGAGGGCCCAGTAATATAAATGTGATAATACTAAGCTGCTTTAAAGTAGAAGTGTATAAGTACATATATTTAGGAGATTTAAGTGTCGTTCAATTAAATGTCTACCATTGTTTCTTTTTCTTCTACTTTTTTAAGGTTACATTGGTTTAAAACAATGAAAGTGACTTAGAAATACAGGATCCCCCCTCTTCAGATTGCTAACATCACACTTACCAAGTTACCACACTAAAAAAGTCATCCTTAGGCCGCTGTGCCTGTTCCCAACTTCCAACTTTGTTCTTTACTTTTCCCTCCCTCACTTATAGTCTCCGCTTTACAGCTCGGGTTTCAAGGGTTTGTTTTGATTTGGTGTTGTCTGACTCTTCAGTTTCTTTGTATTCCACATATAAACAAAGCCATGCAATATTTCTCTTTTGTTTTTATTTTGCTTTGTAAAATGTCCTCCAGTCTATGTTGTTGCAAAGGGAAAAGGAGCCAACTTTTTGTGGTTGTTTATTTTGTTTTCTATAGTTGTGTAGTATTACATATATGCCATATTTTCCTAATACACTCATTTATACTGGGGTACCAAGATTGTTTTCATAACTTAGCTATTGTAAATAGTGTTGCAATGGACATAGGTGTGCATCTTTCCTTTCAAATTGATTTTTCTTTTAATTGTTTGGTTAGATGCCTAGGCGCGGAATTGCTGGATCATATAGTAGATCTATTTGTAATATTTTGAGAAATTTCCATACTGTTTACTTAAGTGACTGTACCAGTTTATATTATATCAACAGTACATGGGGGTTCTTTTGTCGTCATAGTCTCACCAACATTTTTTTTTTTCCTTGTGTTTTTCTATGAACCATTCTCCCAGTTGTAAGATGGCATATCTTACATATCATTGTGGTTTTGTTTTGCATTTCACTGAGTCATAAGTGATGGCAGAGATTTTTTCTCCCATTTGTCTATTAACCATCTATAGATCTTCTTTGGGGAAGAGACTATTAGTTTTTTTTCAATTCATCTTTTGATGAACTATAGATATGGTCTCTGAAAGTATAGCTTGGTCAAGCCCATCTTTTGATTTTCTTTATATTAAGTTTTCTGAGTCCTTTATCAATCTTGGCTATTAGTAACTTGACAGATAAAGGAAGTACACATATTTTTTCACATTAATTAGGGTATCTTCTCATTTCAATGTAGTCACATTTGTTTATTTTGTTTTTGCTTTCTTTGCCACAGATCACAGACTCATCCCTGACACCAATGTTTTACTATTTCTGTCTATGTTTTCTATCTACTTTATGGTGTTAGGTCTTACATCTAATGATCTAATCCATTTTGAGTTAATTTTCTCTATATGATACAAAGCTATAATATAGATTCATTCTTTTGCATGTATGTTAATCCAAATTTTCTCAGCACAATTCATTGGAGAATTTTTATTTTATTTTTATTTTCCAATGTTATAATTTTATTCCCTTTGCCATAGATTATGTATATGTGTGAGTTCATCTCAATGCTATTGGTCTGTATCTCTGTTTTTATTCCAAAATTATTCTGGTTTTGGTACTATGGCTTTAAAATATAGTTTTAAATCAGAGAATGTTTAAAAATAAAGTTTTAAGTTCTGAGAAAGAACCGATATTTTTTTTGAAAGGATCACATTGTTTATTTAGTGTCTTTGGATCCATATACATTTTAGTAATATTTCTTTAATTTTTTAAAGTGTAATATTTGAAAAGTATACATTATTTCAGATACAGAGACTTACGGTTTAAAGTTGTGAAAGAACAATTTAAATTAATTATATTAAATTTCACTACCTATACTACTTACCTCCTGGAAATTAAATTGTCTCACAGATAATCTTAGTTATATATTCACTTCTCAAATGAAGAAACAAAAATTTAAGCCAATCAACTATTTAGTGAAATATTAGAAAACTGAATAATTTGTAACTTCTCATATCCATTTATTAGTTTCATTATTAGACTGCTAATTTGATCACAATAATATGCTTATGTCATCAATTCATGATGTGCCATGATTACATGAATTCACCAAAAGAAGAAAATTGAGTTCATTTATATAACTTCCTTATATTGTTCACTTCTTGCCCAAACTTGAAAATTATCTTAGTATTTTTTAATAAAATGATACCTTTTACATTATATAATCTCCTGCTACTCTGAGAGAAGAGACATGAAAGAATAAATGTGTGAATATCTTCAAATAAAAATAAATGTGTGTTCTGTTATAATATTGAAAGATAATTTAAAAAAAAATGCCCCAGAAATTTGATGTCAGCACATTGTCTTTTAGCATGAATTGCTGCTAATGAGAAATTTAATACCCAAATGTTTCACATTAATTTAAGAATCATTCTTGTTTATATATATATATA
>NW_004567110.1:60681568-60702287 GCF_000260355.1 Condylura cristata | reverse complement strand
ATTCTTATTTTCATTGGATCAGTATTTACAATAGCCAAATTATGGAAACAAAATAAGTGAACTAATATAGGTGTGTGGTTCAGGTATATGTGATTTGTGTGTGTGTGTGTGTGTGTGTGTGTATAATACATTGATTACCACTCAACTGTAAAAAAAAAAATATTCCATTTTCAACAGCATGGGTGTTGCTGGATAGGATTATGCTAAGGAAGTAAGTCAGGAGAAGAAAGGCACATATTGGATGTAATAATTTATATGTGGAATATAGAGAAAACAAATAAAGGGTCAGATATAGCTAAACTAAGACTAACCCTAGAAAATTGACTACAGAATTGAGTCTACCAGACGGACTGAAGGAATAGAGAGAGGTGAGAGCAAGGTAGGGAGGGAACACAATATTCTATAGCTGGGGACTGAGGGTATCTTGTTGGCTAGTGCAGTATAGTGATAACACTTGAGGGGGAAGATCCTATGTTTCTGACAAACAAACACGAATGTAAAACAAAGTTACTGCAAAAAATACATACATGCATATATACATATATATGTATACATACATATATGTGTGTGTGTACACACACATACTAGAATGGGGACAAATATTGTATGAGCTCACTCATTTAAAAAAAAAAAAGAATGATGAATACAAAAGAAAAGAAAACTCTTAAGAAAACAGCAGATTGGAGGTTACCATAGGAGGTGGTACATGGATAAGGGGTGTCAGCTACAGGGTGATGGATGAAAATTCAAAGTTTGCTGATGACAATGTAGCATATACAGAAGTGGAATTATAATCTATACCTGATGTCTATATAATGTTATAAACTAATATTATCCGAGTAAAAGTGTAATAAAAAATAACAAAGAAAGTTTTATTCTAGGACAGTATCTTTTTAGTCATTTGAATTTCTGCACATTTACCTGGACTTAATCATGGCCTTTAGGCTGGCTAGATTTAAGATTTTGGGTGTACTTATTGGTTCTGAGTTATGAGACCATCTAGTCTTCAAGGAAGTGCATTCACTCAAAAACATCCCATTCAATATTATCATAGATTATTTTAGACCATGGTGCCTCAACTGCCTTAAATTTTCAACTTTTCTAATTTTTAAGCATTTTTAAAATTTCTCATGCACTGTTTAATCCTTATACATGCTTTAGTGCCATTTGACAACTTATTCCTTTTGCACAAATATGTAAATGGAATTTATGAGGGTTAAACAGCAAATGCCCGCTAGTCCATCTCTTTTATGTGACGGTTCCCAAGTCATTTTGAGCCAAAGGGCTAGGTTCATTTCTACAGAGATATAAAAATAAAAGAGCACTTGGAAGCTCAGTGGGCCTCCCTTGGCCTGCATTTACACCTCCCTTAAAAGTCTTCCATAAAGAAGCAGCAATCTGAGTGACAGCCCAGTGCTGTTGTGAACAGAAGGAGGAACTGATAGCCCAAAAGAAAAAATAGTTCAATTTTAGCATGAAAGATAATGTCATGGGATAGCAGGCAAGTGTTCTTGTAAGTTTGTCTATCTTCATAATGTAGAAATAATACTTATGGTATTTGTACACTACCCAACTCATCCCAGAGGCTTAGCATGATTTTGGGACCCTGACAAGTGAACTCAGAAATCTTCTTTTTTCAGCCTTAGTGAGTCATCACTGTCTGCGCTTATGTTATATCCAAAATCATCTTTCTGAGTGTAAGCACATGTAGTATCTTTCCTCTCTGGACAGTCTACCCACCTTGTCTAACTATGAAGCTGTTCTTTACTCACTGAGAAGCTTTCAGGTTCTTTGCCAATGTCAGGCACAGTCTGTTGTCAGGGAGTCACTCTTCCTTCTGACAACAGAGAACAGAGTTCTGGAATGGTGGTCCTATCATACACAATACCTGTGTTGCATATATGTGCTTCTGTTTTGAGTTCTCTTAGCCAGAGCTCTCAGAGGGCAGATGCTTTTTCCTCACCATGTCTGTATTCCTGTGTTGGGAGATACCTAATAAGTGCTATGTTAAATTGAGTTTCAGTGAATCACTAAGTGAACATGATATTTCTGAGAACTGCTTCATTAATACTTTGAAGTGATAAGAATTCTTAGAGCATTGGGAATACTGCTGTTCAAAAGGGAGTTCAAAATTATATTCTAAAATCTATATAGATGTTCCTGGCATGTGGGAATTATCACTATTCTTCCCATTATCATGATAAATAGACTTTAAATTATATTAACATTATGTTCTGTGCAAAAGGACTGGACTTAAAAGGAAATTGACTAATCTTGATACTGAAAGAGGCTCAATGATGTCATGTCTTAAGTGTCCTTGTCAGTATATCCATGTGCCCAAACTAATCTCTTGTCATCCAAAATATCTCGAGTACATTAATAAGAGCTTAGTGACGTGATTTTAAAGGCTATAAAGTAATTTTATCTTGTATTAATGAAAGAATGATGAAATAGGTTTAAGGAAAAAAAAATCATATGATGAACTTCAAAGCTCAATGTGAATTAGTAAAAGAGCCATTATTTCCCCTCAACAATTAAGATGAATGGGATTGGATTATGTCCACATCGAATATGCAAATAACTAGAAGTTGTACATTTTGTCTCTTTTGATGTTAATTTGTGTATTCTTAACTCTTAAATACAACCCCAGTTAAAGCTTAGTGTGTTTTCTAAGAACTATGGTATAGTATTAAATCATTCAACTACTTACTTTGTGCCTACCATAGAACTAGTACCCATATTTTCTGGGGTTCAGAGATACTGTGCTGACTGGGAAAGAACAAGCCATTTGTGACCTCATGAACTATATTTCAAAGCACTTTGTCCTTAAAAGAACAAAAATTTAAACAAAAAAAATCAGTAAGTTGACCACACAAATTATTTTCCAGTTTCTTTGGGAAAATGCTCACACTCATGTATTCACTTGATGTTTTTATTATTTTTTAAGCTTTATTAACTAGTGGAAAATATAAGCAAGGATTAGAACTGTTTACTCCCATGAGTCTGTAGGAAATCCTGAGGTTTCTCTGTATGCATTTGACAAACAGGGAAAGAAAGAATTTAGAGAGGTTTGAACTATTCTGGAGACAATTATCCCTGGACCTTCATTTACATTTCAATGACTTAAGTCCTAGAAAACATTAACTCAACAATAGTATGTCTACCTGTCATAAAAACATTATTCTTTAAAGGAATTCCTCCATAATGATTACTTGTTAACTCTAAGTTACCACAAGTTAGAAACATTATTTATTTTTAGGAACATTGGGATGAATGATGATTGATTTTTCATAGATTTCAAATTTGGCTTCTTGTACTTAGGAAAATTACCAACTTTTATGTAGATAGGTTAATATTTCTGAACCTTGATTAACTATTCATGTTCAAACAAACGAGTGTCACAATGGAAGCTTTTCCTCTCTGACACTTTTTTTCTTTGTATGTGATTTTGCATATAGTTGGATATCACTTTGCCTCTACATTTTCAGTTATACATGCTAGTATTCTATGACCTCTCCAAGTGGCCTTCATGACAACCCATTTCCTATCATCCAGTTATATTGCCACACTGCTGTAAAAACATCTCTGACAATGAGGATTTCTACCTTCAAATTACTGAACATCTTTATATTCCCTTTTTCACTTGCTCTCATGATTGAAGCTGTCAGATTTCTTTGGATACATGAGTGCCAAAATCCTCAAAATATACTTTTCTATGATCAGCCTATATCTGAATTCACTGCCTTAGTCCAAGAAAGCACTTCTCACAAAGACAGGATCTTTTATTTCTGACATTTAGACTCTTAATTGCCTCAATTCATTGGCCCTTCTCTGAATTGACTGAATTTGCCAGAATGTATTTGACATCTCGACTAGGGCTGGATCTTATATTGCTCTGTGCAATTTACTTTCTCGATCTGTATATCATGGGTCACTGGCATTTAAGTAGTCCTGGATTTGCTTTTTTTTTTTTTTTTTTTGCATGTTATAACACAACATAACCCTGGATTATCACCAAATTTTGCTTTTCTGTTTTCTTATTGTACACAACTTGGTAATCATTTTCAAGAAAGCTTGTTTTAAGCTGGTCTTGCATCACTGATAACAGTAATGTTTTCGAGTCTCAAAATGATACTGTGAATCTTTCTAAACATGCCAAATTGTGAGGGGAAAAAATAAAAACTGTAGTGGTCTATTAACTTCCCCGCTTCTAAACACTTACGCATCTTTCAATATGGTGAGAGTACATTTCAGAATAGAAATTTTCAAGATAAAACATTTAAAAATATTTTTCTAGTTGTCCCCTTTATTGGCTTCTATTAGTCCTTGGTCAACATTTAAAATTGTATCTTAATTTTACTTTTTTTTTTTTTAATGTGATACCTATCTTCTTTCTTTCCACATGGATATATTAGATTTTTTGGACACACTAGTATCAAATTAATTCACTGAATGTCCAAGTTAAAGTTAAAACAAAAAAAAACAAGCAGATTTTCCTAAAAATGTAGGTCATTGTGCAGAAGAGTTGTTAGGATAAAATAATGACAGACTCAATTTTGATTTTCAAAATATGTAATAATAATCTATTATTATTAGTGTTACTCTTCATGCTGAAATATGCACACACACACACAGATCACCATTACAATACATTTTCAGAGTGTTGCTATCAGTCGCACTAAACTGAGTAACTTGGCTGTGATTTGTATATATTCTACAACTCACGACCATCTCCAAAATATGTAGTACATGGTTATACATTGGTGTATGTGATGATTACATATAAACACATATATATGTGTGCAAATTTAAACACACATACATTACACATGTTTATATTAATCCACCTATCTTGATTGATTAGTGACTACTTGATACATTCCAATTTTCTATCTGAATCTGGTAGCTGAAGACCTTAAATTGTTATGGGTGGTGTCCCCTGGGAGGGAGGGTTTGCTGGTAAAAATTAGAGCACCCAGAAAGGTGCTAAAAGTGTAGTAAAGCAATGGAAAAAGTATATAAGGGATCTCTGAACATGCTCAAGAGGGAGCTTTGGGGATGCAAGAGGAGAAGCTGCTTAGACACTCGTGAGACTCTCTGGGCTGATACATGCTAGGCCGAGCAGTGGCTGAGAGGCAGAGCTGTGGCTGCAGCAGTGTGGAGTCATGAAGACGGAAGGGGAACCCAGGACAGCTCTACAACAGAGTCACTTACTGATACAAAATAGGAGGGAAATCCTAAACTGGTTTAAGCTCTTCTTGCCCAAATACTTTATCTGTTACTACCTGGGTTCTTTACCTGTGTGCACAATTGCAAGACACCTCAGGCTTAGAGAATAACAACAAAGGGTTTAACAAACCAGGAAAAAACAGAGTTACTGAGACCAATAATGGCCATTTACTTCACCCAAAACCATGACCAGTACTGTCAAATCCTGCATAAAGACCTTTACAATGATGGCAACTTCCCACCACTGAGGACGTCAGTTCCTCCCCAAACAATAGGCCGTGTATTTAAGATTGCATCTTCCTGCCACTGTGGACACCACTGTGGACACACAGCATCCAAACTATAGGCCAGGATTGACAAACACAGCAGGAGATGCTCTTTGGGCTGCCAAAAATGGACCAACACAGCACCAAACAAGCGATCTTCAAGACAAAGCTGTAGCGCTGCATGATCTGAGAAATAGCCACATTCATGCATTTTAGCAAGACACCTGTTTCTGAGTCTTCCATCGTCTCCAGACCACACTTTGGCATCTTTGCTCAGAGCTATTCTCTTGCAAGCATCTGCTCAGTCTCTTCTCGTGTGTGCCCAGAGCTCCAGTTTACGCATGCGCATTGTGGTCCCTCCTAGGGCATACTCCCCTCCCCCTCAGCGTGCTCCCTCCCAGGGCATGATCAGTGTGGTCCCTCCTAAGGGTGCTTAAAATTGTGAGAGGCTAAGTTATTAGCTTGTAACTAAGTGGTTAGCTTGTAAAAATATCTTAAAAATCAAACATGGACTAATTACTCATATATGTAATACATATATACAAATGCATGTATACAAATGCATACACACATATGTATGTAAATATAAATTTGTATTACATATATATGAGCAATCATTAACACTTTAGAAACTATTTGTAAAATATTTAGTTTTTATATATTTCTCTATATATGTAGATATATATTACTAAAATGAAAATGTCTTCTTAAGTATTCTTTTTCAGTAGTTATCACACAGTTTTAGTTGAAATGAATGACTCAATCAATATACATTTGTTTCATATTGTTTGTAAGGGATGAGTGACCCCTCCAAATTTTAAAAAGATCAAAGCTACATAGTATATATTGAATTCAGTTAGCTCATTTTCCTAAAGATATGAACTAATTTTACTAAGTTATATGCTAGGGAATCCTTAATAAATATGGAATTTAACATCTAGGTCAGATGTTAATTAAACATAAAGTAATATATAAATTGCTGGCTAAGAAACTTACCCAAATAAAAATCCAGATCAACAACAAAAGACTATTAAATTTCTGCATGGAAAATTATTGTTTAGAAGTTTAATTTGTCACATACTTCAGAATGCACATTAGAGTCAAATTCAAGATTTGAAAGTTCTCAAGCTGCAATAAAAGTAGAAATAAATTATAATTGTAAATAATATCCTGATAAAAGTGTTAAACCTCTTCTGGTTTTATATTTTCATGCATATTTTTTTTTAACTCTTAGCTTTTAAAACTACTAGGTAATTGACATTCATATATATGTTGATAATAAAATGGTACAATGGGAAACACTTTTGGTAAAGAGATAACTTCAGCACATGTAAAACATAGCTATTTTACTTTACTCTGAGATGTTCATTTGTGTGTGTGTGTGTAACCAGTATATTGAAAAATAGAAATCTTATTGACAAAAATACATGTATATATGTACATACTTACAAGAAATGACTCAGTAGAGATTATTATTTTGTTCATATTATAAATACATGTAAAACTCACAGATGGCTTTGGTTTTAACTTAAGACCAGGATTCTTTTTTTTTTTTTTTAAGATTTATTTATTTATGCATACTGAACTGGGGTATAGTCCAGAGGCTCAGGAGCGGTGAGAGGCTTCACCAGACACAGAGTGGGGAGCAGAATAGGCAGATCGACAAAGTACACTGCTGAGGGGAGCAGCGGGCAGGTCAGGAGAGATCTGCCACGCCATGTGGTCATCTCCGGGGCAGGTGGGAATTGAACTCATGCAGAAGTGACTTTTAGCTTCTTAGTGTGGTGCTTTAACCTGCTGCGCCACCAGGGAGGGCCCAGATCAGGATTCTTAACAATATTCTTAATGTTTTAATTTTTTTTTTCTTTTATCAAAAGCACTTTGTGTGGTAGTTTACAATATATTTTCAGAATATTATAAATAACATAACTTATTTATTTGTTCTTGGTTTCATAAAATAATCACTGCTGTAGCATTTGAGGTACAATGCAATGCATTTTAACACATAGTGTAACCTTCTTATTTGATACACTGTTATATCCGTTGTCAGTCCTCTGAGTCACTGCATTGTGAAAATGGATCTTCCTTGAGATTCAGGTGGCAGCTAAATGCTTTTATCCTTAACAGTATGCTGTTGTAATATGATGAATTCAATTTGAATTTTGAAGTGAGTGTGTCCTCCTACGTAGGTATGTTTAGCAAGAATCTGATCTCTGAACCACTTGTACTAGAGAAATAAGAAGCCTATTCTGAAGTCTTAAAGAAATGGAACTTTCTAAAAGCGGGCTTTCTAAAAGCGTTTTATCTTTGAACTCTACATATTTAACTAAATATATAAGATCATATATAATGATTGTTTGGTTTAAGAATATGTCTGCAAGTTATTGACTCTGCTCCCAGTTAGGAAACACAAGACTAATGTGAGCTTCCATTAAAATGTACTTCACAGCACAGCACATGCAAGTGAATTATAGTAGTATGGATTATGTAATGCACATATGATCAAAACCAACAACATGAAGAAAGAAATCTAAAAAAGTAAATTATAATAATTTACTCATTGGACAGCTTGTTATTGTGAACATTTTGGTGTACTCAATATGGGGACACAGACCTATTTATTTTAAGATTGTTATGAAATATTTCAAAAAATTGAACAGAACTTCATATGTTGAGATAAAATTAATTTTAAATAATTTGGTACAGATATGTAGTAATCAGATTATCAGAGACTTCTTTTATAGTAGCTTCATTTTTATCTATATTTCTAAGTATATCTTGAAAATTATAAGCTATTGTGTATAAAGAAGCATATTTCAATTATATGAGATGAATTTTACTTCTCAATATTGCAGGTAATATTAATTAATCTAATCACTGAAATGGCTCCAGCTTTGATCATATGCAGTATTTGCCTTTATAAATAAGGAATCAATTCATCTTGAACTAAAACAACAATGAGTTTGATTTTCTCCTTCTCTTGTCACTTTCTGCTCACCTTGACTTTTCTGCAGCAAAGCCCAGTGTTCTGTCATTGTTCTACATTATTTGTTGGATCACTGATGTCCCATCTCTTTTACTCTAGTCTTGTGATATAACAACTTGACTTTCATATGGCATCTCAATTATATTCCATCATCAGTTCTGTTTAGGAATAGCTATATCCATTAGGAGTTTTTATGTTTTAAATGATGGAACATCAAATACAAGTTGAACTGAGAAATATAGTTGCAAAAATTATCTAGATAACTAGGAATGGAATTGCTGAATAAGATTATAGATACATTTTTAGTGTCCAAAGAGTACAAAAACAATAATTTAAAAGGTAACCTGCATACCTATTTATGTCAGCACTATTTACAATAGCAAAGTTATATAAACAAACCAAATTCTCCAAAACAGAAAAGATCAAATAAATGAATAAATAAACTCATGCCTTTTGCACCAATATGGATGCATCTGGAAAGGATTATACTAAGCAAAGTAAGTCAGAAGGAAATAGGCAAATATTAGTGGTTTATTTTATAAGTCAGATATCACGGAGGAACTGAACAAAGGTCAGAAAAAAGACAAAACTTACAGCTAACCATAGATTTGTGGGAGGGAGAAAGGTCAAAACAGGGGAAGGACAAGCACAAGGGGCTATGATTGTTTTACTAATACTATGGTGGTGGAAGCACTGGAGAGACTACACTTGAGAGGAGAAATACAGTACAAAATAAGCAATGTTTTAAGATTTTTTAAAACATTGTATTTATTTATTTTTTATGTTAAAGAACTGGGGTGTAAGCCAGAAGTGCAAAGTCTGAGAGGACTCCTCAGAAATAGAAAACAAAAGGCAGATTTACTGAAATACTCTTGTTGCCAAGGGTTATGATAAGCAGGCGGTAAAGGTGAAGTCTACAGCACTGTCTGTGGGTTAGCTCTCTAACCAGGGATGGATCTCAGGCTGTTGTGATGGGTCCGCATAGTGGTAGAACTGAGACTTAATCCCAGGACCACCAGGGAGGCCTCAAAATAAAATAATTTTTTGAAAAATCATCTTGATCAACTTGATCCAGGATAGTCACATTTTTTTTCAGCATTCCTTAGCACTGGCTTCTCCTTAAATTCCCTCTCATCTCTGCACTTACCCTGTATTTGCAAAGAGTTACTTGCCAATCTAATGCCTATATACTTGAGAGTCTTGATCAAAGACTCTCAATCTTATTTTGTATAACTTGAGAATCTTCATAAATTACACGATGTGTCACCTCATCTCCCCAGGATTTCTGCTTCAACATCTTATTTATAACTGATTCCAATACCACTGATTCAAAGATTTTTTTGTTCTAGGTATAGTGTTAGTGAAACTTCAATGTATATGGGGATTAGCTTGACAAAGTTGCTAAAATTCAGAATCAAATTCAGTAAGCTGGGGAGTGGTTTGAAATTACCCAGTTGTAATCAATTTGTGTATAGTATCAACACTGAAATTCTAACTTAATCACATTGTGAGAAACATGGGTCATTATAGGACAATGCTACTTACTTTTGAGAATGCTTTGAACATGTTTTTTTGATATGAATTTCTAGCAAATTCCTATGACGGTTATGATCAGTGAACCTGGAGTGGAAACTCTGGAAATCCATGAATAGCAAGTGCCTCAAGAGAATTATATCTGAACAAATTTAGGAAGTACATAAAAAGGAGACTGGCTCTATATCATTACCTGGCTGAAAGAAAAGAGGTTTCCAAAAGTCCTTGCAAAGCTGTCCTATTTTGTAATTCTTTATTGAATTCCCTGATGCTAAGCTGTTGATTAAATAAAACACCCTGAAGATGAGGCTGCTTGGATTCAAACAACACATCTTCAAAAGTATGACACTTAAAACAACAGGAAACAAAGCATGAATAGATGTCTAATAATCTGACAGCCTAAACTTAATATGGACTACTGCAGCTTTTTGTGTGTGAGTCTAACCACGGAGGACACAAGTGTTGGATACTTTCATGTCTAAACTTACTTTTCCTCTTATCCACTAAAACATGTTTCATTATGTGGGTAATTAATTTTCTCTTTTATCGCAGAAAAAGAGCTATAGAAATGATTTAGAACAACTCTAATTTTCTTCAGATGAGCAAACTAAGTCCTTTTAAAATTATCTCACCAAGGTCACATAGTAACTGTAAGATAGAATTTATTGTTCTTTTACCAATGCTCTATATAGATATGACTTATGCTTATTAATATTGCAGAACAAAATTTATTAATATTTAACACCACACATAGATGACCAATAACCTTTTATCAAATATAAATAAATTTATTTATATGGGATACTATTCTTTGCTATGTCTGACTTTACGGATAATATTCATGAACTCATGAACTCTTGTTAAATAAGGTTTCACTGAGAGAGATATGTATGTGCATGAGTGCAAATAAAATATAAAATCAAAATATAAACATGTCATATAATTAACACTAAAATCTGCTGAAGATCTAATCTTCAACATTAACATACATAACTGCAATGCCAAGAAATAAGCAACTATATCCATTGAAGAATAGAAATGATGGTAAGTTAAACAGATAACCTCTTCCTTTTTGTCAGGCCTACATTACCAGATTTATATTCCTTCTCTTTCTCTTTTTCCAGTAGAGTTTATATTGGTTGTTCATCTGAGACATGAGGATGGTAGTACAAAGAATGACAGTAGTTAGCAAAAATTTCCTTGGCAATTTGAATTCATAAACAATCTGTGGTGATTGGCATCAACCATTTGGCCTTTAAGCATAGACTTTATCCGTAAAGCTTGTGGTTGGGTAATATCACCATGGTGTGTTTGTGCATGTGTATATGTTTGTTTACTTATGAAATAACTCTTGTTATTCAATGTAATGTGTGGGGCATGTGAAGAAAAGAGAAATTAAAAAAAAACATTAACATTAGATTTTGAATGTGCAAAATATTTGAAATAGTCTACTTAAGCTATCATTGAATGAAAACATTTTTTCTACTCTAATATATATCATAAATTATAGACTATAATACAATTTATAAAGATCTAGGCTTTTTAAAAATTGATTTTGTAGGTCAAATTTCTTTCAGCCATTTCTACATAGTCTGTCAATTTGGATGTCTATATTCAAAGATAGATGGATGGTCTGGAAAACTTTGGATATTTCAATAGTGGGCAAGGACAGCCTTTTATCTAAAATCCATGTTTTCCAATACTGATGATGAGATACCATAATGCTAAATTGATTTTTAAAAAATAAAACATTATCACACATCTGACAGCATTTCATTTCTTACAAATCTGTTTTGGGTATGTAGTTTTCTTTTTCAATAATGGTGATTTATACAAATTTTGAGAATAATTATAAAAAAGGGAAAATCTATTTTAAACTAATATGTGTTTTTCTGTAAGACCACTATAGCATATTTATTAAGCCTTTTTCACTGAAAAATATAATCTTAAATCATTGAATTAATTAAAGGAGCACTCATTATTTTGTAGTATGTAAAACTTGAATGGGTATAGTGAGTAATGCACTCACATTCAATGTTCATATGTGATATGCCTTCCCTTAGCCAATAAACATTTACATCACTATTCTAAAATATACTCACATAGTATTTTTCAGGTCAACACCTACTTTGTGGTTTGATTTATGTTTCTCTGATGATAACTGATAATAAGTATTTTTTCATGTGCCTGTTTGATTTGTAAGTCTTTGCAGAAGTGCTTATTTAGTTCTTCTGCTCAATTTTTGAATTAGTTATTTTTCTTTATGTAGATTATATGAATTCTTTATATCTTTGATAAGATTTGTAATTTTTTTTTTACCATTTAGTGGTGTGTCATTTTGGTTTGCTTATAGTTTATTTCACTGTGCCTAAGCTTTTTAGTCTCATGCAGCAACATTGGTTTATGTCCTTTGTTTTTCTTGCTACTAGAGATACATTCATAAGATACTGCTGAAGCACATGTCGTGAACTCTTTTTTTCCTTCTATGCATTTTAAGATGTCAGGTTTTTAGTTCCAAAATTTTGTTAATTTTGCATTCTCATATGGTGTGAGATAGTGGTTTAATTTAATCATTTTGCATGTGGATGTCCTGTCCATTAATTGAAAAAGTTTTACATGCTCAAGCGTATATATATTATTTGCACCATGTTGTTGATTAACTTTCCATTTAGTGTAGGTACATTTCTGGACTTTCTATTCTATTCTGTTAATCAATACCTTCTCTCTCTCTCTCTCTCTCTCTCTCTCTCTCTCTTTTTTTTTTAAGTGACATGCTATTTTAATTATTATGGCTTTGTAATATAGGTTGTATCTTGAAGGATAATTTCCCTTTTTTTTTCTTTTTCTTTTGGTAAGGAAATATTTGGTGTCTTTAAATATGTGGTGTCTATTGTGGCTTCATATGAGTTTCACAAATTTTTGTTTTGTTTCTTTGAAGGTTGTTATCAGAATCCTGATGGAGATGTCATTGACACAATATTGCTTTGGGTAGGGTAGCAATTCTGACAATGTTAAGCCTTCCAATTCATGAGCAGGGAATTTTCATTTCATTGTGTCTTTTATTTCTTTTAGCAGTATCCTATACTTTCTTCATACAAGTTATTCACCTTTGTAAAATTTATTCATTATGTATTTAGTATGTTTGTGTAGAATTGTGAATTAAATATTTTGTAAATTTGGTCCTCTTCCATGATTATTCATGTAATTGAAGGTGATTGATTTTTTGTGTATTGATTTATAATCTGCCACCTTCCTGACTTGATTATTTTAATTAGTTTTTCATTGAAGATTTAAGGATCACTAGGTACATTATCATGCCATCAGCAAATAATGATACCTTTAATTTTCTCTAACAATGGGTATTCTACTTTAATTAAACATTGTGATACAGACCACCAGAGCCTAGTTTGGGCTTCCTAATTAAAGACATTGGACCCCTAAGGTGGGAACTGTTGATCTAATTACCTGGGACTGAGCTAGGTTATCTACACATGGGCAGCAGTTTCTGGAGGTGGGATTGGCTCTCAGAGAGCATTGTAAGCATTCAGTGTGTCATAAGCAAGCTCTGAGGATGTGGCTGTCATTCCATCAGTCTCAGGGGTGAGGCAGCTATTCCAAGCACTGTGGGCTGGGTATTGCAAGAGAACCATGGACAGAGACCTCCAGGTATGGAACTGAACTATCACAGGAGTAGGCAGAAATGTCTGGGGTTGGGAAACTGCTCAAATACCAAATAGCATGTGCTACATTGTAATCCTCTGTTTCAATGATGGTCTTTGGAAGCAGGCCATGGCTGTTTCAATATCCTGCAGATGAGTTGGGTTCCCAGGCTTCCACAATTGCCAATGTGTGAGAGGTGTTTGATCACCCAGAGACAGGGTTTGGATGTGTTACAAAGGAATTGAGACTCCATTTTTTGTTTGTTTGTTTTATTTAATTTATTTATGCATGCAAGAACTGGGGTTTAGGTCAAAGGTAAGTGGGGTCAGAGAATTAACTAGAGACAAAGTGGGAAGCAGAACAGGTGGATCTACTAGAATATAGTGCTGAGGGGGGAACATCGGGCAAGACAGGACGGTCTGTACATATGGCTTATTTATAGACTTTCAGTTCTATTTTATTGTTCTGTGTTTCTATTTTTATTCAGTTATCATATTGTTTTGAGTACTATAGCTTTGCATTATATCTTGAAGTATTGAAATAAGATACTTAAGTTTTTTCTTAATTTTGTTAAGATTGCTTTGGCCGTTTAGGTTCTTGTGTGATTCCATTTAAAATTCAGTAAAGTTTGTTATTTTTTTAAATATTTATTTATTTATGCATAATAAGACTAGGGGATAGGCCAGAGGTATAGGGAGTGGTAGTGAGAGGGCTCAACAGCTATAGAGTGGGAAAATTTCACTGCCGAGGGAAGCAGCGAGAGGAGGAGAGAGGAGAGGTTTATTGTGCATGTGGGTCAGTTCCCTGGCCCGGGATCTAACTCATACTTCTATTGCTGGTTATAGCTTAATATTGCTGTGTCTTATAGAACAAACCTTGTATTTCTTGAAGAATGTTGTTGGAATAGATATAAGGTGTACATACAATTATATTTTGCTTTGGGAAAGATAGCCATAACAATGTTAATTCTCCAAATCACTGAGAACTCATACAACCGAAAAAACAAAACTATCTTCACCCCAAAGTAGATTATAGAGCTAAATATAGATTTCTTCAAAGAAGACATAGAATCATCTGAAACATTAAAAATTATCCTTATTATTTATCATCTGGGAATAAAATCACAATAACAGTGAAATACCATTTCATATATGTGAAAATGACCATATGAAGACTATCAGAAACAGTAAGAGTTTGTGAAAATGTGAAAAAAAAAAAATAAAGCTTCTCATACATCATTGGTAGGAATTTAGATTGGATCTGCCCCTGTGGAAAACATAGTTTTTCAGCATGTTAAAAATAGGTCTACCTTATAATTCAGCAATCACACTGAGAGATATCTATACAAAAAAAAAAGTACCATACATGAATTTGAAATTATTTATGTGCTCTTGTTTTCATTGTAGTTTTACTTACAATAGTCAAAAAATGTATAAATTTAAGGGCCCAAAGTGAAACAAGATGAGTAGAATGAGATTATGTATTATAGGGACGCAATAAAATGTTACTCAGCTCTAAAAAACAAACAAGAAAAAAAAATCAAGTGATAAAATCACACTTGAAACCATATGAATGGAAATGGAAGAGATTATGCTCAGTGATGTAAGTTAGAGGAAGAAAAATGAATGCATAATACTTTCACTCTAATGTGAAACACAGAGAAATAAAACAAAGGAATAGAGAAAACTAAAACAAAGCAAACCCTAGAAATCATACTTTAGACTTGAAGGCTTCAGAATTTGTTGTCTGAGTAAAGAAAGAAGCCCAAGAGACTATTATAAACTATGTTTTGTTTGTTTGTTTGTTTTGTTTGTTTTCTCACAGAACTGGGTATAGGCCAGGGATATAGGGATTGAGAGTATTCACCAGAAACAAAGTGGGGAGCAGAACAGGTGAGTTTACTGAAATGCACTACAAAGGATAGTGGCAGGTGAGGCAGAAGCAGTGTTTGTTCCACCTGTGAGTTAGCTACCGGAGTTGGGATTCAATTCAGGCTGTAGTGGTGACAACACTGAGACTTAACTCCTAGGCCATTAGAGAAGCTCTTTTTAAAATTATTTTCGCTAATATGCTAATGTACATAACACATGTATAGGTTGTCTGCTAAAAAATCTGCTAATTATCTAGTAGAATTTCCCCCTACTGTTTTTAGAATATTTTATGTACCCTTATTTTTGATGATTTTATTATGATGTGTTTTGGATAAGGTGATTTTCACTGAGATGTAAGCTTTTTACATTTGGATGTCTAATTCTCTCCCCAGGTTTAGGCAATTCTTATTTATCATTTTTTCACATAACTTTTGTTTTTACATTTTCCTTCCTTTTTACTTCTGGATTTGTGACTGTTACGTTATTTGATCTTTTGAGGGATATAGTAGGTTAAACAAACTTTCTTTGTTCTTTGAACTCTTTATCTTTGTTCTCATCTAATTGGTTTACTTCAAAATTCATGTTCCCTAAGTTGCTTATTCTATATTCTTTTGCTCAACTCTAAATCAGAAGCTCTTCACTGTATTGTTTAATTTCATTACTTGAGATTTTTAAACTTAAAAGTTTTATTTGGTTCTTCATTACAGTTATAACTCAGGGGAATTTTTATTTTGATAATATAGTTTGTGTGGCATTATGTTAGCTTTCTTAATGACTCATTGAGTTTATTCAAAATACATATTTTCACTTCTGTATAAGCTAGATAAAAAAAAATGATGCTTTGGAGAATTTAAACTTTGTTTTTGTGAAGTATGCATCCTTGGTTTTTCATGAATCTAGTTTTGCATTGATGCTTTATTTATTTATCTTTTTTTTTTTTTAAGATTTATTTATTTGTGCAGACTGAACTGGGGTACAGGCCAGAGGTGGGGGGGGTGAGAGGCTTCACCAGAGACAGAGTGGGGAACAGAACAGGCAGGTTGACAAAGTACACTGCTGAGGGGAGCAGCGGACGGGTCAGGAGAGGTCTGTGGTGCCATGCGGTCACCTCCTGGGCAGGTGGGAATCGAACTCTTGCGGAAGTGGTTTTAGATTCTCAGTGCTGTGCTTTAATCCACTGCACCACCAGGGAGGGCCTGCATTGATGATTTTACATTTAAAATAGCAAACACTCTTAAGTCTACTGCTATTTGCCTTCACTTGGAATATGGTGTTCAATGTCACTGTTTTATCTTGGATTTTATCTGTTATTTTTGTTGTGTATTAAACAATATATATTGAATATATTTAATATAGATATTTTAATTAGAATGCATGCATATAAATTTAAATATCTACTTTGCTTGTTAAGATTCAGCAAAAAAAAGGGAAGTCATTTTGCTTTATTTTCTATCATCATTTAGGAATTTAAATAGTTTCCACTGCTAAAATTAGAATTTTCCTTGGACTGGATTGATCATCTTTATCCCGGCTAATAAGTGCGGTAAAACAACCAGTAGGACTTTGACCATCTCTTGGAGTTTGATCTCCTTTCTGGGACCTAATTAATCAGACTCTGCATGGTAGCTGAATCCTGTGGGAGTCCCTTTGCATAGTAAATTTTGAGTTGCATTTCTCAGCTCAAAATAACCCTAAGCTACTTAATGAATGAAAAATTTGTATTTTTGGAAGTTCTTTTTTTTTTTTATTTAACATCACAAGACTTTTTTATTTTCCCAATTTATGTCAGTCTTTGATTTTTCAACAAGAGTCATTACTAGTATATGACAGTTCCCTTTTAAGATTCATGACAGGGTTATTTTAATATTTATAAAGATAAATGATAAATCAAATGTCTTTTAAAATTAACATTACTCTGAAAACCAAGGGTGATATATCAAGACTATATTAAAGAAAGTATTTTTTCTACTATAGGAAATTTATTAATTTGTAAATAGCAATGTGATCAAAAATCTTCTCTTGCCATTTAAATGTTCAGTCAAAGTATCAGAGTTATTATTTTAGTATTATTATAAAAGATCATAATGGATTAGTGATTTTTTTTCATATATAGTTAATTTATTTTCTAGACATCAGTGTGTGGTTATCATTTTGTGTAATTGTGTAGTTACCTTTAATTCAAAGAAACATAGCATGATGCATTTGTATAGGGACAGTACAATTGCAATAGCTATGAAAAAATCTGGATTCTCTAACTCTCGTGTCTGATATCTGTCCATACAATATGCCTGGGTCTGTCTTTCAACTTTGTTTTGCAGACTTTCAGGCTTTTAGATGAGTGAACTAATTTGTTTTTGATAGAAAGAATTGCTCAACATTTACACATTTTACAGATTGTATTTCTATATAACATATAGATGAAACAACAAATTTCATGGTTTAGTAAATACATATAATTCTCTAGGTGATTTATCTTTCTCTTAACAGATAGAAAACTGATCTAGATTGGAAACATGTTTACACATAAATGAAAAAATTTCCCTAGTCAAGAGCAAGAATCTCAAATTCAATTCCTTAGGCCCTGAGAGATAAACAAGTAAAGGTAATATATCTGGAACAGGAGGAACAGTGATTGATTAACTGAAAAGTGAATGTTCTGCCAGAATGAAAATTTAACATACCGATAAAATATGTCTGCAGGCCAGACTTTGCCCTTGGTTTGTTATGTGAAAGGCTTAATTTGAGGACACATGAAAATGTACTTCAAAATAATGTTCTCTGAAACAACATTATTTATAAAATTCAATGCATACAAGTGATAAAGTATGCTGTTTCACCACTGTCCTTTGTGGGCATGGAGGCTTGAAGATTACTTTGAGGTATCAGACTCCCTTAGGGAAATGATAAGGTCAAGTGAACTCATCCATGTGGTCCCAGCAATTGTGCTGTCTTGGTGAATTCTCAGGAATTAGGACGTCACAGGAGGGACTTGATGACAAACCCTAGAAATTTACAGTATCAAGAGGTTGTGCATGAAATAAATCCTAGGAGACAAGTGACTAATGTGACTAAAGCAGAAATCTGACTGGAAGGCAAATTGTGAGAGTGCTGTGTGAACCTAAACATCATAATCATCAGGTGAGAGAGGAGTCAAGAAACTAGGAGAAGCAAGATGGTTGGTGCTAATCCCAGGGAGAGCCCTAATTTTACAATCCCAGTATGTGCTTATATGAGAATAAAAAGATCCGGTATAAGGTATATTGACAGAATAGCCTTACAGTATGCTGAACAATTGAAATTTTGCATTATTGTACCTATATTAATCATATACAACTTTCATAGCAAAATTGCAATTACTTATAATTGAGCTTCATTTTGTTTTCAAGGCTTGAGTGTTAATATGCCAAAAATGGTTAAAACATTTTTTCCTGCATTACGCTCCTGAGTTATCCTTGCCACAACAATAATGGCTTTGAGTTCTATATTTACACTAATTTATATTTTCCTTAATAATTTACACATATTATATTTTATTTGAACTTTACATTATCCCTGGGAAAAGAGGCAGTGACTAATTTCGTCATTGGGTAGAAGAGGATATTAAGACTAAAAACAATTTAAGTAAACTATTTACAAAGAAATAAGAGTCAACATAGTGTGCTTCTTGATTACTTTCAGCCTTACACTTTGCACATTTTTCCCATTTCCTCCCCAAACTTCATTAAGCTAGATACTTATTTTTAAGTACCTCTAAGAAACTAGACAGTTTAATCTAATCTATAGATATTGATGCACAGATCATTATTTATTGTTCTATTTATCTCTATCTTATCTATATTCCTAATCTCTATTATCTTTGTCTCTACCATGTTTCTCCACAGGTTTAAGATGATTACCTTAATTTTCAATTCTCATCCATGTTATTTATGTTGATCATTTTTGTATGTTCTTTACAAACTGCATTTAGAATTATCTTCCTCTAACCTCATGCAAGAGAGTTTTCTATTCAAAACCGCTGGATAGAAACTGTCACACAGTCTGTTGAATGTACACATGGTAAATATTTTTAAAAGTAACAGCAATATACTTGGTTTAAATACATATGAATTACCAGACTTTGACTTTCTTGTTAAGACCTTGAATTAGTAAAGATCTTACTGTTCTAATCTTTCCTGCTGATATAAAGTACAGTTCCCAGTAATGAACTGACTACCAAGGGAATGATACTTGCTTGGGAACTCCTTATCTTGGCTGGACACCAAGAATCCCCTGGTCATAACAAGACAAGTGTCACAAATTTTCAGCTCCCTAAAACATTTGTACAATATAAACATACGTATAGGAAACTACTCTTGGGGAATTTGGGAGGCCTTTCTCTCTCTGTATGCATGTATGTGTGTGTGTAAGTAAGAAAGTATGTATATATGTATGTATGTATGTGTACACACAGGCATGTATGCATGTATGCATCTATTATCTGTCTATATATCTTTCTATCTATATATCTACAATCATCTACCATCCTACTTACCTGCCTATCTATCAGCTATGATTTATCTGTCTTTTATTATCTGGAAATTAGCAGGAATTTTGTTATAAGTGAAGTTATCTGAAAAATTTAAATGGTTATAAGTAGATATTATTAAACCACCATTTTCATCAATAAAAACTGGGGGAAGAAAAGGTTAAGCATGAAGCAATATGAATATTGATACTTATTTATATCCTTCCTTAGTTTATCTCTTCACAATGGGGAGTTTTTACAACATTATAAGCAATAATTTTATAAAAAAATATATATTTTAATTAAATAAGTTAACATTAGGGTATCATCAGATATCACCACCATAGTGCACTCACCACTCACTCACCCATATTCCACCACTTCCTTCCTCCTGTTCTTTCCATTTCCAACTGCTCCCCCATTGTACCTCAGTTCTATAGTCAGTTATCAAGGATTAGTTTTTAGCTTGCCTTTTCTAAGAATTAATTACTTACTTTATACTCTGCATATTGCTGACAACATACACTATTTCTTTGTCCCCTCTGACTTAACTCACTTAGCACTATTCCTTTAAAAACCATTCATGTTGTAGGAAATGACAATTTTAACTTCTTTAATCAATGAATAGTATTCCATTTTGTGTGTGTGTGTGTGTGTGTGTGTGTGTGTG
>NW_004567110.1:60648804-60681468 GCF_000260355.1 Condylura cristata | reverse complement strand
GAGAGAGAGAGAGAGAGAGAGAGAGAGAGAGAGAGAGATAGGGAGAGAGAGAGAGATCTTGATCCACTCATCTGTTATGTGCACATGGGTTGATTTCATAGTTTATCTATAGTAAATAGTGCTGTAATAACCATGGGAGAGCATGTTTCCTTTTAAAATTGTGGTTCTTAGAAAGAGTTCTGGATAAATTCCTAGGATTAGAATTACAGGATCAAATGGCAGACCCATATTTAATGCTTTCTGACACCTCCATACTGCTAGCCATAAGAGCTGGACCAGCATGTGTTCCAAACAACAGTTGATAAGGGTTCCTTTCCTCCAAATCCTCATTGCATTTGTTAATTCTGGTCTTTTCAATATGGGCCATTCTCATAGTTGTGAGATGGTATCTCACTGTGGCAAGGGAAACAAAAGAGAACATGAACAGCTGCTGGGACTACATAAAACTAAACCATTTCAGTACAGCAAAATAAATAACTAAAAAGAAAACACATATTTATACTTACATTACCTAAATTTATTTAATACAAGCAATAACCTCAAGTATTTAACCCGATTCCTAGATTTGGAGGAGTTAAATTTGACAAAATGAGGCTTTCTCATGCTTTAAGTACTTGCTGTTTCAACCTGCTACTTTTGTTATAATAACTCAGTGCTTATCTAAAAACATACTCATGAATTTCCAGAAATTCTACTCTTCCTCTAAGTGAAATATAGCATGTTAAGAATGATTTGCCTTCTATTTTTTTAATTGTTATCATTTGAAAGAATGGTTGTTTCTATTTGCTTGTTATTTTCAAGAGGAGACAACTCTATTAATGAAATGCTTACAATTAGTCCATTCAAGTTTTCCATTCCTTCCTAAATCAGATTCAGAAAGTTATATGCTTCTATGAATGTGCCCATTTCTCTCAAATTTTCCAATTTATTGGCATAAATATCATTGAAACTCTCCCTTTTAGATACTTGTTATAATTTTCATTTTCATTTCTGAATACAATTATTAGAATTTTATTCACTTAGTGAGTTTAGAGGTTGTCCATTTGTTTCCAAAAATCCTTTATTTTGTTGTTTAATCCTTTTTTTTATTATATGTTTAAGATTGTTCTTGTTCCTCAATGTTGTCCTACTTTGCTATATATTTTCTTCTCAGTATCCTTTTATTTTATTCCAGAGACTATGATTATTTGTGCCTTCATTTTTATTTGGCTTCTTGTATTTAAAAAAAATATCTTCATTAACATATTTATTACCCTAGTAATAATTTAATAGGTTAGAATCCACCTGTTAAAAGATTTTTGTGATTTATTTTTGTGGTTGATTTGTAGATTGACACAATTGTTCCTACAGAATGTTTTATATTATTTCAATATTTCTGAACCTATTAACACTTTTTTCATGATTCAACATATGGTCTTTCCTGGAAAATGGTCCATGGGAACTGGAAAGTGATGTGTAACCAGTTTTTATAGGTGTGTGGCTACCAATATGTCCATTCAGTATAATTCTTCAAGATTTTTCTGTTTGGTTGATCTTTTCATTAATGACAGTGGGATACTGAAGTCCCCCACTTCTTTTGCATTATAGTCAATACATATTTATATATTTACTAATAGTTGTCATATATTTTTGTTCATATATATTGATGAGTCTTATATCATCCTGATATTGCTTCTTTAATCATTATATAATGTCCATTTATGTTCCCTGTTATCTTTTATAGCTGGATGTTTAATTTTCCTATCTATCTCTGGATCCCATTTGCTTGACAGTTTACTTTCCAGCTATTTACTTTTAGACTGTTTTTCTTTGCAGTTTATATGTGCCTCCTAAAGGAGAGAGTTGGGTTTTGATTTCTTGTTCTATCAGTCATTCTGTAATTTTTGCTTTGTTAAATTTAAACCATTTACTTTGAAGTGTTTATTGATTATTTTAATGTTTAATGCCATTAATGCCATTATGTCTTTAGCATTCAAGCTTTGCTTCTTTATTCTTTTTTTTTTAATTTGATTTAGATATTAAAGTTTCTTTCAGCAGTTTTTATAAGGAAGGTTGAGATGTTTGCACAATCTTTCAGCTTTTGTTTGTCTGGGAGGTGTCTTTCTTGAGATGTAAGTTAAAAACAAACTTTCAGTGAGTCTGTACACATGTATTGAGTGTGTGTGTCGGCGGGGGGTTCACACCAGATATCATGGGGTGTGCTAATATTCCTAGCAATGAAAAGGTATCTGATAAAACTAAAATTTGAATCACTACCTGGTTAATCTTGTGATAAACATATGCTATTCTCTAAAATCCTGTTTTTGCACATGTCAAAAAGGCTACTTGAGAGGGAAGGCAATTAGAAAATCAATACCTTTGCATGTGGGCTGATGGTTATTTGATGTTACTGCAGAAATGCCAAATTAGCTTAGTATTTTTCTTGAAAGAGGCAATTTTAGTGACTTCTACATGACCTAGCCTATCATAATATCTTTCACTTAATAGGAGATTTTTCTGTTACTGGTAAAATCCATTCTGATTATGCATACTGGACCTGCTGATATAGCCACAGGATAAGTTTAGGAATTGAAGGCAGTTACCGTGAGAGAGACATTAGCTGAAATTTCATTAATCGCCTAACCTTCATAATCCCGTACATTAAGTGGTGGACAAGATTGATGATCTCCTAGAATTGGTGTCAGTGCCAGTGTCCTGTATTCCCCAATAGGCATGATGTTGTTTTTAACCTCAATTTACTGTTACCCTGGTTTAAGGTTTATGCCCTTCTGGGTAATAGTGAAGATAAATTAATAGTTTGGGCACTGCTCCAGGCAACTTCCTAAAGGAGATCTGGCTTCCCTTTATTCTAGGAATTCTGGGTTAAATTTTTTAAAATCTAGGAGTTTATTGACTTCATTTTACTGAGTCAAAATGAACTTCTGAATGTTTGAGCTAGAACACTTCTTTTTATACAGATCAAGTAAGAACAAAGATCCTTTCCTCCAGTTTCACTTCAAGAGACACGTAATCATCTTTTCAGTGTCATCACTTTCTGACTCAGCTTTCTGTCTGTTATGTCAACCACACCCACTTTATTTTTGATGGTGCACTGTACTGCCACTGTCATTCCAGGATCCACTTATTCCCTTTGTATTAGAGACTCCAATAATACAGATCTGTGTTACAGATTTCATTCAAAAGTTGCACTTTCTTTCTTCCTTTCTCCCTCTGTCTCTATCTCTTTATCTACCTATCTATCTCTTTATCTACCTATCTACCTATCTATCTATCTATCTATCTATCTATCTATCTATCTATCTATCTATCTATCTATCTATCTATTTATCTATCTATCTTCCTTCCTTCCTTCCTTCTTTTTCTCTATTTCTTTCAACTGAGGTAACAACAGTGTGTATCCATCCATAGTGCACCTTCTGACATCTCATATGTATTCTATTAACACAAACCATGATGTCTCCCTTACTTCCTGTTTTCCCCCTCCCTTACCCTTCCCTCATTTCCTGTTTCAGATTTGTAGTCACACATCAAGGGTTAGTTTTTCAGCTTGTCTTTATATGACCATTAATTTATTACTTTATATTCCACATATTAGTGTCACTATGTGATTGTAATTTTTCTCTTTCTGACTTAATTCACTTAACATTATCTTTCTAAGCCCCATCCATTTTGCAGCAAATGGCATGAGTTTATAGTTTTCCTTGTTGTAGTTTTGACCTACAGAGATGAGTGATCTTTAGAGTGTTGCATTCCTTTGACAAATTCATCCTCACAGTCAAGGCAAAAAATGATTTCTGGACCCTCCCTATGTGAGTGAAATCTATTCTAACATTCCTATCTTCCCAAAACTTTGGATTTTTTCTTTCTATTAAACTAAGGAAAGTCTGGTATTTCAGCAATTTAAATGTGAGCTTTCTTTTGTTTACAGTTTCTGCTAGCCAAAACAAGTTAGAACACTTTTATATTACTCATGGCACAATATTAAATCCAGAATATCTCTTAAGGGGTTCATAGTAATAAATTTGATTTAATACACTTCAGTATTCCTTACACCATTATATTGTATCCTTAATATTCATTTCCTCATATAATTCCCAAAATTCTGTCTGTTTAATTCTGTTTTCATCTTGAAAAAGTATGGAATATCTCTTGATAGATCACATATTGGGTAGATAGTTAAATTTTTGATATCTTTATTGCTATACCATGGCATAAATTATTAGTGGTCTATTTATGATAGAAATATAACTGTCAAGAACAGTTCCAGAAAACCAGAGCTGTTTAAGAAAATGCTTCATTAATATTCTATTCCTGTGGAATATGGTACCCAAACATGATTGTTAGAATTTTCCAGAAAAAAACAGGATATACACAAACACACAAGTCTGATACATACACACATACAAACTTGATGCATGCATGCATATTCATATGAAAACACACATGTGTGAATATGTATAGAGAGATAAGTGAATAAAGAGGAAGATAGATTAAACATTTTATAAAATTGATTCATCTTTGGCATTGATCTTAGCAATGATGTTTTTGCATCTTATTCAAAAAGCAAAGAAAACAAAAACATAAATGAGAATATTCCTTCAGATTAAAATATCTGCAACAAAAAAAATTATATACCACATACTTCTACTCAATATGTGATCTATCAAGAGGTATTGCATACTTTTTCAAGATGAAAACAGAATTAAACAGACAGAATTTTGGGAATTTTATGTGTAAATAAGGAAACTTAGTGAATAACAAAAATATTTTCAAACAACATCACTGGTAAGGGGTTAATATTCATGCATAGATGTAGTCAATAGTAAAACAGAATGATAAATAGGCTTTTTTTTTCCTTCAAAAAACATGTATTGTCAGCATACATGAACATAGGTTCATTATCACTTCTTCAGGGAGTTGTAAATTAAACCACAATGAGATATCACTTCACACTTGTCAGAGTTGCTACTGTATTGCTACTATCAAAAAGATGATAAATAACAAGTGTTGGCAAGTAGAGAAATGAGAATCTTTGTATGCTGTTAGTGGAAATGAAAACTAGTACAGTCACTAAATAAAACAATACAGTGATCTGTAAAGGTGTTTGTACCCATCTTCATTGGGCCATATTTACAATAGCCAGGAAATAGAAACAACCTATGTGATCATTGATTAATTCTTACATAAGTTGTGATATCTCACAACTCATGCAAGATATATATGGGATATGTATTTGTGTATATTGATATTTATGCATTTATAATGGCATATTATTAAGTTATAAAAATAATGGAATCTTCTCATTTGTGACAACATGAATGGAACTTGAGGTATATTGCTATACAAAGTAAGTCATGCAAAGAATGATAAATCTTATATGATCTCACTTATATATGGAATCTAAAAAACAAACATACCCGAGTATATAACAGACATATTTGTAGTCAAAGGAGGGGCTTGTGGGTGGGTGAAGCAGTTAAGGAATTTAAAGGTATAATTTCCAATTATATAATATATAACCGTGGGATATAATAAATAACATGGTGGATCTCCCTGGTGGCACAGGGTTAAGTCTCAGCACTATGAAGCTACTGGCAGCCACTGCAGAATGAATTTCACCCTAGGCCAGGTGGCTGACCCACATGACTTCATCAGACCTCCCCTGTCTCAGATATTGCTCCCCTCATTCAATCTGCTCTACACTCTGTCTCTGGTGAATCCTCTCACCCACCCCCCTCCCAAAAATTTTGGCCTAGCTCTTGTATGAATAAATAAATTAAAGAGAGAGAGAGAGAAAGAGAAAATACTCAGCCTTTAAAAATATGTATATGACATGGTAGTTTTGTTGAATGGCATACTATATATTTGAAAGTTGTTAACAGAATAGAATAAAAGTCATTGTCACAAGGTGTAAAATATACATATTATGTATGGTGATGGATATTAATTAGTTTTATTGAGGAGATCATTTTACCATATATGCGTGTGTGAGAAATAACTATATTTACATTTGGAATATAATGTTATACTCCAAACATACTCAATTTAAAAATGTTGAACAACTAAGTATGATTGGCCACATAGTGTAGCAGACCTCTCCTGCTCACCCACTGCTCCCTTCAGCATTGTACTTTGCCAATCTGCTTGTTCTGCTCCCTATCCTGTTTCTGGTGAATCCTCTCACCACCCCTAGGTGTAGGGTACTCTACACCTGGCTGTATCCTATTTCTGTATGCATTATAATATTAATAAATACATCTTTAAAAAAAGGGGGGTTTCTAGAGGCTTTCTAAGCCTGCATTTAAAAAAAATCCAATATTTAAAATTTGCTGTGGATAGATTAACCACATCTTTAAAAAAGGGGGGGGGGTTCTAGAGGCTTGCTAAGCCTGCATTTAAAAAAAAAATCCAATATTTAAAATTTGCTATGGATAGATTAACCACATCAAAAAGTGATTTCACAGGAACACTTAGATTAGGTTTTGATTGAATAACTGTGCACTACTACAATGCCAGTTGACAGAGAAAGCCAATCACTAGAATTACTAGGCCTTTATTTTACTCCAGAATGTGCAGATTGAGTGTTACAAAAAAAGGGTGTAATGGCGGCTCTGTGTTATCTGTTGTTTTCTGGACCTAGATGAAGTTTTTCTCCTGTATCATTCAGAGACCAGCAGGAAGCAACTTCACATGAAAGTTCTCACACAATAGCAGTAGTACAAAAAAGCAGCTAAGAAATGTGAGGACTTTAACAAACTATAATATGGTCACTTTATCATTAGCAAAAGCAAGCTATGTGGTCAAAGTAAAAGTCATTGTATGTAGAAAACATGCTCTCCCCATGACAAATCTATGACATGGTTTGAATGACAAGAAAAGAGAGAATGTGAAACACTTTTTCTGTCTCCCCAAATGTCTTTATATTGTATATGATTGTATGTATTTTTAATACCTTTTCATAGCAACATAACCTTCACCTAGTTGACAGAGTTGAACTAGACAAAATCTTAACTGTGTTGTTTCAAATTTTACCTATTTTTTATTTGCTATGAAGTCAAATAAACCATTCCTAATATATGCTGTCTTTTAAAAAGACTTATGCCTAAATATGAAAAAAGAAAGTTCTGAAGTCACTTGGTGCTTTATTAAAAAAAAGATAATATGCTGATAGTTCAGATAGCACTTAATATTTGCATTCACTGGAGGGAATAAATGTATATTTAATGTAATTTTGAATATAACTGGGGTGGTTCCTTACCATAAACTATTTTTTTAACATTTATTTATGCATATAGAACTGGGGTACATGTCAGAAGTCCTGGGGCATTGAGAGGATTCACCAGAGACAGAGTGGGGAGCAGAATAGACAGATCAATGAAAGACACTGCTGAGGGGAGCAGTGGGCAGGTCAGGAGAGGTCTGCAGTGCCATATGGATCACCTCCGGGGTGGGGGTTTGAACTTGCACTGAAGCAGCTGTGGCTTGCTTACAGTGCTGCTTCCTAACCTGCTGGGCCACCAGGAAGGGCCCAACATAAACTATTAAACCTTGAAAGTAGATGATTGCATTGAATCGTAAATGTACATTGCTTTTGTTCCTGACCTTAAGGGGAAACCCAGATTATGTTTCTCTCTCTCTCTCAGATTATGTTTCTCTCTATCTCTTTCTCTCTCTCTTGTCTGTTGTTAAAAATGGGTTTTGGTGGCTCTCCCTAGTGGCCCAGAAGGTTAAAGCTCAACACTGCAGGCAAGACACAGTCACTTCAGTGCGAGTTTGATCCCCACTCAAGAGGTGATCACATGGCGTGGCAGATCTCTCCTGTCTCACTGGCTCTCCCTTCAGCAGTGTAGTTGGTTGAACTGACTGTTCTGCTCCCCACTCGTTCTCTGGTGAATCCTCTAACTGACCACACCTCTGCCCTGTGCCCTACTTCTGTATGCATAAATAAATCTTTTTAAAAAATGGGTGATGAATCTTATCAATTCTTTCTATATCTATTGATAGTATATCCATGTTACACGATTTTTCATTATTTATTTAGTTAGTTGAGTATTCACTTATTTGGTAACCTCTTGGACAGCAAATAAACTTATTTTTAATCATATGGAGAAATGTAACTGCTTCAAGACAAAGTTATATGTAGCATCTGATTTTTTTTTTCAAGACAATTTTTTAATATTTTTCTTTTCTTTATATATATGCATTTGCATTATTGTTCATTTTAAAACAATGTTTATTTCCCCCTCATCCTCTCCTCATCACTGTTTATATATTACCTTGTTTGATTTATATATATCAACCATTCTTGCAAACATGTGATCAAAGCACTTAATAACGATATATAGACATTGTTATGTGTTACTGAATTTGATTTACTATTGTTGTATTGAATATTTTTTAAAATATATTTTTAAGTTATTTAATTATTTAGGCATACAAGAACTAGGGAACAGGCCAGAGGTATGAGGATGAGAGACTGAGTGGGGAGCAGAGCAAGCAGATTGACTGATACACACTGATGAAGAGAACAGCAGACAATATAGGAGAGGGTCTGTTGTGCCATGTGGGTCAGCTCTCTGGCTCACATCAACTCATGCTGCAGTAGCTACAGAGAGCTTCATAGTGCTTAGTAACCCCTTGCGCCGAAAGCACTGTTTTATTGAAGATTTTTGCATCAATATTTATACCGGTGTCTAGTTTGTACTTTTCTTCTCTTTTATTGTGTTGTCTTTGGTATTAAGGTTATATTGGCATCATAAAATATTTTAGACGAAGCAAAACACTCCCGTGATCCTTGTGATCCCCTTAAAATTGTATCTTGGTAAATCTGCTTTTTCTGTCTCTGGTGAACCCTTTTACTCCCTGTACCTCTTCCATGTACCCCAGTTCTATGCAAAAAAAAAAAAAAAAAGGTTGTGGTCTATTTTTTTCAATTTATAAATTATTTGAATAAGGTGAGCATTAGTTACTTATTTTTAAAAGGTTTGATGGAATTTAATTGCAAGACCATCTGGCACTGATTTCTGTTTGTAGGTAGTTTTTTTTTTTCCATTAATCTCTTTTAATTTTCATGTTTGTGATCAGTTTATTATAATACTATGATTCTTTATGGATTAGTAATGGTAAATTATATTGTTCTAGGAACTTGTACATTAATGCAAGGTTATTTAAATTTTTAGTGATAGTTGTTCAGAGTAACTGCTCATGATAATTTGTATTTTCATTTTACCTTTACTAATTTCTCCTCTTTTACCACTAAATTGCACTAATTGTTTGTTATTATTTTTATTTTTTTCTTTTCTTTACCTTACTAGCCTACCTATGGCTCTAGTAATTTTACCTTGATTAACAAACTCTTATTTTCATTGCTTCATTTATTTCTATATCAGTCCTTTTCTTCTATTTGCCTTACAGGCTTTTTTGTTCCTATTTTCAAGTTTTCTCTGGTGTAGTGGCTGCCTTTAATGTATTTCATCCATTCTGATAGTTTGTATCCTATTTTCATTAATCTTGAGATTTTTTAAATTTTTATTTTGATATATTATTTTAAATATTAAGCAACATATTATGTAGTCTCCATGTATTTATGCCTTTGACTGTTTTTTGTTTGTTTGTTTTGTTTTTAATATAGTAATTTTTAGCTCGGTGGCATTGTAAGTTTTCAGTTTTTTTTTTTTTAATGTTTGCAATTTCTTGACAATTGATGTGTCTTGAAATTGGGTACATTCTTGAAATTGTTCCAGTGCACTTGAAAAAAAAAAAGTATATGCAGTGTATTTTGGGTTGAATGACATGTAAATATATGTTAAAATATATGTTAAACCTATTTCATCTAGCTTCTAGTTAAGGTTATTGTTCCCTAATTTATCTTGTTTTGATTGAGCCATACTTGTAATTGGATAATTAAAATCTCATAAACATATTTTGCTGTTGCCAATCTTTCTTTAGTTATATTTGTATTTTATAAATTGTTGTTCCTTCATTTTTTACATGTATACTAGTAAGGGTATAAAAATTGCATACCATCCATACATTAACATATTATAAAATATAATATCATAATGTAATATACAGTCATCTCTTATTATATTTCTTAATTGATAATCTATTTTATGATATATTAATAAAGCTGTTCCCAAATATTTTTGAGTACTACTTTATTGTAGAATTGTTTTTGAGCCTGCAATTTTAAATTTGTTCTTGTGTTTGATAGTAAGAGTTTCCTGTAAACAGCAGATGGTTGAACTTTGTTTTGAAATCTAGTCTACTCTAATTTTTAATTGGTTGAATTCAAGTCATTTACATTTAAGGTGATTATTAAGCCACAAATTACATCTGCCATTCTGTTTTTTTTTTAAACTGTGCTTTGAAATTTTTTGATACTTTCTTTTTGTTTAGGTTTCATTTTCATTGCCTTATTTATTATTCATATTGACGTTTGCTTAAAGGTTGTTTTGTGGCTAGTGTGTGATGTGATGTTGAGGACAATACTTGTGGTCCAATTAGTGGTTTGATTTCAACCTTCTGATAAGCCCAACATTCACTCTTTGCCTCGACATTGTATAACTTAGGTAATTTTTCTGTTGTTTTGTAATAGCCCCTTTAGTATTCTTTCATGTCAAACACAGTGTTATGTTTTTGTTTCACAGTGAATTTCCTTATCCTTCTTTCTATTTTGAATGAAACTCTGATTTAATGTTGTAGTGTGATTTTTTTTTTGGAAATTTTCCTCGTTCTTAGATCTTTGGAAGGATTTGAGTAGGATAGTTATTAGGTCTTCAATGAAGGTTTGGTAGAATTAACTGGAGAACCCATCTGGTCCTTGGCATTTGTTCTTGGAAATACTTTCTACTATTCTTTCAATTTCAGCACATGAACTGTTAATTTATCTATTTCATCTTTATTAAGTCTTGGGAAGGTGTATACGCCAAAAATGTTTTAATTTTACTTCTATGTTTTTTGTTTTGTTTTGTTTTTGTTGTTTTTGCTTCTAGGTTGTATAATTTGTTCCCAGAAACATATATAAGATCATGTGTTCTTATGTATTTCTGCTGTATATACATGTTATGATTTCACTTCTTTTTTTTCTTATTCAATTTATTTGTCTTTTTTTCTTTTCTTCAGAAATCTAGTTAAAGACTTGTGAACAGTTTTTTTTCCCCAAAGTACCAATTCTCAGTTTCAATAACCCTTTAAACTGCTTTTACTTTCTTCTTGTTGTATTATTGTTACTATTTTTCACTTTTGTGTAGAAGATCTTGTGTGTGTGGAGGTTGAGAGAATTCACCAGAGACACAGTGGGGAGCAGAACAAGCAGGTTTACTGAGATACACTGCTGAGGGGTGTAACAGGCAAGGCAGGAGTGGTCTACTGTATCAATTGGGTCAGCTCCCTACCTGGAGCTATTGATACTGGTAGCTGTAGATCATAGTTTATTACATGCGGTGCTCCCGGAGGGGTTTGCTGATTGAAAATAGAGTACCCAGGAAAGTATTATAAGCGGAGTGAAGCAACAGAAAAATTACAAGAGTGCTACACATTCACAGGGAATCCTTGTGTTTGCGCTAGAGGGCGCGCTGGGCTTACAGAGAAACTGCGCATGTGCTGGCAAGAGAGAAGCTCCACAGAGATTCTAGTGAGGGAGGCGTAGTCGTGGCAGCACACAAGCCAGCAGCAACAGCAGTGTGGCCTCAGGATGGAGGCACATTGCTCCTTACAGCTCAGTAAGGGTACCGCTAAGCTAGGCTTGTGGGTGTGGACTACATGGCAGATGCCATCATGTACGGCCTTGTCTGACCATCATGTACGGACTTGTCTGAGTGCTTGCTTTGAAAAAGTTTTGTTCATCTGGTGGAGGATGGCAGTCTTGCTGAAGCGTGGCCTGGAGAGGACCGGAGACCTGGAGCCAGGTATCTTGCTAAAATGTGTGAGTGTGGCTGTTTGTTGGGTCAATTGGCCCCCACAGCTGTGTTTTGGACTATCGATTACTTGGTGCTGTGCAGGGGCATTTTGGCAGCTCAAGGAGTATCTCCTGTTGCATCCTTTGCTGTGTTTGTGAAACGGATCCTGGCCTATAGTTTGGCTGCTGAGTGTCCACAGTGGCAGGAAGATGCCATCTTAGACAGCTTTCTAAGGTGGCCTTTTGTTCCAGAGAGGCATTTCACATCCTCAGTGGAAGGAAGTTGCCATCATTAAAACAGATTGGACAGTATTGGATACAAAGTTGGGTAAATAGCCATTATTGGCCTCGTAACTCTTGTTTTTTCCTGGATTGTTAAATAAATCCTTTGTTGTTATTTTGTTGAGTCTGAGGTATCTTGTAATTGTGTGTTCAGGTGAAGAACCCAGACAGAAACTGGTATAGTGGTCAATGGGACCTTGGCCAGTGTAGTGTCCCCTGCCACCCTGTATCACTATAACCCCAGGTCATAGAGGTGATACTGAGACTTAACACCTAAGCCATCAGAGAGGCCTTGGTTTCTATTTGTTTTATTTATGCTTAGGTTTTTATTATTTTTTTCCTTCTAATTTTTTTGGATACTTATGTTCTTTTACTTATAGTTTCTTCAGTTGTACAGTTAATTTCTTGCATTTGTCTAAGTGTTCCTGTACTTTTATGGGCTTCTCACATGGTACTGATTTTAGAACATACCATATGGTTCAATAGCTTGTCACCATTTTCATTAGTCTCAAAATATTTTTGATTTATTGTTTGTCTCAGAAGTTTTTCAGAAGCGTTTTGTTTAGTCTCACATGCTTTGGTTTATTCCAGGATGCATCATACTTTTTCATGCACTTTCTCTGTCTATGCCTTGATTTCAGACCAATAATCTTTAGGGTAATTATTAATGAAGACTTTTTTTATTATCACTCATGTTATTGTTCTTATAGGATGGTTCAAAATTTCATGTTATGCAAGTCTGGTAGTGATAAACTATTTCTTTTTCTCTGGGAAAACCTTTATTTCACTTTCATATTTGACTAACATTTTTAGGGTAAATTATTCTTGACTGGTAGGTATTGTCTTTTAGATTCATGGAAAAATTTACTCTCCTCTTGCTTGGAGAGTGTCTGTGGTGAAATCCAAGCAAAGGCTAACTTAGGTATTTGGGAGTTATTTTTCTTGCCTTGCTTCCTTTTTTTTTTATTATTTGAGTTTTGATAATTTAAATATAAGTATCTTTTTCTTTTTTTAATATTTATTTATTCAAACAGAACTGGGGTGCAGGCCAGAGGTGCAGGAACCGTGAGAGGATTCACCAGAGACAGAGTGGGAAGAAGAACAGGCAGATTGACAAAGTACACTACTGAGGGGAGCAGCAGGGGAGACAGGAGAGATCTGCCACATCATGTGGATCATTTCCAGGACTGGGGATTGAACTCACACTGAATTGCCTCCTACTAGCTTTCAGTGCTGCATCCTAACTTGTGCCATTAGGGAGGGCCCAAATATATGTATATTTTTCATTTAAAATTTTTGGATGCTCTTCCTATTTCTGGGACATTCCATATTTAATTAATTCCCTAGGTTTGAGATATTCTTAGTTATAACTTCTTCAATAGACTCTGCTCTTTTCTCTGTTTACCTTCTGAAACTCCAGTTATTCTTGTGTTACCCCTTCTAATTGAAAATATTTCTCGTAGAGTCTCCTCATATTTTTATTTGTCTTTATCTAATTGGGTGATTTGTTCAGTTGAGACTTCTATTTCTGAAATCATTCTTCCTGTTTAACTTCTCAAATTTGCCTGCATTTTATTGAGTCTCCTTTTGTGATCCTTTACTAGTTCTATTATCTTTGGTGAAGAGCCTTCATTGTTCTGGATCTCCTTTCTAAGATTTTGTAGCTCTTCTATTTCTGTATTCTATAGATTTGATCCATAATTTCTCATTTTGCTTTTTCTATAATGTGTTCAAATGTCCCTTTCATTGTTCTTGTGTGTATTGCCTTTTTTTTTTTTTTTGTGATTGGTGTCAAATGACTTAGTTTTGCTTGTTTCTATTTCTAGTTAACTTATTATGAGTTCAGGGATGGAAGGGAGTTTGTAGTAAATACTCAAGCTCAGTTTGAAGTTGGTGACCCCTACTCATCCTTTCTCTTTACAGAAATCTGTGTTCAGTGTTTTAGGTGTCTTAATTTACCATTCCACCTTTTTTTTTTTTATTACAAAGTTTATTTTTACATCATTTTGCACATTTTTTTTTCCATCTCGATTGTAATCCCCACGGGTTTCCCATCATCAAATCACCCACCATTCCACCTTTTTTGATGCTTCTTTCTACTATGGGTCAAGACCTGTGAAGTTTCAGTTTCCTTTAGGGGTATACCTAGTTCTGGATTACAAGTCTCAAGCTTCAGGACTAAGGTGGGTTTGGCAGGCAGGTGGTGCCACAGTGAATTAATTGGGTCATATGCTATATTGTCATTCTGAGATCTCTGAAAATGTGTCTCTGCAATGCCTCCACCATTGTGGAGGCTATAAGTCCATAAGATCTGTATGTTCTTTGTTAAATTCTCAAGCTTTCCTGATTTATTTCAAGTTCTTTTTTTCTGATATTGTAGCCACTATGGAGCCCAGCCTGGGTAAGGCTGGCATCCCTTTGTTCTCTTCCGGAAGGGGCATGGAAGCAGTTTCCCATGCCCACACCAATTGCAGTTTTATCAATGTCCTGCTTTGGGAATGCACCTACAGAATCCCCACCACTTAGGGGTCAGAACTGTGATTGCATATAAAAAAAGTTTCTCCAGATAATTTCACTGTCCTGTTTTGGTTTGGATGGCCAATCCCAGCCAGTTCTGTTAGCTGGAGTTTCTACTTTCCCAGTCACAATCACCTTCACTTGTTCCCAGTCCTTCCTCTCAACAGGCATCAACCTCACTAAAAGATCTTGGGAAAATCCCGTGAGTCTTCTGGGTCTCCCCAGAAACTTCTGGGTCTTTCTCTAAACAAATATTATTTATATTATTTGTTTTTTTTTTTTTTAGGGGAGAAGGTGACTCCACCTATTTGAACTTACTCTATTGTGAGTGAATAATGGGACTATTTCATATGTAAAGCAATGCAAATTATGTTGGCATTACACCTTCAAAGAAGGAAAGCCTAATACCCTACTTTCTTTAGACATGAGCTATTCATAACATAAATATAAAACACACTTCAAAACCTAAAGTGTGGCAAGAGGAAAAAAATGAGTAACCACAATGGAGAAACCGGACAAGTACCATTTCAACTAGGTGATCAAGGACAGCCTTATTGATAGTGATTAGGTGAATGACTTTTATGTCTGTGGATTTCCACCCCCAAAAATATAACCCTGATGTAATCATGAGAAATATTTAAAAATAATCCTTGTGGAAGAACATTATACATATCAATGACCAACGTTCCTGAAACTGTAAAAGTTATTTAAAAAAGAATGAGAATTTTGAGAAGTTCTTTTACTTTAAAGAAGTATATGGAGAGTATATTAAATAGAATGGGGTGTCCAGGATGAGATCCTGGAACAGAAATTAAAAAAACACATTCAAAAAACAAAACAAAACAAAAAACTAAAGAATAATAAGGTTTGGAGTTATATAATACTTGTTCATGAATTGTAATAAATTTGCCATACAAATATAAAACTATTACTAATAAAGGAAAATAATAATTGTCATTTGGAAACTTTCACACTATTGCTGTGCTATATCTGCCTATCAAACTCAGTTTAACATAAAAGTTTATACAAAGTAAGTCTCAGAAAAATGTAAGAAAAACAGTTAAGTTTTAAATCGATAACCAATTTAATATGTATTATAATTGTTGGGAAATTTGTTACATAGCCTGTACATGTTTTGAGTCCTGTATTAATTATTTTCCTGAGTAAACATATTATTTTATTACCTAATATTTTGATCAAAGATGATGGAAGGTAAAGTAAAAAAAAAAAAAAGAGAGAGAGAGAAAGTATACTCCTACCCAGATGTATCATAATAGTTATTTTATATATGTAAATAATTTAAGTTAAATTTGTCATAGGGTACTAAATATGAGATTAAGGATTAAGTTTAGACAAATGGTTAAATTTCCTCATCTATTTCTCTGGTTTCATTGGATAGCAGGGAATTAAAATTAATTCTAGAGAACTTATGTTTTATGTAATCTGTAAATACTGGAATTTTACTAGTTTTACAGTAAAGAAAAATATTTTATATAAAAGTGATAAGTAGGAATTCCCATTTTCTTCATATACAATCTTGAAAACAATTGTGAAAATTAATTGTTAAGCTAATAACAAATATCTTATAAGCACTCAATATTATGTAATGTATAAAATCAGATTATAATTTTATCATAAAATTGACATTGTATTTACTATTTTTAACCTATGTTTTGTCTAATCTATCTTATGCTTTCCAATAAAATATAACCAGACTCAGAACCCACAAGACAGATTTAGGAAAACAAAAAACAAAAAACAAAAAACACTCAATGTATTATGTAGCATGTTCAATTGCTATTTAAAATAATATATTTTCTTTAATAGGAAATAGTAATAATTCAGTGAGAGCATGGATGAACCTCTCATTCCATTTCATCGAGATCAGATTTTCATTAATTTCATATAACAGAATATAATAATAAAGAACCAAGTGATGTACCATTCTAAAAACTGATGGGAATAATTTTGCAGTCAGATGCTCTACCACTGAATTATACCCCACCCTGATAGGAGTAATTTTGAAGAGTACAAAGTCTTATATTGGAAATTTCCCATGTACTTTAAAGTATCATTTGTTTTTAACCCTTACATTTAGTTGCTATATCTTTTTATAGTGTCATGGCATCAAGTTTCTAATGATAACTTTTAATGTTCTTATGATTTTCACATAATTAAATTGAAACTCTCAAAGAACACTTAAATGAATTCTAATAGGCAGTTTTATGCATATAAGTCTATGTCACCATTTAGTTGTTACACATAACAACTAAGTGAATCTCTAGTCAATATTTTATTCATTGGCTTATTCTAATATTCTAATATTCACTATTAATTAAAATTCACTGTTTTAATGTTATCAATATTAATATTATTCACTAATAGCATCCTTCCTTATTCACACTATTGATTAATAAAAATTTAATTGCTAGACAGAATTATTCATGCATATAGCCATTTAATTAAAATGCAAAAGATTAGTCAACATTACTTCAAGAGATAGCCACATGAAAGGCAGTTTTTAATTACTCTTTTTTCTGAGTTTCTTTCCCAGTTGTAAACTAGATTTCAAAATTAATATTGGGAATGCACTAACACTTGAGGGAAGAGATTAATAATATAGTAAGTCATGTTTGAGTGATTAGTGGAGTGGAAAAGTGCAGAGAAATGCGTATTCTCAGTCACAGGAGGTGGTGTCTGCCTCACAAAAGTTTAGGAAGAAAAAATCTTTCTTCTTTTTCCCCTCTGTTTATTATACGGTGGGAGTTCTTAACAGTTTGCCCACAGGATATGCTTCATTTCTCTGTCTGCAAACTCCTATTCCCCTCCCTTCCACCTAATTCAATGCTGATGGCTTACCATTTCTCTGTTTCTTCCAGACTATTCCTGGTGCCATAGCACATGGATTTCAGGACTGCCTGTGAAGAGGTAGGTTAAGTGACTTTCTGTTTTTCAAATTAGGAAAACAGGTTGTAGACAGAAAACTCTAGTCACTCCTTTATATAAGTAGCCAGAATATCTAGGGAAGGTTCAGATTTTCAATCTTCCTTTAAGAAGACAGAAATATATTTTATTTGATTGAATGTCTCCATAAACTATTCACTAGAGTTGAAATGTTAGATGTAATTCTTTTTCACATAAATTTGAAGATACGTAAGGTGTTTTCAGCAGTAAATTCTATGTTAATCGCCCCAGTATTACTTATTTAAGCATTATTTAAATATTTATGAATATCAATTTAGATTTTCTGAAGCACTGTCATCACAATTTGATAAGACTTAACAATGATTCATTGGTCTTCCAAGGATTTTAAAGACCTTCAAATGTGCAATGTTGTATAAACTAACTTATACCTAGACGATGTGAACAATCTATATTAGAAAGAAATATTATCTTTCATTAGATATGTGATCAAGACATTGTCTTTTCACTCTTCAGGAAAATTCCAAATTTAAAAATCATGTTGTTTATTAAACTTTAAAATATATTTATTGTTCATAAACTACCCAAAGAAAAGCAAACAGTTGGATTATCTATTGACAAACCAACAATAGTCATTAGCTATTACTAGTTATCCAAATTGTTATTTTAATGAAATGTCATTTGACAGATTTCCTGGAAAATATATTTTTTTACATATCACCATAGATCAAAGTTTAGGATCTAACTCTTTTAAAATTAATAAATCACTTTTTTTTTCAGAAGTTAACTATGATAATATATCTAAATACTATATTTTTAAATTTAAATTATCCTTATATTTTCAAACCTCTCTCAGATTACATACAAAATTCTATCAAAGGAAAATATATTATTTATCTGTAAGTTAGCACTCACCAATGGATTCCTTTTGTTATTGCAGTTAACGGTTTTGAAACTTAAATTTAGGTATTTAAATAAAAGTATTTGTAATTTATATGTGTATGTAAATTACATAAATGCAAAATAATTTTAATTTTCTTAATGTAGAAAGTTTGTCATTTTAATACATATGTTAACTTGTGTTTTGGGTAGTAAGACAGGTGTTAAAACTGAATAGATGTTTGTGCTTGGGACACAAATGAAGCACACCAGATAATGGCCAAATACTACTTTAATAATGGGTTTACCTTGAACTTCTGAGACTAACAAAGTTGATTTTCTGTACTTTTTAACAAATTTATTTTGAATAATTGATTTGGAATATATATTATCTTTTATTTAAGATCCAGAACATTTGTTTTGTAATGTTGAAACTGTTGTGATAATTTTGCCTTTGATTTTGTAGTGGTAGATTTCTGTTTTCTTGCAAAGAACTTTTGAGATTCTCCACTCTTTCAGACTGCCCTCACTGTGCAATAGAACTGTCCCACAACAGCTCAACAATATTCACTGTATGTCTTCCACACACTAGTTGGGCTGTCAGGAATGGGGAACTCTGAAATACTCTGAAAATGAATAGCTACCCAGGACACTGAGCCACAGTCACTGAGTTTGCCTGAAATATATAGTCTATGACTATAAAGTGCAAAGGAACCAGAGTAATTATTTAACTTAACTCAATACTCTGTAATGAAGAAACTAAGTTTTATTTTTTTTTCTTTTTTAAAGAAATGATGAGTGTCATTAAATAATTATTTAAAAGCAGAATTGTGAGTTGAGACTTAGAACTTCTGCATCTAACTATGTGTTTCTTTCTAAAAGCACATTATTCTAAAAGCTGGACATTATGTTATAATCAAAGATAAGTTGAATATAATTTGCTTTCGCTTAACTTCTAGTAAGACACTACAGATGAAAAACTGATAATTTCATTAGTTAAAATATTACTATATAAATACCAGGAATGTCTATTGTTTGAAAAGTTATCTTAACCAGATAAATTACATTTAAAATATCTTAATTATCTAATATTATTTATTTTGATGGGAACTTTTATTTAATGTTTGAAATGCTTCCCTGTTACAATAAAAATGGTTTAGTTTTTTCAAGAAATTGGGATTTAGAGCATGATAAGGAAGAAAAAAATAAATTTGAAAATCCACAATTCAGAATAAAAAATAGACATGTAGTTGGGCATATTTAATGACTGTCTCTACTTTAAAAAGTTGATAGCATATGAATATATTGGTGGTGGTAATACCATGTGGGTACAACTGAGATGAAAAAGAATACATTGTACAAAAATGAAGAATGATGTAAACAATATTTTAAAAAATTAATAAATAGTGGTGCTACCAAGATAACTTTGTTTCACATAAACCTATATGCTGTTGTTAGTCTACTTTTACTTTATATTTTATTTATAAATCTATACTTTTTAAAATATCATCTGCTTCTTTCTGTTGACTATGAAAGCATCATTTTTAAGTCATGTATTTGATTTAATAATTTGTAGAATTATTATTTAATTTTCCCTCATTTAATTAAATGTAAGCTGTGACTATGATTTAATAATCAATAGAGAGGAAACCCTATGATGAATAAAATACTATATCCTAATCTATAGCGCAATTATTTCAATAAATAGTAATATTTATTAGTCTATAGTAATTATTTTAATAAGTAGTAATATTTTAATAAATAGTGATAGCTTATTATTAAGATCTACTTGAGATGAGAATATAAAATATGAAATTACATAAATGTGACATAGAAATAACTTTTGTTGAAATCTCTATTGGTGATCCCAAAATATAATAATGATCAGTATCAGCTTAATATATTTTATGAATGAAAACTCTGAGTTCATAAAAGCAAGGACTAATTTTTATAACCTGTGTCCTTCAAAGACATCAAAGATCATTATTCTGCTACTAGTACTTAAAAAAAAAAAAATGGATAGAATAAACCTAGGAGGAGATCATGATTAGAAGAATCCTGGAAGGAAATGTAAAGGGTAAAATGCATTTAAAACATCTTATATGAAATGGCTTTTAATGATCTACATCTACTATATAGTAGAGTATGAGAATTTACATACTACTTAAGTATAGCTTTATAAAACAAATTAAGATATATTTGTAAACATAAGTATAGAAATATTGAGACTAACTGCATGAATATTTGAAGTCTCTATCTAGTTTTTCTATATTATGGTCTCTATATTATGGTCTTTAGTTTCTTATAGTTTCTGGTTTTTTCCATTTCATACTGTAAATATTATATTTCAGGATAAAGAAACAGATTTCAAGTAATGTGAAAATATACTTAGTGTTTGTTGAACTAATGGGACCTATATTAAAGTAGCCATAACTTTTAAATTAGAAAATGGATGATTAGTAATACCATTTTGTTGGCAAAATCATCTATCAGGTATTGAGTGATAGCTTATTCATTTTCTTTCCAGTAGTCATTGTATTGATACATAAAGTACATCTGATTCAAGATGACATCCAACTTGAGTCCTTTGTATTCTCATGGGATATTATCTATGGCCCATTGCTACCTAATGAAAGACACAATGCCATGTCATTGTGGACCAGAGAGTTGGAGGCTGAGGCCCTTAAATAATCTTTGCTTGAGGGAAACCAGGGCAGCTGATAGAGCATGGAATCTGAAGTCCAACAGCCTAGGTTTAGTCTAGTTCTATCGGTTTCTGATGTCTAGTTCTATCTGTTTCTGTTCAGTCTATAAGAAGAGTTCATGAAATTATCAGGAGAGTGAAAGGAACTAATATTTTTGGGTACAGAATAATTTTTTATAAGTGGTTATTAAACAACAAATACATGAAATATATGGCCACAGTTTATTAGTGGTGATACCAGCTAAGCAATGCTGCCCTGAATCAGGAGAGTGCCTTAAAACAGATGTATCCATCTTCTAAGGAAGACTTTAACCTCTCACAATATTTCTCACTCAATGTTTAGATTTATGTCAGTAATGCTGTGTTTTAAATGTCTCTATCAGTCTTGTCTATTACAAGCAATACATTTATAAAATACAAACTCACATGTGTCTAATTTCTCTAGGGCATCTCCATTACTTCAAACCCCTGGCCCATAACACAGGGTATGGGCCACTTCCTCCTCTCCTGGCTCTTCTCCATATCATCCACTGCAATGCACAGACTTGGCCTTAGGGACACATTCTTGTGTTTCTGTCATCTAATTTCACCTGTACTGTGCATTCATGTGGTTTCATATCTTTACTCAGCTTTTTTCCATCTTGAATAAAATAATTTTGCGTCCTCTAATTATTGTTTTGCAATTTGTTTTTCAAGATTATTGCACATATTTCTATCTAGAAGTTATCCATTAGCACCGTCTTTCTCCATGATGCTCCTATAACAAATTAATAGAGGCCCTCTCTGGTGGCGCAGCAGGTTAAAAGCACAGCACTAAGAAGCTGAAGCCACTTCTGCATGAGTTCGATTCCCACCTGCCCCTGAGGTGACCACATGGCACGGCAGACCTTTCCTGACCCACCTGCTGCTCCCCTCAACAGTGTACTTCGTTGATCTGCCTGTTCTGCTCCCCTCTCTGTCTCTGGTGAATCCACTCACCATCCACATCTCTGGCCTGTACCCCAGTTCCATATGAATAATAATAAAAAAGATTAATAGGAAATCATATTGCATCATATTCATATATATTTTTATATATAGGAATAATCTAAGCTCATAGACTAATGTCTAATTCATGTCTGATTCTATACTAATGATGTGAGTTTATACTAAGACTTGCAAATTTAATGACTTGCAAATGTGTGGACTTTTAAATGTATATTCGTATATATAAGTTAAATTTTTATAATGTAACATATGTTACATCTATAACCCCAAAATGCTTTGCACTTGAATATTAGTTTTGTTAGATCTTTGCAAATTATTTTCTCCAGTAGGCTATTTATTGATTATGTAAATGTATGCATATGAAGGGTGTGCTGTGTGTATATGTATAGAATGAAAACAGTTAATTGTAAGAAAAAGTCACTTAATTTTTTCTTTAGCTTTGTCTAAAAGTTTGCATTCTCTTTGCACTTCCAAATAGCTGTCTAATAATTTAGGGAATAGTTTATATGTTAGTAGAAGGAGCTGTGATCATATCAGGAATTTGATGTGATAAATCTCCTAACTGTATTTTGCCCCTCAAACTTTCCCTAGATGAATTTTTGTATCTCATTATAATGTGTATTTATGGGCTTTCTGGGAAAAGCCTATCTTTCATCCTCAAGCTGAAACAATTATTTGTGATTGCCAGTTTTTCCAATACACTTCTGGGGGGGGGGGTTGGCACAGAATGTACTGTACATTGAAAATCAGAAATGTTTTCAGTTGTGTTCATTTGGCTTTCATCTTATTTTATACCCTTCACTTCCCCACAATACCTTAGAGATTCCTGATTTCAGTTCCCTGTCAAGGTCTCATTGTAAGCATGAGAGACTTTTCTATGTGAAAAATGTAGAAATTATGATCTATATTAAGGAAAATATAATTTGCTTTTTATAAAATGTTTTGAACTGCAAACAGAACCACTTGAGTTATGTTCTGGAATAGATTAATCAACAAAATACAGTATGTACCTGCTATGCATCAGTCCCATATTTGAGGAAGGAGCACCATCCTTACTCCAGAAAAAGCTATTTTTTCCTAAAATATATTATCATACACAATGATTACAGACTAATTATGGTATGTATTAACATGTGAGATAAAGCATTTTACACAATTAGTGATCTTTGACAGTTACAGCATTAACTATAGTCAAATCTACATTATGGAGTATTATCTTAAATAACCCCTAGCAATCCAAACAGAAGTTATATTCCAGGACAAAGTCCATTACAGTTTGGGGTATTTCACTCAGTAACAGCTGAAGATAAAGACTTATTTATATTTTTGTCCATTTATCCAAAATAAGGACTTAATGTTAGAATGAAAATATAATTATTGAAGTAGTTGCTTCCTGTTTGGTACAGAAAAACACTAGAGTTTATATTCTATCTCAATAGAATTTCCTTTTAGATTTCTGACAAATAAGGGTGTTAAGTGCACTTATAGAGGAATGTTGCTATTTTCTCAGTGACTATTCTAACACTGGCATGCTTCAGGAATCACAAAGTCATGGACACTTCCAGTGATGACGAAGGTGCTGATTTAAAGTTATGTAGTTAAACTTTTCAAAAATGTGCAAAGCATGAACAGTGGATTATGAGTCAAAAACCTTGGGTCTTAAACCAGCTCTTTTCAACTATGTTAAATTAGGCAATAAACTATACTTCCTGGTTCTATGATGCAGACAACGCGTGTGTGTGTCTTGGCTACTTGGAATGAGCAGATAACGAAGGTTAGAAATGATAGAAAGTCTATGTGTTTTCACATTTAATATCTGTGATAGAGACAGAAAACTGAATATAAGGATTTGGGGATTTTATTTTTTAAGAGTGGCAGGCATCAGGTAGAATTTATTGTAGTGATAGCTGAGCAAATGTGAATGAATACACTGTAAATCATCAAAGTTTACATTGTAAATGATTGAACTGCATAGACTAAAATTTTCTCTTAAGCTGTTACAAAAATTAGATTATAAATTTTAAACAAAATATTAATTTTCTATCATAATATATGAGATAGAATCCTTAGTCTACTGTAGTATATGAGATAGAATCCTTAGTCTCCAAATTTCTCTGTGGATTTTCTAACATAATGCCCAATATCTGAGGTCTAGTCTATGTGAAACAGTTATCCTTTTTCACTGCACCTTTATATATATTAAATCCAGACTCATGAAAGTGTAACGAGATCTCAAATTTTATTCATGTTGTTTTACTGCAAATAGGCCATAACATTTTGATCTATAAACTCAGTGTATTTTTTGTTTTCTCTGTCTTGCTCTTTTCTTTTTGTCTGAAGACAAAGACAGGGATTTGTTTGCTGCAGGATGGTAATCAGGAGCCTTTCAAAGTCCGACTACACCTAGCCAAAGATATTTTGATGATCCAGGAACAGGATGTGATATGTGTGTCTGGTGAGCCTTTCTATTCTGGTGTAAGTAAATTTCCTTCTGTTGAATTTCTTTTCTTTTATCCTTTTCTTTTTCCTTTTTTTTTTTTTTTACGTTAATAGAATTGTTTACTCACAGAAAAGTCTTAACATAGTTTTCTTTTACTTTCAGAATCTAATCAATTGTCCTTCATGTAGCTTTTGTTTGCATTTTAAAAACTAATCCTTTATAATGACCTTCACTGGGTCCATAGTCATATTTTCCCACCTTCTCCACCTTTGAGTTTCACAGATTCCAGTCATCACAGTGTGACAGGAGGGACACTTGTATTTTCTGAGTTTAAGGGTTGTACTCTACTTTTGCACACAGAGAACTAAATGAGATGAGTGTATGACATTTTTCCCTGTTCTGGCCTTGTACTTTACTCGATTTCTGTAGATGTTGCAAAAGTGAAGCCACTCTTTCAGCATTTGGGAAGCAAGGCACTTGAGGTAGTAAGTCACTGAGCTCAAAACCAATACTATGCCCAGAGGATATGCATTGATTATTCTGTGAGCTACCAGATTACCTGATAGAATTCTTCTTCTTCTTTTTTTTTTTTTTTCTAAGTTCTCTTCAATGCACTAATTGGTTGACATGACATGCTGTGATTGTTAATCCAGATTTAGAATCATAAATTACAACGCAAAATTTACTGCTTTGCACACTAGTGCTAAAGTACAACTGTAAAGACTTCCTTAAATTAAATTAGATTAGATTTGATAAAATCTAATTTTATCATAAGACAGGACACATTTTAGAGTTTATCATTAGTTGTGACATAGCATTAAGTTCATCATGTCAACAGTGTCACCATACATGATCTCAGAAGAAAATTACAAGTTTTGAAATAATTTCCTGGATTTCCTAGACATCTGTAGCTATTAAGTATGAAATTTACTTTTTAGTTTATTCACAGACATACCTGGAATGTTTTGTGGTTGTGAATAATGCTGCAGGTGAATTTCCACTTCCCGTCTCATTAACATCCTATGCCAGTCATAACAGGCCAGCCCTAAGTCAGCAGACTCTCACTGAATAAAGATATTCGACATTTTGAGGACTTTAACTCTGCTTTTGTCACAGGTCATTTAATTACCTTGATTTGCGGTTCTTTCTTGATTAATTAAAAGGTTACTCAGGACTTGCTTTCCTTTCTTCTTCTTTTATTCCTTCCTGCTTGCCTCCCTCTCTCTTTCTCTGCTTTCTCTCTTATCAGATACACTTTCAGCAAAATGTAAATTGAAGGGAACTTCCTTTATCGGATATTTATTTAATGAAAACTTCTCACAACACTGCAGTTAATATTAAGTATACTCATATTTAAAGTGAATCAAGGATCATCACTTGCTGGAATGTTATTCAATATATATATATATATATTGCTATAAATTATAAAAAATGAAAAGATAGAGGTAAAATAGCTTTGTAAAATTCACCTGATATACAAGAAAAAGCCCAGGGAATCTGAAAAAAAAAACCAAAAAACAACAACTTAGAATAACATGTAAATTTAAGCATGCTTAATGTAAATAATGATAATGTCCAAAGTAAATATATTTATATTGTTTGTAATAAAATTTAATATGTAATTCACTATGCACTTAGAAATAAACAGTACACTTATTTTATTTAATATTTTATTTAAAATTGTATAAAAATTCTCTTAGCTGGGGCCCTCCCTGGTGGCGCAGTGGGTTAAAGCACAGCACTGAGAATCTAAAAGCCGCTTCCGCATGAGTTCGATTCCTGCCTGCCCCGGAGGTGACCACATGGCGTGGCAGACCTCTCCTGACCCGCCCGCTGCTCCCCTCAGCAGTGTACTTCGTCGATCTGCCTGTTCTGCTCCCCACTCTGTCTCTGGTGAATCCTCTCACCCTCCGCATCTCTGGCCTATACCCCAGTTCTGTATGAATAAATAAATAAATCTTTAAAAAAAAATTCTCTTAGCTATAAAATTATATTAAAGAAAAATAAAGTAAATCGACAAATAAATATAGCAATATCATGAATCATTTTAATTACAAATTACAGGTTATATGTACTGGTAGGTATTCATCTATTTCTAAATTTAAAATAGCACTTAAAACCCACAATATATTTTTACAGATATTGATAAGCTAATTCTAAGAATTGCATGGGGATACAAAGTACTTTGCATAGTCAAACCATTCTTGAATTAGAACAAATTTGGAATGCTTGTACTTCCTGAGATCAGAATTTACCATAAAATTATAATAATTAACATATTTTTGAAAATATCATAATTACAGGTTATGTATCAATTAAACATTATAAATAAAACAGAATTACACCCCCACTTAGAATTGCCCACTTATGTGGTCAATTCCTTTTTAAATTGTGGTAAACTCTATATAAATAAAAGATTACCATTTTAACAATTTTAAGTGCTCAGATTAGTGTCATTGAAAAAAAGTACATTACTTTGTAACTATCAGCCCTATCCACTTCCAAAATTTTCATCATCTCATACTGTACAAATTAAACAATAATTCCCTCTTCTCATTCTCTACTTACAACTATTCTACTTTCTGCCTCTCTTTACTAAATATTCTAGCCAAATAATATTTGCAATCCTGTGTCTGGCTTATTTCACTTAACATTATGACATCAATGATTATCTATTTTATAGCATGCATCACAGCTTCAATTCTTTATAATAATCAATCATAACCTATTGTATTCTACTTACTTTGAATATTTGGATTGTTTCTATCTTTGGCCTTTATCAAGCTTTTGGGCACATGAATATCTGAGTCAACGATAATTTTATGTACAAAGAACTGAAATTGCTGGATAAAATGGTAACACTAGGCTACTTTTTAATTTAATTAGATATCCAATTTACAAACATTTCTTCCACCTTGTGGATTTCCTTTTTACTTTGATGACTGTTTTCTATAATATAAGACAAGTTTTTAATTTTGATGAAGCCATGTCTGCCTTTCTACTAATGGCTGTACTTTTAGTGTTTATCCAAGAAAGCATCACCAAAACCAAGATCATGCATATATCCCCATGATTTTCTACTCACACCTATGTTTGATCAATTTTGAGTTAATTTTTGTATTTGGTGAAGGCTAATGTGACTCTTTTGGGGCTAGATCTAGTTTTTCTAATAGCATTTGTGTTTTGGCATCCTTATTGAAAATCATTGGACTATAAGTGGTCATCCTATTCTTTTCCTTTGTTTTATATGTCTATTTCAGTGAATCAGTTTGATTACTGTAGGTTCTTGACAATTTTGAAACTGTAAAGTATGTTTTGTCCAGTTTAGTCTTTTTCAAGACAATTTTGGGTACTTGGAGTTCTTTGAGCTTCCATGTACTAAAATTTTAGCAAGTATTTTCCCATTTCTATAAAATTACATTGAAATGTTGATGGTAGTATTAAATATTAGCTCACTTTAGATAGTGTTGGGATCTTGCTGGCATTCAGCTTTTGAATCCTTGAAACAGATATGCATTTCCATTCACTGACCTACTTAACATGCATGATAAAGTTTATAGATTTTATTGTATAAATATTTTAGTTCCTGATTTTTACTTACTAAATATTTTGTTGATATATATGCTATTGTACATGGGATTATTCTCTCAGTTTTCAGATTGTTCTTTGTACCACATAGAAATGCAAACAATTTTGATGTGTCTTCCTTCTCTGTTACTACTCTGCATCATTCTTTTGTTTAGTTTAACATTTTGATTTTTTTTCAATCCTCAGATATTCTTTGTATAATATGATGTCACTACTGAACAAAGATACATTTTCTTCTTCCTTTATAATTTGGATAATGTCCCTATCCCCCGATTTCTTGCATGAATTATCTAATTAGACTTTGTGGTACTATGTCTACTGATAGTGAAAGCAGGCTTCCTTGCCTTGTTCTTAGCATGAAAGCTTTCTGTCCTTAACCTTTATAATTTTATCTGTAGATTTTGTATACATGGCCTTTGTTACTTGAGGCAGTTTCTTATTATTCCCAATTTATTTAGTGTTAGGAGAGTGCTAACTTTTGTCACGAGTGTGCTGAATTTTTCAAAGGATTTTTCTGTTCCAATTGAAATGATTATCTATTTTGTGTCCCCTCATTCTGTTAATGTGGAGTATGTCATTGATTGAATGACATATGGTGGAACATCTTTTCATCCTAGAAATAATTCCCACATAATTAGGATATATAATTATTTTAATATACTGCTGAATTTCCTTGCTATTATTACATTGAAAATGATGACCATAAAGGTTATTGGTCTATAGTTTTCTCTCCTTAAAATCACTTTTTCTAGTGTAACATGACTATTGGTTTCAAACATGAGTCTGTAGGTTTTGCAACCTATTAAAATTTGTGGAAGAACTCAGAAAAATTCTCAGTCTACCGTCTCGGTACTACTTTCTTTACATTTCATATGTTTTGATATGTTGCAATTTCATTTTTATTCATCTATACTTTTATTCTCCCTTGTAATTTCTTGTTGATTTACACAGTGTTTGTTGAAGAGTATGTTAATTTGTGAATTGCATTTTCCTTTCTGTTATTGATTTCTCACTGTAACCCACTGTGGTTAGAGAAGATTCTTTCCATGGTTTCTGTCTTCTAAAATATACTGACATTTGTTATCTAGCATATAATCTGTACTGGAAAATGTCCAATATTTTTTGAGAAGAAATCTGATCTTTCAAAGGATCAGATATTTATTTTTTAATGCTTTGTGATTTTTGTTGTGGTTGAAACCGGGCATTTGGTTTATAGTGAGGTAAATTTGGAAGTACATTATTTTACTTCTCTAGGGCTTGTGACTTTTGTTAATTTGTTTCTTTGTCTTAATTTTTTTATTTGTTTTTGTGCTAAGGATTAGACTTAGATAGCCACTAGAGAGCTTCTGAGTCTTACTCTTTCCTGAGCATCTATTATGACTTCCTAAATACATTCATATACATAATGTACTATAAATATCCTTTTTTAAGGTATCTGGCTTCAAAAAGGTGAAAATAATATAAGAGATGGCTTTGGCTCATTGAATTGATGAAATTGCTTTAGCTTGGGAGGTTGAGATAGCAGGATCTTGCCTGTGTCTCTGTGTGTGCAATAAGAAGCAGAAAGAATGAATCCTGCTATATGAAGTGAAGGTACTTACTGTCTGCCCTATTTCCCACTAGCTTTGTGCAGGCTGCTCCAGAAACAACTGCAAAGCTGCCTGTCATTGGCTGATGGTGAGAAATGGGCAGTTATTACAGTTCTCTGAATTGAAGTCATTGGAATTAATCAAGACTTACCCTCCAAGTCTTCTGAAAGTTGCAATATGTACAATAGAGGATAGAATTTCAAAATAATATCACCTGACAGTCTACCATTGCAATTGTCTATGTGAGAACAAGTGTCAAATCAGTTCAAAGGGAGAAATGAAAATGTTATCAATAAACTACTACAAAATTGCAGTATATGTATGAGAAAAAAATACATCTAATCCCTACATCATACAGAGTAAAAATGTTTTGTAATTGGTAATATACAAAAATGTAAAGCAATGTAGACTGGGTTCTTACCAGTGCATGGGTTAGATTTTTGCCTCAATATATTAACTGCTTCTCTGAATCATCTTATGATTTATTGAGACTATTTCACTGAAGTTGTTACAGTGAGTTCAAATTAGATCTGATATTTTCCTTCTGTGATAGTTTGTAAATGCAAACACAATTCAACCAGCAATTGTGCAATAGATGTAAATGAAGAGTATATTGTCTGTGATCAGTTTACACAGTTGCTAAATAAAAGATGTTAAAGTTTAATTTAGCATAAAAGAAAGCCATCATCTGCCCTTGAGGTCACAAAATAAATATTCAGTCACTGCCATCCCCTAAATTATCTACAACTCTAAAACAGCAAGGGCAGTGGCAATCTGACAGTTACTAATCACTCTTCAATGCTGCCTTAAGAGAAAATCAACTATAGCCTATATTAATGATTTAAATACCGACACTATATTGTTAGAAGGCCAGTGAGAGTAAAATCAATATAAGATGGATACATATTTTATCAAAGAGAGACACACAATTCAAAGTTGTAGGTGGATTCAATTAAAAATAAGGATCAAAACTAGTGGTGATTTAACTACAATATAATCAGTAACTCAATAGAGATCTAGAAGGCATTGGTAGATTTTTGAATCAACAAAACAAAGTAACTTTCTTTAGTTGTTCTTGTGGGAAAAAGCAATTAATAAACTCACCAGTGAAACTAATTTCCTGAAGGAAGGAAAAACATTGATATGCCTTTAACCTTTGAGTTAGTGTTAATTACCACATGGATGTGAACAGGATGTGGAGTTGTTTAAGGTAAGGTTCATTACCTGTGGGAAATTTGATAAGGGAAGAGATTTCAATTCAGTCATGAGGCTAGATGGGATATGTATCCTTAAAGATGTATGCATGCATGTATGTGTATGTGTGTATCTATACACATCCACCAGAGACACAGTGGGAAGCAGAACAAGCGAATTTACTGAGATGTACTGCAAAGGGGAGTAGAGAATGGGGAAGAGAAAGTCTGCTGTGTCAGACTTTCTGGTTACAATGAAAATCTGACTGTAGCAGTGGTAGTGTTAAAACCTAATCTCACAGCCACCAGGGAAGCCCCATTCATTTCCCTTTAAATCCTCTCTCATAAATTTATCTCTTCTACTTTCCCTGCTACTACCTGAACTCCTAGCCAGCACTGACCATTTCATTGTCATTATTGTCTGCCTTTCCACAATGCAGTCTAAATGGAGTCTGAGTATATATCCTTTTCAGAATGGCTTCTTTTAATGTACTAATATACTCTTAAATTTTCTCTATGTCTTTTTATAGACAGACATGCCATTTCTTTTTATTATAGAGAATTCAGTATATAAATGTAACGTAGTTTTTTTTCTTTTGCTGTGTGTTTTTTTTTTTTTGCTTTGTCCATTCACATATTGAAGAACATCATCCTGTCCATTCAGTTTCTTCAAATTATTAATAAAATAAAGCTGTTTTAAACACTTGCATGCAATGTTAAATTCACTTGCATGGATTTTAAAAATAGTTGAGTGGATACCTAGGCATGCAAATCTGGACTACATGTTCAAATTATATTTACCTTTGTAGGAAACTTCCAAACTCTCTTTTGAAATCCAACCAAAAAGAAAATGAAAAAATCTTCTTGATGAGAATTTTGTCAACATTTGATATTGATATTGCCAATGTTTTAAAATTTAGTCTATTTAAATTTAAATTGCAAATAAATATATTCATTAACTTGATCTGCAATTGGGAAAATATTAGCTATGCCAGTGGACTATTGTGAAAATTACTTGGAAACAGTGAAAACAACCTCTTCATTACTTTGACAGATAACCACTAATACTGCGTTAAGGCCTATACTAAGTGCTTGGCATACAATTTTGAGCAATACCTAAATTTAACTCCCAGGAAACCATAGTGAAAAATAAAAAAGTCAAGGGCACAGTGTGTCTTAATTATCATAATAAGTAATAAAACACTGTATGTACACATAATAGATTTTAATAAGTAAAAAATGATTACTGTTTTTAGTATTCTTTTATTAAGTTTATTCACTCTTCCTGCACTATCAAAAAGTGCCAATGATAGCACCTTTTTTCCTTCCATATCTTTGTTTCAATTACAGATCATCAATACAAACAGTTCTCTATTTGATGATCTCTCTAGCTTTAATAGTGTTCTCATTTCTTTTTTTTCTCCTTTTTAAAAATATATACCTAAAAAATTGATATAACTAGTATATATAACAGCTAATAGTGTTGATAATGTGGGCATTTGGTACCCATTTAGTTAAAACATACAGAGTATTTTAAATGTACATCCTATAGAGTTTACTATAGTAAACGACACATATTATATGTTGTATAGTATGATGTTGTATAGTATACTACCATACATAGAGTACTTTAAATATAATATGTTCTGGAAATCTGGAGTAAT
>NW_004567110.1:60637847-60647249 GCF_000260355.1 Condylura cristata | reverse complement strand
ATTTTGTTTAGTTTGCAGCTAGTATTATTACAGCAATTTTCTTTTCCTGTTTTATAAGAAAAAATAAAGTCATTTAATTGTCCCACATTCGAGTCTTCTAGTAATTGATCTACTCTGTAAGTATTGGAATATGAAGTAGATGCATGTAAATTATATAGCAAAATGTCAGTACTAAGGGAGAATTCCTTTTAAAACTAACACATTATGTGTGTGTGTGTTCCTTTAGTGTCTACTAAAATAAGCTAGAGTCCTTAACAAACATGGATATTCAAATAAATCTGTATGTATTATTTACCACCAAATTAGTTATCTCCCATGATTTGTGTAGTTTGCCAAATTTATTGACTTGTGGATAGTTTCGGTCATGGTGACATTGAAGTCTACAAATTCCATTCTGATATTGTTTGCAAAATACTACTTCCCTGTAGCTAATCATTAAGTGGGACATAAATAAAGATTATTTAACATATTGTTCTTGTCCTATTCAATTAGAGATTATTTTTAGTATGTATTCAAGTTATTTTAATTTGGATTGTGTTTATGTGTCATGCATGTATTCATGTTCATTTTTATGTTTGTAAATGCAGATATAGTTATATGTACACATTTTTCAATATGTTTTTAAAACATTACATCTTGTCATACTTTCCTTATTTTAATATGTGACTTCAGCAATGGGAAGTGACATAACAATGAGCTTTTGAATAAAAAATAGTTTGTGGTATTATTTAATATGAAAAACATATTTTATAAAGTTGCTTACACAATTGTAATGAAGTTATACACTTATTTCTGTGAATATGTTTAGTGATGGTTTGAAAAATGTTCAGATAACATATAAAACCTATTGTTTGCTTTTTAAAGACTTATTTATTGGGCCCTCCCTGGTGGTACAATGGGTTAGGATGCAGCAGTGCAGGCTGGTGTCAGCCACATCAGTGTGAGTTCGATCCCCAGCCTCAGAGGTGAACCAGATGGTGTTGCAGACCTCTCCTGTCTCACCCACTGCTCCCCTCAGCAGTGTACTTCATGGATCTGCCTAATCTGCTCCCTGCTCTGTCACTGGTTAATCCTTACACCAACCCTGGACCTCTGGCCTGTACCTCAGTTCTGTATGTACAAATAAATAGATCTTAAAAAAAAAAAGATTTATTTATGCATATAAGAACTGGTTTACAAGCAGAGGGTGAAACAGGAGGGGTCTGCCATACTATGTGGGTCACCTCCCTAGCTGGGGATCAAACTAGTGCTGCAGTGGGTTCAGCTAGCTTCATAGTGCTTTAACCTTTGCACCACCAGGGAGGGTCCAACCTTTTGTTTTACCTTAGCACACAGTTAAAAATAAATACATTTATGTTATTAAATGCAATTTATTTGTAACTAATTTGTTTTACATATAAAATAAATCTACAATTAATTCAAGATGAATGACTTAAAAAATTCACATCCTTATTCATGTTTTCTTAGTTCTTTATAAATTATGTATGTTTTGTATAACCCCTCTACAAAACCAAAAAGAAAGATAATTCATTCAATAAAGCAACAGTATATAGATTTGTTTAATGGGTAATATAGTCCATGAATCAGGCATTCGTGGAGTGATAGGGACTAGATGACAACTATCTCCCCCAGAGTCAAGGGGGAAGGGAGGCATCTCAAATCTTTATGGATAGGGAAAGTGTCAAGAAGATGAGGGTCTTATAAATAAGTTAAGAATGTTGTCAATTAAAGGTCTCCTAACCCCACAGCACATTTCCTCAGAGTGTATTATGTAAGATGATTGTCCCAATACAGTGTAAAGTTGACATTTTTTTTTGAAAGTTAAAGAATGTGCCCACATGTGACTATGATTATTTTAAGTTTTATATGCAAATGGATGGATTATTATTTCTCTTATGTAAGTGAACTGATAATTCACTAATTCTTAGGTGTAAAATCCATTTTGAGCATGGTATTGTCATGATTCACATCCCAGATATACATATGAATCATTTATACTTTGGGACATAGCAGCCTACCAGCTCAGCTCTTATTTCAACAAGCAATAAAAACTTGATAGTGAAAGAGATAAAACTTTGATTGTCAAAAATACCTTTTGCTATTTACAATGAGTTACTTTTATATAACTAGCTGCTTTGTCACTTTTTGACCAATAGGAATATATAATGTAAAAACAAGAAGAAATTTAAAGGTTAAGATTCCAAGTGTCTAAAAATCACTTAAAATCACTAAAAATCACTTTAAGATACTTTGTTTTTTAAAAGTTTAGCAATTTAATAAAACTAAAGATCCATTTCTATCTTGATTTATATAGCTATAATTTATAATTTATTAACATTTTAAAAATTACAGTTATTTATTGCAATATTTGGAGTCTCTATACTACCACAAAATATTTCCTTTTAAATAATAAAGCAGAACACAGAGGTGAAAGATGTGTGGTAGTATAGTACTAGGAAGTGCTAACCACTTTTAAAATCATGTCTTTCAGGAAAGAACGGTGACCATTAGAAGACAAACTGTAGGAGGATTTGGACTAAGCATAAAGGTAGCTAATCTTTCCAGTCTGTCCTTTAAAAGGCGTGCTATAATGCTTGTATTTTTGTACATTTTAATTTTTGTATATTATTAATTGTATAAGAATGACTATTGCTATTTTGGAGTAAGAAGCATATTAGGTAATAAACTTTTGATTTAGAAATGTTAAAATGCATTTGGAAATTTTATCTTATTTGATATAGAATATAATTCATTAACTTTATTTTTCTTTGACAAATGTTATCTTAAATATAAAACATAGCATCGCAATTTATATTTCTTTTCTAACTACCCAGAGAAAAAAAATATTGGTCTGTCAAGTTAAGAAAGGAAGAAAAAGGTCTGCATTGTTAAGGGCCAATGCGTAGTTTATTAGTAGTATTCTATCATCTTTATCTTTTGTTTCATTGTTTACTTAAGAAAAGAGAAAAAATATAATACCAATAGATAGAGTAGATAAAGCTTTAGTATCTGATTTGTTATAATATTATAAATTAATTATAAAAATGAGTATATTTACTAATTTTCATTTATTTTTCAGTTTAGGTTTTACATTTTGTATACTGTTGACTAATAAAGATATTCCATATCTGCAATTTATAATCATTACAGAAAAACAAATTTTAACAGGATGGGAGTTATATAAGCATCAAAAATGTTAATTCAATGACAGTAAATGTTCCTTAGAAACCCATAAGTGTAAGTGAAATTTAACATCTGGATTTTTTTGCATAGATTTTTTTTTATATTTAGTGAAACTCAGACATCCTAGATACAAAGCTCAAGAAATGTTAACACAGCTCAAGTTACATATTCTTGAAAAATGGAATTTCCATTTGTTGAAAGTTATCTCTGGTTGATCTCATGAAAATGTACAGAAAAGTATCTATGTCATTGTTATGTCAAGTGACAAGAATATTACTACTTAAAATGTACAAGGTTTTAAGGTTTACTACTTAAAATGTAGAAGGTTTTAAGAGATAGTTTATCATCAGTTATAATGAGGAAATCACACAACACAGATTATCATGTTTGGAAAAGTTGTTGCTGGGAATTCTTTTATCAGTAGACTATTTTGTTTTGCTTTGACCTATTTATTGGGCATGCTATGAAGTATTTAAATAAACATCTAAAAATAGGAGAAAGTTCATGAAGAGAGAACAAAAACTGAATGTAAACATCAGCCAAAAGAGGGTTGGTTTCATCTGAGATAAGCATCTTTACCTACATTGAGTTATTTGTGAGAATGAAGCTTTATTAATTTTATGTGATTGGAAATGTTTTCTCCTTTTTAAAAATTTCCACTCTTAATTAAGCTCAATTTTAACATAGGGTCTTTTAAAAATAACAATGAATCTTTCATCTTAATTATTTAATTAATTATTTAATTAACTACTTAATTCCAAGTAAAACTTTTACAAATATAGCACATAAATTAATTTTTAAAGGAAATGTGAATTTTCCATTCAAATTATTGGCCACAATCATGGTATTTAATTAAAATCGGTACCACATTTTGAGGTTTTACAAAAAACAAATCATTTTATAATTCTTACTTAAATATCTATCCAGAACACAAACATCAGTGTTTTTACTTAGAATATTGCCAATTTATATTGAAGAACTTCTTTTTAGTTTTCTATTTTGGTTTTCTCAAAACATGCCTCGGAGTTTGGTTTTTCTATATTTTAATCTATCTTTAATTTCATCAATATATTTCAACATGTTTATTTGTTCATATCGCTGTATAAATACCAACACTATCATAAAGAAAATTTCCCATTACCTTATTATATGTACTAAATTTTATAAACTACTGTGTTTATTTTTTTTTTGTGTGTGTGTTGTTCTTAAGTCTATAAATATATATAAGATGAACAGATTGAAAATTATTTTTGGTTAAATGCAGGTTAATGTTTAATGCTGACATTTTATCTGTTTGTTTGATTTTTGTTAAAGAAATTTGAGTTAATAACAAAAATATACACACAAATATATGTTTATAATTCCCTTTTTTAATTCAGTTATTTCCAATGAAACAAACTCAATATTTTATTTTAATGTATTTGTTTTTAAAATAGATTTAAATCGATGTAAAGTTGGTTTACTACACGGTATATGATTTACACATACCCAGTCATACCCCTTTCAGGCATATGTTACCACACACACTCACCTCCAAGATTTCCATAATCCTCCACCATTGTCCACTGTGCTTACTCTTGACTTTTTTCTCTCATCTTTCCTGGCCACTTCTCGACTTCTCAGTTATAGAATCAGATTTTTAGGATTTATTATTGGTTTGGTTTTATCTTTATCTTTTGTTTTGTTCCCCTAAATTCCACATATAAGCATCACTTATATTCATTTGTCTTTCTCCTGACTTGCTCTGCTTGGCATAATCCCCTCCCATACTGGAGGTTTTACAGGGAGAATTAGGAAATAAAAACTTGAATATCTCAAGTGGGATAACAAAAGGAAGACTGTATATCAAGCGAGAGGTTATTCACTAATATAATTAAGATTACTACAAATGTCCCTGGATTTCACTGTTCTCAGAATATTTGGTACAATTTCTTTAGTTTTACTTCCAAAAAAACTCTTTAAAACTTGGCTCAAGGGTAACAAAGTGTTTGTTTTTGTCAGTAAACAGAGCATTTGGTGTTCTTAGAACTGTAAGAAAGTTCACCATGTTTCATGCTTCATGCTTTATGCTCTGACAAATTTTAGGTCCCAAGCTCTTTCTGCCTCTAACACCTTTGCTCAAGGTGGCAAGTTCTCAGGGGTCTCATGTGGTGGCCTGAGCTATAGTTAGTAGATAACATCATAGAAAAAAATTTGTGTGGTGTTCATTTTATGTTTGCTTATTATACAGTTACTAGTTATTATATATTAGTAGCTACTGATTACATAGTTACTATAGATTATGCAGTTTGACACTATTAATGTACAATATACATTAAGCCAATTGAAAGGTTTTGATGCATAATATTGTTTCCTTTGTAAATATACTTGCCAACTAGTAGGGGTGGTGAAATGAAAGCATGCCTTCAGTGCCTTTTATTTTTATTTTTTTATACCTTATTAATAGACTACATTGTGACTCCTGAGGCAAAATGTATCAGTAGGAATTTAAAAGTTGAAGTAGTCTGTGTCTCTACAGGCTTATTGTCTTCAATTTGACATCCTCCCTTGAAGGCCAAGTCAGGCATGAGGTGATCCCGTCTCAGTAGCCTTAAAATCCCCCAAAATGAGAATAAAACAATAAAACACAATCCATATTTTATTATAATCAGTTTTAAAGATACATCATTAAAGTAAGTTTTATTTTCTTTTTGAATGTTTTATAATTTGAATAGTATTATTTGTTATTTCACCTTAAGAAAATATCTTTTTGGCTCGCATTGCTTCTATCACTTTGTTGTTGATATTTTTTTTTCCTTAAGAATAAGTTTGGCATGCATTATAGACTTTCTTGTAAAATTGGAGGCTCTCTTTTGAATGGCACAATTGTCATTTTTTAAATCATGTCCAAAGATGCTAAACCTCAATTTAGAACACAGTTATTTATCCCAAAAGAGATTTTGTACTCCTTACCTTGATATTTTGTGTAGGTAGGTACTTAGTGAACTAGTTACCTTCATAGAATAACATGCTTTATATTCTTAAGATCCCATCATTTTTTATTGAGGGTTTTATAATGAAATGTACAAAGCTAAATTATATGTTACATATATATAATTTGTGTATGTTTTTATAGTTTATTATAATATTTATGATATGATATATGCTATATATGGATATGCATTCCATAGATAAAGGTAGATATATGTGTGTAATTTATAAACACAAGAACAAAAAAAGTCTCAGAAGAACTTTTGAGTACATGATAAATTTACTGATACTGTATGTGGTAAAATGAAACCCTGTCAAGAGGAGCTGCCATACACAGACTAGAATTTTTAGTCCTGTCCTCTTACCCACATCTGTAATTCTTTGTTTTAAATTGATTATTTTTCTTGTGCTCCTGGCAATTAAAGCTAATCTGCTTAATTCCTGGGAGTGTCCCCATATCAGATCACAGCTTGTTTTGTTGATTTCAGGTCCCATGTCAATGATTCTCAGTGCAGTTAGCAAATCTAGCAGGATCATATGTCTCCTGAACCATGGTGCAATGAGATGAAATCAGAAGACATGACATACACACACTTATACCTTCCCCAGTTCTCAATTGGCTTAAGGTAACATTTCATCTGCAAGTTCCTACACTAGGACCTCCCAGGAAACAGAAATAGCTAACTTGCTTTCTGATCCTAATGTAACATAAGCCATGTATAAGGCTTTTTCACTGTGGTCTCAGTCTTTCAGGAACCATGGCTCATTTTTATTGTGTTGCTTCTAAGATAGATTTTCATATGATAGAATGTTGGTTTATTTGACAATACTTTAGAATTCTTCTGCCTTGTCTTCAGTCTTGATTAAAATCCTTGATTAAAGGATTAATCAGTTTTAGTTGATTAAAATACAACACATAAATCACAAATTTGTATATTTCCCTCTTGTATTACCATTTGTTTTTGATGTCCCTAGGTAAAATGTCAGGTTCTTCTATATATATATATATATTAAATTCTGTGTATATTTATTCTCCAAAAATTCAGACATAAGAATCATTAAACTTTGAAGCACATGTTCTTTCTTCTCAGAACAAAACTGTTTCTGTTTAAGTTCTCAGATTCATCAGGATAGCTGAGTATACTTGATTTCCCTATAGGACTCCTTTATTTGTATTTTATTGAATTGTATCACTCTATAACAAGGTCGTTGGAGACCACTTAGTTCTGAGTTTCACCCAACACCATTTATATTAACATCTCTGGCTCTTTATCTTAGCCCTACTGCTGCTGTTTTGTACAATCTTCATATATTTCTACTACCCTCTGATAAACACTTCTTGTTTGATGTACTCAGTCCTCTATTGTGAACTATCACTTATTATACCTATAAATATTTTGTTGTTCTCCAAAACTACATCACCAAAAATCTGGTGATATAATGAAAAAATACCGTATTTTTGCGTTATGTAATAAAACATTTTTGTATTTTTGTCTCTGATTAGATGACCTATGTAGATAGTCTTTTTAAGGCAAACAATTAGCTTGACCTTTTGGGACATGTATTTAGTTTCCATATCTTTTAAAATATGATACTATGTATTTGTACATTATTACATCATGGCTCTGGTCATTTTCATTAAAAAAAATCATTCTTTAGAGTAAAAAGATATTTTGAATACTACTAGAAAACATTTTCAGAAGTACTTTCTAGCACACAATGCTTTTTTCTAATGTAAAAATAGGTTACCCATGCCAATTAAGGAGATTTTTTTGACCAAATTTTATATTTACAGTGAAAATTTAGCTTTGTAATAAAAAATAAATTATAACCATTATGATATGAGTATAATTTACCAATACTATTTACTAACACTTATTAAATACTTTTTAATTACCAGATTCTGAACTAAATACTTCCTTTGTTCACTTTTCAACAACAATAGATAACTATTGCTATTCTTCTATAGACAATAAGGTTAAGTATTAAGGTAACGTAATTTATATTGCTTCAAGTAGTAGAGCTAGACCTTAACACCACCTAATGGTAAAGCCTTTTTTCTCTGTAACTATGTTAAATAATTATAAAATTTAAAGTAAATTATTTTTAAATTTTCTAGTTAGGAAAATAATAACACAACATTTTGAACTATTTAAATAATTTTAGACTGAAGAAAGACTTAGATCTCATTTACTTATTTGTCAAGCATACATTCGAAAGATGAAAAATAGTTGTTATTTCATGCACTACTGCTGTTATATCAATGCATGAAGGGGAAAAAGTGTCTGGGAACTTACATTTTAGCTAGGGATAGAGGAATGAGAGACAAATAAATATAAAAAAATCAAAATTACAGCAGGTTAGAAGTTGATCTTTATAAGGCAATAAAAGACTATAACAAAATATAGAAAATATACAATGAATTAGCATGAATTTTACTACTTAGTAATGCCATGTGATTTTACTAATGAGTCTTATTTATTTTTTAAAGATTTGTTTTATTTATTTTATGCATATAAGAGCCTGGGTATAGGCTAGAGGTATGAAGATTGGGGGTGAGAGATTCTCCAGAGACAGTGGAGAGCAGAACAGGAGTATCTACTGAAATACACTGCTGAGGGGAGAAGTGGAAGAGTCAATGGTGCCATGTGAGTTAGCTTCCTGGTTGGGGATTGAACTGGTGCTGCTGCCCTGGCTGAGGAAAGTTTCATAGTGCTGTACTTTAACCTGTTGGGCCCTGCAAATTAATCTTATTTGATAGACTACATTAGGGTGATAGCCTTCTTATATTCAGGGCTCAGTGTATGTTAAATAAGCACTCATGTCCACCACAATATTAATCACAAATCATTTTCTCTTTGAATGATTGGTGCTTGACATATCAGTGCTTCTTTGACTAGAGGGCAAATAAAGATTCCAAAAGATAACTTATACCAGATAATTTTTTAAGAGTCAATGAGTGAACAGAAGTCAGTAGGTGTATTTATACATACACACAGGCACACACACATATGCTGGAATGCGACTTCAGGGATCAAAAAAGATATTCTTGCTATTTGTAGCTGTATTGCTGAACAGGAAGAGGTTATGCTAGGAAAAAAAAAAGCATTGGATAGTTTCACTTATATGTATAATATAGATATACTAAACAAAGAGTTAGAGAAGGACAAATCATGAAAGGTGTCCATAGATATGTGGTATCCAGGAAGGGAGAGGAAGGAGAGAGATTTACACGAGAGTGAGGGGCAA
>NW_004567110.1:60633157-60637162 GCF_000260355.1 Condylura cristata | reverse complement strand
AACAAATGTCTCCTTACTAAAATAATCTTTTACTTTAAAAAATGGTTTAGGAATGTTATTCTAAAGAGAAAATTTAATGGGATTTTGAGTGTTTTCTACTACCTTGTGTTAAAAGTATGCTATTTTCTTTTAACATTACACATTAGTCTTTAATGTACTTATTCATCTTTTCAGCTGCTCCTTTCAACTTTCTTTGTAATGTTGAAACTACGTTCATGTAGGAATTTATCAGGTTTAGTTTATTTTCTTCCACTTAAGTTTGGTTTATTTTTCTCATATCTAATTTGATTAATTAGACAAAGCAATGCCACAATATTCTTGTCAGTTTGTTTTATTCTGTCATAAATGAAGTATATATTTGTTCATACAAAAAGGGGTCCAAGATTGATTAGGAAAGGCATCTTATTCTATTTTATTTTCCATCACACCTATGTGCATTCTGATTTTGCATGCTCATTAGTTCAGGATAAGGTCTCTGTAGTCATTTGTTATCCAAAAGAGTTCATGCTTGGTGACCAATATAGAACAACTTAGCCAGTTATGGAAATATATTATTTTCTGGCATTCAGTCTTAAAAAAAACAACAACAAAAAACACTAATATTGATAGCACTGCTGCACATTGAAAAAAAATGTTTAAGACATCATTTGAAAAATGAAAATAAAAACTATCAAAATTAACAGTTATTATGGTTTGATCTCACAGAGAAATTCTAAATAGGTAGGTAAGTTTCCTGGGAATACCATCTATTTTATAAAGAAAGTCCACAAATTGTTCTGATTTTATGTGGTGTCAATGTACTATTCATAGTCTGCATTTTTTTTTCTTGGAGACTAAAATAAATAAAATAATGTTCTCTTTTCAGGGGGGAGCAGAACATAATATCCCAGTTGTCATTTCAAAAATCTCCAAGGAACAAAGAGGTAAAGTGTTAAGGAATGTTGTTGTAGTTACCCTTTTAAATCATTGTTTTTGAAGAATAAGATGATTTTAAAATCACAAATTAGGTTGCAATTTACTGGCTCTGGATTCCCCATTTGTCAAATTCCCTTTATTATTCTACATAGGATTTCCCTCAATGAGAGATAATTAGCCTGTCTCTGGGTATGAATTAGGGACAGCTAAGATTTTGAATCATTTCACTAAACATACAAGAATTTTTAATGATAACAACTGGTTTAAAATAATAGGCAAAACACTAAGATGTTTGAATAACTGAAATCAGTAAGACAATGTAATGTCTAACAAGAAACTGAGAACTGAGTACACAGCTGATGAAGTGAATGAAACTCAGTATCTAAAATTTTACATGTATACCTTTACAGTATAGTCACTCATTCTGAAAGGTGACTACCTTTTGGCAATTGTAGGATCTGAGATGGTAGAATTAAATAGACATATTTTGATATATTCTCAAATAAATAGGACTAAATCATATTATTTTACATGTATATGCAAAATATATGCATGTTATTATTTGTGTATCTTTTAAAATATTTTCCTATAAAACATTTACTTTTTTCCATTCATCACTTTTACCTTTATAACTGATAAAATTAATTTCACCTGTAGAAAAAAAGTAGCAAATATATAATCAATTATCCCTTTCTTTTCAAAGCGGAACTTTCAGGACTACTTTTTATTGGGGATGCAATTCTACAGGTAAACATTTTAACCTTTGTGTCTTATGTGCAAATAAAATACAAATTTGTAATATTTACCAAGTGAGACTGTGATTTTATTTTCATTGCAGATAAATGGAATTAATGTGAGAAAATGCAGACATGAAGAAGTGGTGAGTTTTCTTTTTTCTAATAACATAACTGACCCCATGTGCAAATGGCAACATATTTCACTGTTCAATAATCTTCATTTTTTTATTAAGAGATTGATCCTAATAATTGGACTGCTAAAAGTGAATTGGAATTATAAATAATGTCTCAATTTTCCTTATTAGAATAAAATCAGTTAATACCCAGTATAAAATGTGATCTAAGCAATACTTAAGGAGTACTGTTGGCTGTATTTTTTTTCAGTTTTTATATTAATCCTTTACCAGTCAATGCCATTTAATTTTCTTTCCCTATAAAATGTAGCTCTAACTTTCTGACTCTTTAAGAAAATCTTATAAAAGCAACATTTATGTAATGAAATTTCATACATTAGTGAGATCATATAGAATATAGAGACTATGTGTTTATACATGTCAGTTCCTGCATGCATCTGTGTGTTCATATGCATAAAGTGCAGGTAACTTAGAGGCGCTTAATCTCAGGAAAAACAGGGCAAGAAATTAGGCAGAATGGTCATCAATTTTACTGTCGTATTTTCTTAGGTATTTGTAAATGTGAAGATGTGAAGTACCAGTCAAGAATATTATAAATAAATCAGTTTAGGTAGGCTCAGAAATTTGAATTTTAGCAACCAACCCAAGAGCTCCATTGTAGGTGTTCTCTAAATCTACATTTTGGTGGCTGTGGCTGGTTGAGGAACATCTGTTGGGTATGGTGATGCAAAAAGAAACAGGAACATGTTAGAAGTTTAGGAAACCTGTATCATGGTCAATTAAATAAAATTCATATGGACAATTGTCACTGAATCTGTGTCAGCTCCACAGGAAGAAAAATTAGAGAATTATGTTTAACAATCAGTGCATAAGAGTAAAACCAATGAAAAAATACAATAAGTGTTTTGTTTCATCCAGCTCTAATTTATTTGGTCTTGGAATACATCAGTCTTATGTGAAAAGCTATTTGGATAGAGAGCACTCTTTTGACATATTTATATATGTCAAATCACCCTCAAGTGTCTGTGGGGCACCCTCAAGTGTCTGTAAAATGACAGAAATCCTGAAGCAATAATATCAAAGAAAATCATTCACTGTGAGTACTAGAGGCAACTAATCAAGTTTTGCATGTATTCATTACTTCTATTTGCCTTCTCAAAATATCTTATTTGGGCTATTCTTTGACCACTCAGAGATGAACATCTTATAAAATAGTAAATTCCTACCAATAAGTGCAGGAAAAAGTAGTCTTTTAAAAAATGAGAGCATACATAGCACAGATTACTCTGCTTTTCAGGTTCACATGTAAAACATAAATATAGACATGCAAAAAAGGTATTTAATCTATTAAAAAATCTCATTTTATAGGACATCAAACCCAGAATACCCTCTATTAAAACTATAAGCTGTTTTATAGAATCATATTTGCAATTTGTTCTTCAGATGCATGTTGCTTGATTAGAAAATGGTGATAAAACTTTGATTTAACAAATTAGTGTACATACACTATTAAAATGTTAATGCTACTTCTTAATGTGTTTATACTGACTCAAAAATAATTTAATACTGTATCATATATTATTTGTAATATTGCTCAACAAACTGAATTTTTATAGGCTTTATATTACAGCTTTGAAAAATATATGTACTAATATTCTTCTATAAAGTTCTGATCTTTCAATCTCTAACAATAGCAAATAGATTTATACCTGGAGAGGATGTAGATATTAATCAAATGTTGAGAAAGACTTACACGTTTGGAAAAAAAGCCTCAAAATCTCAGAGAATATAGACTGTATTTACTTACTTACAATTTTTAAAAATTTTATTTATCTTTCCAGTTATGTTTATTGGATAAAGTTGGTATCCATCCTAATTGTTGAGATCTCTACAAATATGTTTCCATATCATGCCCAATACCAAATCCCCAATAGTTCTCCGCGTGGTCCAATGGTCCCTTTCCATTGTCCCTACTCTCACCCTTCTGCCTTTCCCATCTGGTTGCCTCAGTTTTTCACCATGATGCCAAAGGTCTGTCATTGACTTATTTTGTTAGAGGCTTTGTTCCTCTATGCTCTACATATACATAAAACTATACAATTTGTTTTCTCTTCTGACTTACATCACTTTAGCGTTATCTTCTCAAGTTTCAACTTTGTAGCCACAAAAGGCAAAAAGTTCATAGTATTTTTCCATGTGTGTTTATATACCACATTTTT
>NW_004567110.1:60630685-60631897 GCF_000260355.1 Condylura cristata | reverse complement strand
TTGTTCTAGCTAAGACTTCCAAAGGAACTCTATGTTCCTTTGTCGTAGATTAACTATTCATATGTATATGTGTGTGTTCCTACATATGCTTTAGGAGGATGGTCACATTAAGAATTCTTCTAGTTCATGAGCATGGCGTATTTTGTATTTTTTGTTTGTTTTTTTCTCAATGATGTCTTCTAGATTTTTTTTTTTCTATAGGTGAAGTATTACTGCATTTGTTTTGCTAAGATTATGTGAGAAATTTTAATATTTACAAGTATGTTCATCAGGAACATATGTTTGATCTATGTTTCCTTTTTTTAATTTATTTTTCTTATATTGTTAATTTTGGACAATATTTGATTTCTCCCTTCATGTGTAGTCCCCATAATCTCCCACCACCTTAGCACCTGTGATCCATCACCACAGTCTCTTTTGTTCCTCTCTTCCTGTTTTGACTCCATCCAAACCTTCCCCAGTTGTGTTCCTTAGATCTGTGGTCATCTTGCAAGTTTTATCTTTTGCATATCCTTTGGTTTCTGTCACTCTTGTGTGTGTGTGCAATATCTTTTTCAGTTTTTTTTTTTAATCAGAATGATTGTGGCCTTGTAAAATGTAATTATATATTTTTTGAGAAGTTATCACTCCATATTTGAAAGTTTGTTATGCTTTCTTAAGAAAAACACACTATTGTGATATTTTTGATTAATCTGTTGAATTTTTACTACCGATTCAGTCTTCAAGGGTAGTGGATTTCTAAGAATTTCTTCATTTTGCTCTAGGCTACTTACTATATACAGACACACACACACATATGTGTATACATATATATGCTATACAATGTATATGTATGGATATTTTGTAAATTATAGTGAGAAATAATTTTCTAATATTTTTTATCTTCTCTATTTATGAAATATCTTTTATTCTGATTCTATTTATTAGAGTTTCCATCCTTATTTTTACAGAGTAAGTTTAGCTACAGGTTTACTATTTTTTTTTTCCAAAGAAACATCTTTTGATTTCATCAATCCTTTTGACTGTCTTTTTGATTTCTGTTTCATTTATTTCTGTTTTTGTTTAAGATTTATTTATTCATATGGAACTGGGGTACAGGCCAGAGATGTGGAGAGTGAGAGGATTCACCAGAGACAGAGTGGGTAGCAGAACAGGCAGAGCAATGAAGTACACTGCTGAGGGGAGCAGCGGGCGGGTCAGGAGAGGTCTGCC
>NW_004567110.1:60629238-60630080 GCF_000260355.1 Condylura cristata | reverse complement strand
GCTATTTTAATGGCAGAAAAAGGTGGGTCAAACTTAACACTGGACTACTGGATTTTGGGGCTTTAGGGAAGGTGAGTATACTGTATATCATGGCTCTAATGTTATTGACAAGGCCTCAATATTGCCCCAGGGCAATCAAGCCTCCTGCTCTTGTCTAACTTGAAAGGAGCCAATATGCTACATCCACAATTGCTGTCATATTTTTTGACCCTCCTTCATTTGGTGTGTAAAAAGTAAAAATATGAGGCATTGGGAAAACTGTATTCACTGTGTTTTCTTGCATTTTCATTTCAATTACAGGTTGTTGGTGGGATGCGACTCAGAGTTTTTAAGTCTAAAATCTAGAATTCCCTGCACAGTATGACCAACTCAGTATGACCAGCAAGGCTGCATTCTCCCTCACTATGGAGAGACACAAACATTTGAGGTGCCATTGCCAAGACAATCCTTCACTTACTTCCCTCAGGTAGCCACAGAAAAAGTGACTGGAAAGTTTTGCTCACTGAGTCCTCTTGCAGTTGTTTTCTAGGTTCAGAAAGGAGTTTATGTAGAAGGAAGGTTTGGTGTCTTACAAAACACCCCAGGGTGGTACAACGGCCCTGGAAACCCAGAAATGGAGCAGGGACCATCCTGTGGCTCATCCCTCTGCCATGCATAGTTGCTAGTCACCTGGGTGTCCTTTATTGATGTTTGGGGCAGGCTGTGCGCTTACTGTGAAATATACACTCTTTTTCAGGCAGGGGCCAGGAAATATAATGTGGGATACTTGTCAAAGGTGTGTTAATGCCCCTCCCTATGAAGTGACAGCATTCCTTACTTAATGTTTCTAAGTCTTTCTGATG
>NW_004567110.1:60591133-60628468 GCF_000260355.1 Condylura cristata | reverse complement strand
GCCTATTCCATAAGCAGAGTACAAATGTTGTTCTATCATAGCCCATTAGATACCTTTACCCTTGTGCTCTGATAACGTAAGGTCTAGAGTCAATCTAAGGGAATTATGGCATTCTCTGTTCCTTTCGCTTTGTGTATATTCTACATATGAATAAAACCATATGGTATTTGTCTTTTCCTTGGAGCTAAATTCACTTAGTATAATCTCCTTTAGTTCCATCCATGTTTAGACCAAAAGCAATTTTGTGTGTGTGTGTGTGTGTGTGTGTGTGTGTGTGTGTGTGTAGCTGAGTAGTCTAACACTGTGTATATTTACAGAACTTCTTATCCACTTAACTGTCCTTGGGCACTTGTTTCCATGACTTGGATATTGTAAAAAGTATTCCAATGAATATAGAAAAAGCATAATTATACAAAAATGAAGAATGCCGTGAAATATATGAAATTAAATACTTAATTAAAGAGTAAAATAAAAGGGCATTTATTACTTTGAATCAATGTTTATATCTTTATATAAATACATAGGAGTAGTGGAATGATTGAGCATTTAGTAGATCATTTTCTAATATTATGAAAATCTCCATATATTGCAAGAGTCTGCCTCCCCACCAGTAGGGTGTGAAGTTAACACTTCCTTCAGTAGATGACCAGCACTTATTTTTATCTTTTTGATATAGATTATTCTCATTGGTGTGATGTTGTACTCATTGTGATTGTAACTTGCATTTCCCTGATTCTCATGGTCCTGTTGGGTTACTGTGTGTCTTCTTTGAAAACATGTTTATTTCAATTTTCTAGAATTATGAAATGGATTATATGTTTTATTTATCTTATGTAAGTTATGTGTAGATATTGATTACTAGTTCTTTAAGGTTGTGCAAATATGTTCTCCTATTCAGTGTTTATTTTTGTGATAGATATATTATGTTTAACTATTTTTTAGTTTGATGTAGTGACATTGTTCATTTGTTTATATCTATTTTATGTTTACAGATCTTATATCCAAGTCTTTAGTACACTTTATAGTTTGTGTGTGTGTGTGCGCTCTATGAGATAGTAGTCTCAATTCATTATTTGCATAGTTCTGCCTAGTTTTCCCAACACCATTTGTGTTTCCTTCCTCCATTGCATTTTCTTGACACCGTTGTCATAAACAAACTGTCCATATAGTGTGTGGATATTTCTGGGCTCTCAATTTTATTATGTTCATCTGTGTCTGTTTTTATTTCCATACCTTGTTGTTTGTTTTATAGAATAGTTTGAAGTCTGGGAGCATGTGTTCTTTCTTTCTTTTTTTCCCCATAAATGCTTTGTCTGTTTATAGTGTATCTAAACTTTATTTTGGTTTTTCTAAAGAATAAAATAGGAGTCTTGATATCTTGATAGATTTGCATAACTTACTATAATATTACTTTGGGTAAGATGGTCATTTTAACAATATTCACTCTTTAGCCCGTGAGTATCAAATATCTTTTATTTCTCTGTCTCCTATTTCTTTCAACAATATCTTATAGTTTACTTTGTATAGATTTTTGAGCTCCTTTGTTAAGGTCATTCCTTTTTAATTATTTTTGCTATAATCCTAAATGGAATATTTTTGTAAATTGATATGTAGTCTGTCAATTTATTATATAACTTATTGTTCCTCATAATTTTTAGCAGTCTTTAATGTTTTTATCTATAGAATCATATTGTATGTAAATAGTGACTTTTTTTTTCCAATTTGTGTTTCCTTTATTTTTCTTCTTAACTGTTGTACTTGGAAGTTATAGTACTATGTTAAACAGTAGTGGTGAGAGTGGATATCTTTATCTTCTTTCTGACCTTTATGGAAATGCATTAAGTTTTTCACCATTATGTTTCAGGTTAGCTGTGGGTTGATAATATATGAACATTACGTTGAGATATCCACATTTTATTGCAACTTTTTACCAGAAATGTATGTTGAAACTTCTTAAATGATTTTTCTATATGCTAGTGATATAGTTATGTTAATTTTATCTAATTTCATCTTTCTCTTTCTTTGATTCATGAATTATGTAAATTGATATGAGTGCTGAACCATTTTGCATCCCTGAAATAAACCCCACCTTGTTCATGGTGAATGAACCTTTCAATGTAATGTTGAATTTAGTATTGTGTGGATAGTTTTTGTATTTATGGTTATCAGGAATTATGGTCTATAGTTTTCTATTTTGTGTTTGTGAGGCCGTCATCTGCTTTTGGTTTCAGGGTAATTACTGATGGTATCACAATGTGCAGTTGAATTCAAGAAGAGTTGGAAAGTACAAGTGTTTATTCATCATTGAATATTTTGTTTAATTTCCTCTTCTGGGCTTTTGATTCTTGAGATACTTTGATTATTCTTTCAAATTGCATCCTGTAGTGGTCTGTTTAGACTTCATATTCCCTCCTGATTCTGTATATGGTTCTAAATTTGTCTTTATTATCCTATGTGTTATCATAACACTATCATAGTGGTCCTTTATGTTTCTTTATAGCTCTTTAGTATTTCTTGTGAGGCTGATTTGAAGATGAATTTATTCAACTATTGTTTTACTTTTAAGGATTTTATTACTCCTTCATTTCTGATGGTTAACCTAGCAGCCTAGCAGGGAGAGTTTTCTTGCTTTGAGGGCTTTTTTTTTTGGGGGGGGAGTGCATTTTGAATACATCATACAAAGTCTTTCTGTGCTCAAAAATGTCTGGCGAGAGACTGATTATCGTATGGTAGTTGCCTATATGTGACTATATGACTTTCTCTAGCATACAGTTCATGTTTAGTGTTTATCATTTTAGTTTAATGGTTTATGATTTTATATTTCTTGGAACACTTTAAACTTTTGTATTCACATCTCTATATTCAACATCCCCAGCTTGGGGAATATATATAATTTTTTTTCCAAGTAAGAATTATTTTCATCTCTTTCACTTCTCCTCCGAAGCCCTGCAGTAATAATGTTTTTTCTTTTGATGCTAACCATCCAACTTTATATTATTATTATTTTTAAGATTTATTTACTTGTGCATAAAAGAACTTGATTATAGACTAGAGGCACAGGGCGGGTAGGATTCACCAGAGACAGAATGGAGGGCAGAACAGGTGGATCTACTGAAATGCACTGCTGAGGGGGAACAGATGGTGAAAGAAGAAAGGTCTGCTGTGCCATGTGGGTCACTTCCCTGGCAGGGGAATCAAACTCAGACAACAGCAGTCATAGCTTGAGAGTGCTTAGAGTTAACCCGTATGCCACCAGGCAGGCTCTATATTTTATTTTTATGATATGTTTAACTGCCTGATTTCCAACTGATGTTTTTGTCCTTCTCCTCATCAAGTCTTTGTTTGGCCCCTCAAACTTTTTATTTAAACTATTGTACCCTTTAGCTTTGTAATTTTTTTGTAGCTTTTTTATAGTGCCCCTGTTGTAGTTCTCATTTTATTCATCTATGTTTCTCCTAATGTTAATGACCATCCTTAGACTGTTTCTTTGACATCTTCTTCCAGTTTTTTCCTTAGTTCTGATATATTAGTATAATCCCTTAGGGTTTTGTCATAGCCCATTAATTGGGATGAATAACTTTGCTTCTTAATTTAGTTTGTTGCTGTGTTTACTTCTGTGTATTAGGCTAAACAATTTTTCTTTTTTCTGTAATGAGCTTGTGTTAGAATCCATTACTGCAATTCCATTGTCTAGATACTCACCTTCAATACTATCCTTTCTGTTGTATTCGATGAATTCTAGTCATCAGTCTGTATGACTGTACCTCAATGGCCAATATAGGTAGTGACCCAGTAATCCAGCCTACAAGCTGAGAAGTTTGTTGCTCCAGATTGCCCAACACGTAGGCCTCCCTGAGTGCTGCTATTGAGTCAAGATAGGACTTATAATCACTGTCAGCTCAGGCAAACTTCCACCATAAAGAAGTCCCAGATTGCAGTTAGTAGTTTAGCTGCAACCTAGTTCTGATTTTAGAAGGTTTTATGGGCACAGCTTTGCCTTTGAGGCTCAGGTAATAGCAGAAAGTTGTGATTGGGTGGGGGAGGTTTATAATTAGATCTATGGGTGGTTGTAGTAGTTTCTAGGTGTGTTGTCCAAAAGGCTGCTGAGCCAAATCAGGAGAGGGAATTGTTCTGTTGTCCATGGAAGCTGGCTAAAAGAAAACCTGTGTCTCATATTCCCCATAGCCTTCATGACTAAGTGCTTTCAGATTACAGTGCTTTATCCCCAGGAGGGTGAGTGAGCATTCAGTGACCAACTGAATCCAGGCAGATGAGGAACAACTGTTTTTTGAAACTGCTAGACATAGCCCAATGCAAGTCCTAGGTGCTGTTGGTCCTGCTTCCATCAGATCCCAGACATAGACTTCTCTCTGTGGACATGCCACCCTAAGCAAGTGAACTCTGTGAAACACTACTAAAATTAAAGTGGGTAAGTGTTTCTCTCAGTGCCGAAATAATCTTCTGGTGGAAATGTGGTATGCTTCCCAACATTAACTTACAGTTTCTGTCTGTCCTCCCTGTAGTAATGTCAGTGGTTAAGTTTTTAGCTCTGAAAGGCAGTTGCTCAAACACAGATGCTGTGATGGGAGGATTCTGATACTTTCTATCATTTCCTTGTTACCCTCCTAATAAATATTTTAAAATAGAATCGCTATTTTAAACAATACCTAACTTCAGATAGAGTGTTATTTAAGAGATTTTTCTCTGAAAGAATATTTTCAAGTTAAGATTGAGATTTGTGGGACCTAAATTATAGTGCCATTTACTTTTGTATTTATGATCCTAGTGATAGAAACAAATAATTACAAAATTATCAATTCGAATAACTACCTTCCTAACTCTGAAAATTTTGGTTTTCAAACAAATTCTAAAGAACTTCATAATCATAGTAAGGGCAAGGAATGGGATTGTTCAGCCATTGAGTGTCTCTATTTGTGCTTCATGGTGATTGGTTGGGACCGTGAGGTCTCCTAGGGTACTGAGGTCCACTGAGTTCACTTTACCAGGTCTGCCTTCCCGAAATTAGCTGTGGCCAATTGCTTTAACATAGTGTTATTGTAATGAACATCCCATTATTAATGGGGAGGGGGACTCTCATTGATTGTTGCTCAGTTAAGACACCTCGGCTTGGGGAGGGGCTACCTTCCTGGTTCCCACTGATTGTTTCTTATTCAGATTGATAAATGGGCTTGGACTTGGCAGTACCCTGCTCCTAGCTGACTGCCTGTACCTATTTCCTTACTTTCTCATTCAGTAACGTGGCATAATATGTAACTAAAATTGTGCAAGCTCAAGTGCTATCTTCTGTAATGATCACAGGTTTTGACAAAGAAAATATAAAATGTTGAGTAGCATTTAATTTTTGTGATCATATGCTTGACTTAACTCCTAAATTAAAGTACATTTTCATTTTTAGCTTATATTAATCAGAAATAATATCACATGGGTTATATCATATCACTTGAAAATTATACATTAAATTTATATATGACTTAATTTAGGAGGTTACCTAAGAATTGCATGAGTTATGTAGAAGCACATTTAGAATATGACTTGGTAATACAAATTATTTTAGAAATTGAAAAAATAATTAAATAAGTGTTGATTTCAAATCATGTTTTATCTAACTGTGAACTAGTCTCAATGCATTCTTAGTTTGGGGAAAAGCTTCAGAATCTAACTGATCAACTGTTTTTATTAAGAATATTAGCCATAGTGACTTTGAATTTATTACTACCAAGCAGAACTACATATGAAATCATTTATCTTATTATATTTCTCATTGGTTTGGGAAATATAAAGTAAAAAGTCAGATGAAAAATATTATCTTTGCTATCTTTGATTTTGAAATAAAACAAAACATCCACAATTGACCTTATTTACATAGTCTTTCTTTAATAATTTAGGAAGTCTTCCTCTGCTGGACCCACAGGCCTGTCCCCTAATTAAGTTACAGATTTTTAACAGTAGAGGCAACCATTTAATTAAATGCATGCTCTTTTCTCCTGGATACTGCTTCTCATCATATTATTATGTGATGTCTAACATAGCTCAAAGGCCCTATTTTATTACTCTATTTGGAAAATGCCAACTATGATAAAGAAGTTACTTAGTGGGATCCCAGCCAATTTTTCTCTGGAGGAATTGACACAAAGGTTCACAGCAATAGAGAACATATCCTACATTCAGAGGAGTAAGTGAGGTAGAGATGGGAGTACAGTTATTTGCTCACACATTCAGTAAAGTCTCTTCTCACTCATTCGAGTTTTCCAGATTAAAATTAGTAGGGGACATGTGTGCTATATAAAATTTATAATTTCCATATAGGTAGTATTTTATTTTCAAAATGACCAAACTGAAAGACAATTATAAGAAAGTATATCAGAATGGAAGTTTAAGGGCCTAAGTTAAAAATTGTGTTGCATTGGTATAATGTTAAAAAAAGGACCAGGTTTCTCTAAACTTTTTTTTTTTTTTCTGATCTGAAAGATCAGCTTCAGTGCTTTTTCCACTTAAGGTATTCATTTATTAATATGTTTATAGACTGTTCACCCAAAGCAAAGAAAATAATGGAAAAGAGAAACACATAGGATTACATCAAACTGAAAAACTTGTGCACAGCAAAAGAGACATTAACCAAGACAAAGAGACACCCTACCGCTTGGGAAAAAAGTGTTGCATTCCATACAACAAATGAGGGACTCATCACAAAGATATATAAAGAGTTCAGTTGAATCAACATAAACAAAACAAACAACACAATCAAGAAATGGGGAGAAGAACTTAAAAGACACTTCTCCAAGGAGGAATTGCAAATGGCCAACAGACATATGAAAAAATACTCAACATTCCTCATTATCAGGGAGATACAAATCAATACCACAATGAGATATCACCTCACACCAGTGAGAATGACACATATCAAGAAAACAAACACACACATACACAACAAATTTTGGTGAGGATGCAGTGATAAAGGAATTCTCCTACATTGCTGGTGGGAATACAAACTGGCACAACTACGATGGAAAGCTCTATGGAGATTCCTCAGACTACAAAAAATGGAGCTACCATATTATCCAGCAATTCCACTCCTAGGAATATACCTAAATGATACAAAAACATTAATTCAGAAAGATACATATACTCATATGTTTACTGCAACACTACTTACAATAGGTAAAACCTGTGAACAACCCAAATGACCAAAACTATATGACTGGATCAAGAAGATGTGATATATATATAGATAGACAGACAGACCGACAGCCAGATAGATAGATAAATAGATAGAGATATACTGATATATAGATACACACATACAATGGAATACTACTCAGTAGTCAAAAAGCTAAACACATACCATCTGCAGCAACATGGATGGAGCTGAAAAACAAAAATATTGAATGATTTTACTTATGGGAGGAATTTAAGAGAACAAAATAAAACATGGGGGGGAGGGAAGTATACTGTTATTGCAATAGAAAACACCACAAAAACCAACAGACAATTATAAACCAAAGAGATCCTACAGGGGAGGGGGATAGAGAAGGATCAGGAGGAGGAATGTGGGGACTATCATGATGGTGGATAAGGTACGAAGGAAGTAAATATTGTAAAATGAACAATAATGTAAATAGATGTATAAGTAAAATAAATTTTAAAAAGACCTAGTTTTATATAATGAACATATTGTTGTACTATAAAAGCTTGAAAATGTTCTGACTTTAATTAAGGTATGCTACATAAAGCAAGAGGTAGAATCAGACTTTTTCTATTAATAAGTTAATGCAACACAAAGTCATGCCATTACAAAAAAAAGAAAATAAAAGGAGGTATAAGCAAAAGTCATGGACATGGAAGAGCAATTTTGAGAACTGCCATAATTCATAATTGTTCAGCCTAGTTGTTTCATGTTTTTTTTTTTTTTTTTTTTTTTTTTTTTAGGGAGTGGCACCTGTAATTATTTGGAACTTTCTGAGTTTCCAGAGGATACAAAAAAATTTTAAAAACTAAAAAATCGAAAACACCTTTAAAATGTATTTTAAGATAAGGTGTTATTACTGCTAAGAAAATAACTAAATGACTCTAGGGACACTGTCACTCCCACTGTGATAAACATGAAAGAAATGATAAGCCACAAGAAGTAACCATAATGTATAGGGGTGTTTAGGGGTTAGCCACAGAATGACTAAAAAGTAGGAAAAAAGAATAAGTCTTTGTACCAGTGCAAAGACTACTTTCAGAAACATCAGGGAATAGATGGACTATTGTGGACACAGAGATTCTGCAATCTTATGGGACATCTAAAAGCCAGTGAGACAGGGCTACATATCTACTGCTTACTCTCAAGGTGGGTGGGTAGTTCTCATGAATGAAAATGTCACAGTATGAATCCTCCACAATTTAAAAACTTTTTAATGGCCTTAAGTTAGTATGAACTTTCCAGGATTCACATTTAGAGACAGACTTGACTGAAAGTATCACCGAGTGGCTTAGGAGTTATATGTTTTGAGGTAGTTCTGAGACATCTCAGGATGCCGTAAGCTATGACTGAAGGTAATTTGGACAATGGACATGATTCTCTGGATCATAAATCTGAGAACCATAAAGGAAAAAATCCACAGTATGACCCCAAAGAGACCACTTACACAACCGTAGAACCTTGATTTTGGACTTTTAGCCTACAGAACTGCAAGAAATAGCGTCTGATGTTTATAATCTTCCCCAGTCTGTGATTTTGTTGTTATAGCAACCCAAATGGGCTAAAGTATGTCCTTCTGTGGTAGATGTGTAATCTTAAGTCAATGTAGACAGTTGGATTAAAGCTCTTTTTACTTCCCTTCCTTCCTGAAACTATTACTAAGTATATATATCTATATATATATATATATAGAGAGAGAGAGAGAGAGAGAGAGAGAGAGAGAGAGAGAGAGAGAGAGGAGAGAGAGAGAGAGAGATTAGCAAATTATTTAAAAATTGAATGCAGATTTTTTTCTCAGTAGAAATTAGCTTTAATAACAAACCAAAGAAAATTAAATGTCTAGCAAAATATATTACAGCACTCAGATTTGAATCAAAACTAAAAGGAATATTAAAAGAGGCAGTTGAATAAGTATAGCCAAGAACTAGAAATTTATTTAGAATTTAATAAGCCTCTTAATATTCTATTTCAGGCATATCAAAGAGCATGGTTGAGGTTCTACACTGAAGTGAATAAAGATAACTATTCTAAAGATCAATTTCATTTGCCTTTGAACATTTTTTAACTCTCAGAAGTCTGCCTCAGAAACTTAACACTAATTGCACACATTTGAATTTTTTTCTTTAGTAAATTTATCTTTAAATTTAGAAGTAAAGCACCATTAATACATTTATTTGTTTTACAACTCCAGGATAATGATGTCACTTATAATACCAGAGTAGAGCCCAATGATAGATAAACCATATACTCTACCCAAAACAATTTGCTTTTTAGTACTACCTTCATAAATTGGTCTGAGATCAATATTTGAATAAAACCATTAACATCAAAGATAAAAGTTACATATAAAACTTGTCAAAATATGCCATTGTAGGAAAACATCTCTGTAAGTAAATCATTCATATTGCATTGACTTACCATTGGATGGTGGCTGAATACCATGTACCCATGTACGTGTAATTGAAAATGGGTGGCCAAAATTCCTGTGGTGTTCACAAACTTCATAGTTGCTGAATGCATATGCAAACACAAGGAGAGTGCTCAGTCCTTTCCACAGAGGTTACTGAGTAAGAAGGTCCAGATTTGGGGAACAGATTATCTAAAACTACTGCATACAGGGACCCAAGTAACCCACCTTACTTGGGGGTTACCTTAAAACTAGAGGTAGTTGCTGGAATTTGAATCTGAAAATTTTCACTCGCTGGTTTGACTGCAAAAGTCCTTTTCCCCACAGGAAAAGCAAGAAAGTTTGTTCCCAATGCAACAAACTTCAATTTCAAATAACGGCAAATGCCTTTCCACCACCTACTTCATCTCAGCTCTTAGTCCACTGCAAACAGATTAGCTCTACCTACTCTAAGGAAAATTAAATGCTAGGTGAGTGTGGAACTGGCATACCTGAGGTGTCTGTCAACTACCTGGGCATCCTGGAGAGCATATGCCTCTCCCTTTCCAGGGCCCTAGGTCCCTTGGGTTCCTAGCCCACTGAAGACAGTTGAGTACCAGGTAAGATATGAGCTGATAGACCTCAGGCTGCTGCTGGCAGTTAACTACACAGTGCTAAAAGACGACTGTTCCTCCTCATCAAAGACTTGCAGGCCTTACAGCATTTCCTAGCCTACTACAGCAGGATAAATGAAACTATATATAATACATTAGAATTGGCACCTGTCACTGATAAGGGCTAGGTTGGTCACTACAAAGCTCCTTCCTGTCCTCCAACTAGTCTAAGAACACTTTGGACAGCTGGACTCTGAAATATAAAAAATCTCATGGTGCATGTCTGTGATCCAAGCCCAAAGTGCCTGGGATCCTCTGCTCATGCCAGTCACTTCCAGTAAAGACAGTCCCAGCAAAATATACAAAGAGCAGGACTAGATTGTGTCTGGGGCCAGTTATAAGACCAGAAACTTTAAATTATATAAATGAGCACATAGGCAAAATTCTTTACAACATTGAGATTAACACTGATGTGAATGAATGTTACCTCAATAAATTTAAAAAAAGTAAACATTACAGAGCGAGAACTCATCATTAAGAGTAAGAGTTTAATTCACTAAAAAAGAAAGCAGAAAGTAAACACATTGAAGGTATTAAGTTTGGTACGTTGGCAAGTAATATATAAATAAAATAAAGGCAGTAATACATGTAAAATGATACATGATGATAAAAATAGTAGATATTGTTTTCTGAATCTTCAGCAAAATTTTAGAAAATTGAATCAGACAACATATTGAGTGAATCATTTCTCTTAGGCAGTTGGTTTCATTCTAGTGACAAAATCTTATTTCAACATATGCAAAGCAATCAGTGTCATTCACCAGATCAGTAAAAGGGAAGAAAACAATCACGTGATCATTTCCACAGACCCACAGAGAAAGCAGTCAACAAAAATTAGCACACATTTATAAAAACAACAACTCAATAAAAACTTAATAAAATGAGAATAAGAAGATTTTGTCACATCATAGTAAAGGCCATAGGACAAATCCCATTGCCAATATTATACTCAAAGCCAAAAAACTAGAAGCATATTCCCTTAGATCAGGTGCAAGTCAGGATGCCTGTGTCCATCAATCCTGTTCAGTATTTAAGTCCTTTCCAGAGCAAGTATTAAACAGACATGAAATTATTCCAATTGTAAAGAAATTAAACAACCACTATTTACAAATAACATGATACAAGCAAAACCCAGGTTGCTATTATAATTTATATAAATAATAAATAGTGTAAAGTGGAACATACAAAACCAAATACACAAAATTCAATTTCACATTTATATACAATAAATTAAAATAAATTTTAATAATGATTTAAAGAATGAGGTGTAAGACTTGTACTGAAAACTATGACATTGTTAAGGGGAAGAAAGAAAATAGAATTGGTAAAATATCCTCTCCTGACCTGCCTGTGCTCCCCTCAGCAGTGTATTTGAGTCCATCTGCCTGTTCTGTGTCCTGCTCTGTCTCTGGTGAACCCTCTCCTCTCCAGTTCTTGTACGCATAAATAAATACTTTAAAAATGTATCCTCTGCCCATGGATTGGGAGAGTAAACATTGATAAAATGATTGTATTACCTAAAGCAATCTAGATTCAACACAATATCTATCAAAATCCCAATGATTTTTTTAAAAAAATATTTATTTATGCATACATAACTGGGGTACAGGTCAGAGGTGCAGAGGCAGTGAGATGATTCACCAGAGAGAGTGGGGAGCACAACAAGCTGACTGATGAAGTACACTGCTGAGGGGAGCAGTGGGTGGGTCAGGAGAGGTCTGCCATGCCATGTGGGTCACCTTTGGGGCAGGGGATCTAACTCATTCTGCAGTGGCTTTAGCTTCTTAGCGCTGTGTTTTAACCTGCTGTGCCACCAGGGAGGGCCCTCCCAATGACTTTAAAAATATATATTTATTTATGCATACAAGTACTGGGGTATACGCCAGAGGTGCAGGGGCTGAGAAAGTTCACTAGAGACAGAGTGGGAAGCAGAACAGACATACGGACTCACATATACTGTTGTGGGGAGCAGCAGGCAGGTTGGGAGAGGTCTGCCATGCCATATGGTCACTTGCCTGGCCAGGAATTGAACTTGTGCTGCAGTGTCTGTGGACGGCTTCATAGTGTTGTACTTTAACCTGTTGTGCCACCAGCAAGAGCCCCCAAAGTCTTTTAAAAAGAAATAGAGCAAATAATTACAAAATTTTCCTGGATCCTGAAAAGGTCCTAAAGTCACAGCAATAGTGAAAGAAAAGAAAAATGGAGATATGATACTCAAAATTGCACTACACAGCAGCAATATAGTATTAGAACAGAAATGTGAAAACTAAATAGAATAGACAAAAAATACACCAACACAAATAAGGGCAGTCGGGACATACAATGGGGAGATACATTTTTTTCTGAAAAAATGATGTTGCCACACACAACAAAGTCATTACTTAAGTTCACAGACAAAAATGATTTTAAAATAGGTTAAACTGTAGCCATAAAATATTGAAAAGAAATCACAGGTGATATACTCCTGAACATTGACACAGAGATGTATTTGGGGATAAGATCTCAACAGGAAGAAAAGCTAAAGCAAAAATAAATAGAAGGCAATGCATCATACTGAAAACGCTTTCCCTTAAAATTAACTATCTCTAAGTCAAAAAGGCAATGGATGAGTAGGGAGAAGATATTTACAAATCACATGTCTCCCAATTGTCAGCTTTAGTTACCAAAATATATAAAGTACTCATATAATTTTAGCACACAGTGACAGGAAACCCAATAAAAACAGGCACAAGACCTAAATAGGCATTTCTACTAAGAAAATATTCAGATGATACAAAGGGACATGATAAAATGTTCAATATATGTTATTATGAGGGAAATGTAAAGAAAGAACAGTGTGATACTTAAAAAAATAAACAATTGAAATACCATGTGATCCAGCAAATACCATAGTTAAATATTGACTCAAAAATATGAAAACTAAGATATTATGCATACCTATGTTCATAGCAACATTCTTCATGATAGCCAAATCATGGAATCAATCTACTTATCCAAGAATAAATCACTGAATAAAGTGTTAAATATGTATACAATAGAATATTTCTGAACTATTAAAAAGTGAATTGGGGTATTTTGAGACAAAATGAATTATCTGTGATTGTGCCCTGAGTTCAGAAAGTAGTAGACATTAGATGGTTTCACTTTTATGTGAAATACAAATAACCAACACAACCAACATGCCATAGTAAAATTATTTCACAGATTTCATGAAAAAAATAAACTAGTCACGAGAGGGAATGGAGGGGTAAGTTAGCCGGGATAGGGATTTTTTGTGTTTTTGTGGAATTTGAATGAATTCCACAAAATGAATGAAGGTATGATCATATTCCTCCAAAGTTATATAAGTCACTGACAAATCAGTACTATTTGAGAAAAATAAACAAAAATATTTGTTTCTACATTCTGGATTGTTTATTTATTTGTGTTAAAGACTAATTTTCATTTTTTAAAATTTATTTTAATGCTTAGATCATCAATTTTCTTTAATGAATTATGTTTTTGGTGTTCCATGTAAAAATTCACCTTCACATTTAATCACTGAATTATCTCCTTTGCTTTTTTTGTACAATCTATAGCATGGGCCTTTATACTTAATCTTACTGAACTGGACTTATTATTAGTATTATTTAAAATGTCATAACACATGTTTCTAGTTTAATTAATTTAACCTTTGTATATGACTTTCCAGTTGTTCCAGTATATTTAATAAAAAGAATAATCATTTCTGACTTATTCCCTTTGCTCTTTTGTTCTATAGTCATCAGTTGACTGTATTTGTGAGATGATTTCAGCTTATTCATTCTCTTCTGTTACTCAGTATGACAAGCCACCTTGATAACTAAAGTCTGGGTAGACCTTGAAATCACAGAGTATTTTACCTTGCTTGTTTCTCTTCCTCATTATTATGTGGGCCCCTCTCTTCCTTCTCATATAAACTTTAGAATCACTATTGTATTACTAAATCAATAGTTAGAATCACACACTTTTTAAAATTTGAATTAACCCTAACATATAAAATATGTAATAACATTTCAATAAAATGTATCACCTTTAAATTTCAAATTAAAATTGGTCAGTTGATCATTGCTGATATGTGGAAAAGCCATTTACTTATGCATTTTGAATATCTATTTTGCCTTCTTGCTCCATTTCTCAACTAGTTCCTAAAATTGGTGGTTGTTGTTACTGGTATTTTGGTAGATTCTTCTAGTTCCATTTCCCTACTAGTTCCTAGAATTGGTTGTTATTGTTACTGGCATTTTGGTAGATTTTTTGATACCTTACATATAATCATATAATCTGTGAATAAAGTTAGCTTTAATCTTTCCTCTCCAATCGATGTATTTTCTTTCTTTCTTTTTTTTTTTTTTTTTTTGCACATTATTACTGCATAAGCTAGTCTGGCTTTCCAGTATACTCTTTATAGACACTTTGAGAAACTATATTATTCTTGCCCTATTTCTGATCCCAAGAAGAACATATTTTCTTATCATTCATTTATATGAATTTTTTTCTGTAGATATTCTTTATCAAGTTGACAAAATTCACTTATAATGGTTTTAATCTTAGATACATTTTGATTCTCTTTTATATACTTTGCTGCATCAGTTAGTACGACCAATTGTGGTTGCTTTTGTTCTGTAGCCTTTTCATGTGAATGATATTGATGAAATAATAAATGCTGGAACACCTTGCTTAACTGAAACAAACCCTAAAATTTCTTCAACACATTGTTGAGTTTGATTTGTTAATATATTTTGCTGAAGATATTGCTGCTATGTTCATGAGAAATATGTCTTAATTTTCCTTTTGTGTAATGTTTATAAAATTCATTTTTGGTATAAAGATAATACTAGCATCTAATTATCTAAGAAAGTTGTCTCTGATTCTGTATTTTAGACAATGCTATGGAGAATTGGTATTATATAATCAGTGAATATGAAATAGAACTCACCAGGGAAACAACGAATTAAGTGCTTTTTGGTAATATTATTATTTTGGTTTAATTTATTTAATAGTTTTAGATGATTTCAGAATATCAAACTCATCATTTATGAGATTTAGTAGTGTACTTGTTAAATAATTGATCCAATCCAGTTAGCAAAATTGTGTGTCCAAATCTCTTCAGGATATTCTATTCTCTGTCTACATAAATAATAGGGATGCCTTCTCTTTCATTTCTGACAATTATGATTTGTATATGTCTTTGTTATTCTTGATAAAGCCTTATCAGTTTTGTTAAATGTTTCAAAAACAAATGCTTATTTTCATTGATTTTTCTGTTGTTCTTGTATTCCATATCCTTGACATTTGTAATTTTTTTTCTTTCAACCTTGATTTAAATACTTTTAGTGAGATTTATTCAGCTTTATGTTTCCTGATTTTTCTAAATTTTCTTATATGGGGAATGTAGACAATTGATTTTAATTTCTTTACTATAGCGTGCATTTAATGGAAATTTCTTTCTAGGTACTGAATTTCATGCATACTTAATTTGGTATTTAATTTTTAATTAGGAAAATATGTTCTTTTCTATAATTATAATATATTCCCTAGCTACTTTAATAAATGTAATGAATGGTATATTTTTTCCAGTTTAATCTTGAACTTAGAAAAGACTGTATATATATATATATATTCAACGTGACACAGAATCCCTGTATATATTAACATTCACTTCCAACCCTCTTTATCTACTTAATATACTATATATAATATATATAATTCTAAATTCAAATATATATAGATAGTATATTCTTGAGAACCTCTATTTTTCAACTGATATATTTAGACTATTTGAATATTAAATGATTGATTAATGGTATAATTGAATTATTATCCATTGTGTATAAAACTTTGTAATACTTGTTTTTTGACCCTCCCACTCCTAATTACTTTTAACTTTCTTGACTTAAAGGTTTTCATGTGAGTCCATATACTTTCTTATCTTTTTATGTCATTTTAAAAACAATTGCTGTTGCTTCTATACACTTTAACTAAACACAATGAACTTTCAGATAGATCTAAGTTACTTAATTGTTATTGCAAATGTAATATAATATTCTAATTTATCCCTTACATCATTATTCCATTATTATCATTTTACTCTTCCGTAACCTTCTTTAATCCCATACATTATTATTAATGTTTTAAATGAATAGCTATACTTCAGCCAATTAATAAAAAAAAATGTGGCTTTGCTTTTATTCATTCTAGGAGTTCTTACTTTCTTTATCTTGATCTGAATTTATGGAAGACCATTTTCCTAATTCTCCAAGAAATTCTTAAAACATTTCTTGCAATTTAGGTCTTCTGGTAAGGCATTCTCTGTTGTCCATCAAGTAACAGTTCTAATTTTCCATTTTAGAAGAATTCTAGGATTAAGGTATTTATCAAAACTTTAAATATTTTACTTCACTCTCTTCTTGCTTTAATAGTTTCTGATGAGAAGTCAGCTGTAATTGTAATCCTTGTTCCACTGTAGGTAAGTTATTTTCCCCATCCTCTGACTTATTTCAGGACTTCTCTGTTTTAGATTTTCTTCAGTCAGTACCCAGGAAATGAAGTATAGAGCAAACTAATATTGTTCATAACTGTATAATTGATAGTAGTCAAGAAATAGAAGAAAAACATCAGCTGATGATAATGTCACACAATGAAATTTTATTTAATAATAAAGTAATGAAGTATAAATATATATGATCATTGAAAATATTAAGTAAAATAATCTAGCAACAATATGCCATATATTGTAATTGTATGGTCTTATTTACATGAATTATTAAGAAAGAAAAATACATTGAGATCAAGATAGATTGGTATTTCCCAAGAATAGTAAATAAAGGAGGGATGGAAGTGAATGTTAATATACACAGAGTTTCTTTGTCAAGTTGAATATTTTGTTTCTGAAATGAACAATGATGCTACACAATTCTTCATGTATATAAAGTGATAAAAAAACACTGATTTTTATATTTTAAATAGTGGAATTTTATGGTCTATAACTACCAAAAGATATTAGATAAAAATCAAATACATATACAAAAGTCATTAAAAATGATTCAAATGTTATTTAACTTTTTACAAGTACATCTATTTTACCACTAACTTATTGTGGTAAAATAAAAGGTAAACATAGATACCTACATAGATAGCTGTTTTGAATATGTACCATATTAATTTTATAAGACAGATAATCTTTGAATCATTATTCTGTCAAAATTATATTTTGGGGAGCCTCCGTGGTGGTGGAAGAGGTTAAGTGTCAGCATCATGAAGGTGCCTGCATCCACTGCAGTACAAGTTGGATGCCTGGTCAGGGAGCTGACCCACAAGACACAGCTGACCTCTCCTGACCTGCCCTTTGCTCTCCTCATCAGTGTGTTTCAGTCTATCCATCTACTCCACTCCACATTCTATCTGGTGAATCCTCTTACTCTCCCCGCCCTCACATACATTCTGGCCTTTACCTCAGCTCTTATACATATGAGTAAATAATTTTTTTTAAATATAGAATCTTATCTACCACCCTGAAACTCTACTTATATACTTATATATCCATCTTCACTTTAAGTCCTCAAGGGCAACTACTAGCCTAAATTTTATATTTAATTTTCTTATTTGTATATATTCCTACATAATATTGTTTAATTTCATCTGTTTTTAAGAACTTGCTATGTAGTTTAGCTGCTTAATCTACAGCATTACTCTAGACATCATGTGAAATCTTGTTGTTCATTAAAAATAAAATAGAAAATTTACCCAAGGAATTTTAAGTACGATCTGTACTTTATGTACTCTAAGTATATGTGTTATAATCATCATTCTTGATAAAAACATGTAGTTTTTAGATACGTAAAGAATACCATACAGTTGTGAGAAATTACATGTCTTATGCACACTTGACTTGGTGCATTACTGTATTAAAACAGCATGGCCATGACTGACATATGAGCAAAATAGAGAATATTCCCATCACTATGGGATCCTCATTAGATATGTCGGTGGTTATAATCACTTCCCTTCTCTCTTCACTTTCTACTAGCCTCCTGAGAATCACTAATTTGGTCTGCATTTCAATACTTTTGTCATTTTGAGAATGTTGTATGAGTGATAATAAAATCTGTAAACATTCAAAATTTTCTATTTGTCAGTCAGTATATTTTTCTCACGATTCATTCAGAGGATGAAAACTTATGTTCATACAAAGAAAAAAAATACATGAATAGTTATTGCAGCCTATTTTTAAGATTCTCTACCTGGATATCTTCAACAACTCTTTAATGAGAATGGGTAAATAAACTGTGCTACAACATATTATAGAATGTTATTTGTAAAATGAGTGAACTGCTGATGTATCCTGAATAACTATATGATTTTCAAATCTATGCTTACATGACTTCATTAGAGGTTTTTGCCAGTATTCACACTAGTGAATTATTAACATGAAGATGTTTATTTCTAGTTAATGAATAGCAACATATAAATTTAACTCAGTTTGATTGAATTTTAAAAAGAACACATTTATTATTAGGATATTGAATTATAGTTCTATTGACTCTAGAAAAATATATTTAGCATAGGAGATATTTTAATTCAAACAAAATACATATAAGAAAAATGTTACAAATGAAGCTATCAATTTATTATTAATTTGCATCAGTTTTTAATAGAATTTGGTCACAATATTTGGCTATTTGCAAAGATTTAAAAAGAAAATCCAAAGAAAGTGGACTTCTAAATCGATTTCTCTTGTTTTTTTTCCCTTCAGTTATTCACCATCTGCAGATGAATAGTAAAGTGATATAGAAATTTAAATGAAAATCAGTTGAGAATATTTCATCTGTAATAAAATATCACATATATAATAAATATTATGAAATAGAAGTATTATAAAATGCAAATATACATGAAATATATACATATACAATATCTATTCATTATATAAATTAATGCCACCATATAATGAAATGTAATATGTTGGATAGATTATATTTGAATTGAAATTCACATTCTTTATCTATGTATGCAACATTTTTCAAGGTTAGCTAAAGTACTGTTTAACATGACAAAGAGTTACATGATTGAGCTAAAACAATATTTTATTATATGCATTTTTATGTATGTGTGTTTTATATAAATCTGTATATATTTATATTGAAAGACCATTGATTTTCAACAGTGAATATATTTAAGGGTATAGTTTCCCATCCTGTATACTACCACACCACACCAATAACAAAACAGTCACAGATTTCTGTCATAGTGTAGTAGCTCCCTTCATCCTGTGCCCCTGACACATACCCTCATCCTCTGGTAGACTAAATTCTAAATTCAGATTTCAAGGGCGTTTTTTGGTTTAGTTTCATATTTAGGATTCCTTTGTTTTCTTTCTCTATATACTACATATGAATGGAATGATGTTATTTGGTATACTCCCTTTGAGTTACTTTGCTTAGTATGCTCCTTTCCAGTTCTATTCATATATTCTCAAATAGCAAGATTTCATCTTCTTTTTATAGCTGAGCAGTAATCCATTGTGTAAGTGTACAGTGTGTGTGTGTGTGTGTGTGTTTACTCACTCATCTGTCCTTGAATGTTTATATTATTTTAGAACTTGGCTTTTATAGGTAGTGCTACAGTGGATATGGGGAGGAGTCCTCATATCCCCTCAAATTAGCATTTATACATTATTTGCTTAAATACTTAGGAGTGGAGTTGTGTGTCATATGGTAGATCAATTGATAATATTTTTAGTAATGGAAATACTAGCTATTCCAGTCTATAATCACAACAACTCTGTTAGGGTTCCTTTTTCCACATCCTTGCAATACTTCTTCAAGATTTTTGATACAGGTCATTTTTACAGGTATAAGACTCCATTTTATTGTAGTTTTTATTTGTATTTGCCTTATTATATCAGTACTTATATAACATCTGAATGCCCTCTTTGAAGAAGTGTATATGTTACCCTTATTTCCATTTTTTTTTGTTATTGCTGTATGATTTTTTGTGTATTTTGGATGTTAGCCTTTTGTGAGATGTATGATGTGTGATTATTTTCTTCCATTTGGTAATATGTCTATTCATTTTAATGATAACTCCCTTCACTGTACAGAATTTTATTATCTGCTGGAATCCTATTTGTCTAATTTCTGCTTTCTTTCCATTCCATTGTTGTCCTGTCCTCAATAACATTGAAGTAATTTTCAAGATTGACTTTACTTGTTTTCTTCCATTTTTTTGAATAGTTTCAGACCTTATAGTTAGTGCTTTCACATAGTTTTAGATTTTTTTTTGTATATGTTGTGACATAATGGCCTACTTTCATGATTTTGAATATGGATGTCCAATATTGAAAAAACACTTGTGTAAGGAAAAAAAAAAACAGTTTTGTAAATTCTTGCATCTTTAATCCTACCTAGCTTAACTGTATATACTGTGGGCTCACTGTTTATCAATTCTATTCACTTGTTCTGTGTGTCTATTTTTATTCCAGTACTATATTGTATTGATTACTAAGGTTTTGTAGCATAGTTTGTGATATCAGTGTTCTTTTTTGTCAGTATTACTTTGACTAATTGACAGTTCATAAATATTTCATTAGTGCTTTTTTTTTTTAAAACACTATTAAAATAATGATAGATGGTATATAAAATCTATATATTGCTTTGGCTAAAATGGTTATTTTAACAATTTCTAGTCTATGAGCAGAGAATATCTTTCTATTTATTTTTTTTTAAGAATTTCTTGTAGTTTTCATTGTATAAACCATTCACCTCCCTTCTTAAGTTTATTCCTAGGGATTTTACTTTATTTATTTATTTTTTTGATGTAATGGTAAATATAATAGGGTTATTCTTTGGAATTCTATTTCTTGTAGCTAGTTTTTCCATATATCAATGCAAATATTTTTACATTTTGATATGGTTGGCTTTCAGATTACTGTGCTGATTTATTATTTCTAATGTTTTTATTAGTGGTATCTTTTAAGGTTTTTTATGTGTAGTATCATGCATTTTGTTAATAATGATAATTATTTATTTTTCAGTTTGGATTCCTTTTATATCTTCTTGTTTCTCAATTGCTTTCACAATTTTCTGAATCATCATTGAAATGATCACATGATTTGAGATTTCCTTTTTTGATGTGGTTAGTTACGTTTATCACTTTGTAGCAGCTGGAATAAATCCTTGTCTTGTGTCCCTGGAATAAATCTCTCTTGGTTATGATATATGGTACATTTATTGAATTCAATTGCTAATTTTTTAAATATTATTGAGTATTTTTTTTATCATGTTCATCAAAGATATTGTTTTAGTTTTCTGCTTTTAATGTAGTTATCTGCTTTTGGCCATGTAATTGTAATTACAGTCTCATTAAATATTGGAGCGATTATTCTTTCTCAAATTTCTGGAGGATTTTGTGTTTTGAGATTTGGTGGCATTTAATAGTTTGGTCATCTGGTTTTTTTTTTTTTTTTTTCCTTCAAAATTGAATTACATTTTCAGTTCCCTTGCTGTATTTGGTCTCTTTGGTTTTTTTTATTTTTTCCAAATTCAGTTTCAGATGTTTCTATAATGATAAAACTGTTACCATATCTTTTATTTAGTGTACAAACATACAAGTGTTCTCAGCAACCTCTTTTGAATTTCTGAGATTTCTGTTTTAGCTGCTCTTTCATTTCTTATTCTGTTTATTTTAATTTTCTATATTTTTCTGAATAAGCCTTGCTAGATATTTGCCTATTTTGTTCATTTTTTTTTTAAGAACCAGCTTTTGGTTTCATAGTTCATTTAGACTATCTTTTTAGTTTTATATGATTTTGTATGTCCTAATTTTCTTTTTGTAAAAATTTTGTTCTGTTAGTTTTTTTTTTTTTCATTAGGTATAGGGCTATCCATTTTGTGTCTTGCTTGGTTCTTGATGTAGACCTGTGTTATTATATGATTCCTTCTTATTACTGTCCTTACTGCACTCCTTAGTTTCTAGTAGCTTGTCTTTAGGTATTTAAATTTTTTTCCTTGATGTCTTTGTTAAAACAATAGTTATTCAACTACATGTTGTCCTGTCTTCACATATTAGTGTCTTACTCTTTATTTTTGTGCTAGATTTCTGATTCAGTACATTTTTATTCAGAGAGGAAATGTGATACAATTTTAATCTTCAAGAATGAATTAATAATGTTTTACTGTCCAGCATATAGTCTTTCTTCCAATATGTTCCAGGTAAGCTGGAAGAAGATTGTGGAGGATGTACTGTTCTTTATTAGTGTCTAGTAAGCTCATGTGATCTTATTACTCATTTAACACTATTATGTCCATGTTTATTTTCTATCTAGTGGATCTAGCCATTTATATATAGTGGGTTGTTGAAGTTCCATAATGTCATGTCATTACTTCCAATATTTGTTTGTAGATTAAATATTAGTTCCCTTAAGTATATCAATGACATTTTACATATACATGCATGTGTGTGCATGTAGCTTGTATTAGTGCTGTCTTCTTGCTGCATTTATTCCATCATTATTGTATAATGTTTAGTTCAATTTCTTGTTCACTTTTTTAAGTGAAAGTGTATTTTACTTCATATTGTCCTTTTTTTTTTTTAAATCAAATGGTTCTCTTGGAAACAACAGAAAATTGAATTTGGTCTTCTGATCCAGTAGCCACTCTTCACGTTTTGATTGGTGATAGAAGTCCATTGACATGATGAATATTATTAATATGTAAGACTTTGCTACCTTATTTTTATTTTTCACTTTCTGGGCCTCTGTATTTCCTTTTTTCAATTTATTTTAATTTATTACAGATTTTCTTCTTTGACATAGATAGAAAAGTTCTTTTCATCATTCTTGTAGTGAATATATATAGTGTTGGCAAAATCCTTCAGCATTTGCTTGCCGAGAAAGGGCCTTTATTACTTCTTCATATCCATCAATGTCTAACAGGATATGACATTTTTGGCTTGTCCTTTTTTTAAAAGATTTATTTATTTGTGCATACAGAACTGCAGTGCAGGCTATAGTTGCAGGGCCAGTCAGAGGATTCACTAGAGACAGAGCGGGGAGCAGAACAGGCAGATTAATGAAGCACACTGATGAGGGGAGTACTGGGCGGGTCAGGGGAGGTCTGCTGCTTTATGTGGGTCACCTCTAGGGCTGGGGATAGAACTCACTCTGATGGAGGCTATGGCTTGCTTGCTGTAGTGCTGTACTTTAACCCCTGGTGCTACCTAGTACGTCCTTAGCTTTAATTTTTTTTAATATTTATGTATTTTGAATACAATTTACTATATCATTGTTTATAGAGTTATTTTCTAAGATCTCTAAGTAGGCCTGATGTGTGCAACTTTATAGGTCACAGACAGTTTGTCCCCAATCAGATACCTATATATCTTATAAAAATTGTATGTGAAAGTTAAAAAATATCAGCTCAAGCATACATAATCCACATATTATGTCATATAGGGCATTTTTCACTTTTTGATCTTTTATAATTACTGAACTTTCAACAAATAACTTCTAATAATGGTTATTATTTAATGATATGTTACTTAGGCATTTAATAATAATCATAGGATCCAAGCACTACACTAGGTAATGTCATCATATCTCATATCTATTTTATAGATACTATTAATATTTCAATTATACATACACACACTTTATATATATAATATATATATATATAATAATTCTTAGAGATAGGAAAAGCTGCAAATCTAAGCTAAACAAAAGAAACACTTTAAATGAAAACCTGAAAATTTTCTTCAAATTGATTTAAAATGATCATGTTTCTGATAAATGATAATTTATTATCTACTTTATTTATATCTTCATCACAGATATTTCATATTAACACTTGATACAAATATTATTCACAATAATGTGGATTGCAGATTTATTAAGTGAGGAACTAGTAAATATTTGGTAGAACCAAGATTTTAAGGACCTAAGCATTTTACATTTTTCTAGTGATGTTTTTTTCTATGTATTCATTACATTAATGCAAATCCAAAATTTCAATGCAACTTTGAGGTCACATATATTCCTTTCTGAGTAACAATGATCTATTTATTTATCTCGCTACTAAGTGAGATATAGAAGTAGAAAGGATAAGGACAACTTATTAGATTCATAAAATTATATATAAATAAATATTAAAATATTTTGCTTTTTATTTTCCCTTTCCAATTAAGACAATTAAATACATATTTGAATCGTTTTGAATTACTCTATTTATGGGTCATTGCTTCTATTTTACATAATATGCTTAATATTATAGCATAATATAAATAATGTATGTAAAGATGTTTACACCAATGAAATTCTCTCTAATTACAACTTTGTACCTGCATCCACAGTGGTGGAATTCACATTTTAAACTTTAGTAAATTAGAAGTCTCCATGAAGCACGTCCAAAGGCAGAAATTATTCCTATATATTTCTTGCTTTCTTTATCTCTCAGAATAAAGAGAGATATTACTGTACTAAATGGCTTAGCAAGTAAATTGTTATCTTTTCTTTTTCTACCATCTATCTCAATATGTGACTTATTCCTCTCAACTAAATCACAAATACATTAATACCTCTCAAAGAGTCACCACCCCCTGGTCTTTGATGCTATCATTTTTTTATGTTTTATATTTATTTATTTAAACACATAAAAAACTGGGGTGTAGGCCAGGGGTAAGGAGTGTGTGTATGAGAGAATTCATCAGAGACAGAGTGAGGAGCAGAAGAGGCAGATCTCCTGAAACATGTGGCTTAGGGGAACCATGGGGCAAGATAGGAGAGGCCCGATGAGCCATGTAGGTCTCTTCCCTGCCTGGGGAATCTAACTCATGCCACAGTGGTAACCTGGGCACAACCAGTGAGGCCCTGATGATACATATTTTGACTGTACTGCTGCCATGATATCCCACTCCTCCTATGTGTTGTATTGTGTGCATTCATTCACCATGATCAAATTATCACAGGCCATTATGTTACCCATTAGGGGGAAAAAAGAAAAGGAACTTATACCTTTAACATTTCACCACCACCATCCCTTATCTATCTCTGTTCATTTCCCTCACCTCAGAGCAGTCAGTATACATAATTGATCTCCACAGGTTTTTGAAAATGTTTTGTGCTATCAATTTCCCTGTTACATAAATGTTCAGTAATTATTTTTATCATTATGATTTACTTTGTTAATCTAATTCTCATAAATTCCTCCATTTTTGTTGACAATTGCTATATTTCATCATTGCTATGGCTGTAGTGCTAGGTATGTTTTACCCATGAATTTGTCATTGTGCACAGTGTTGTAATTTTTATATTTTAAAGTAATTCAGATTGCTTTACATAATGGTTATATCATTCCCACCAACTCAATTAGGGCTCTCTTTCCCATCATTTTTTCTAGTACTCGTTGGTGGGGATCTTTTTAATATGTGTGCTTTCTCATGAATATGAGTGATACATCATTGTAGTTTTAACCTGCATATTTCTTAATAGAAGTGACAGTTAACATATTATTTTTGTCTTTTGGATTTAGTGATATCATCTTGGGTGGATTATCTATACATATCTACCACTTATTTGTTACCTGGGTTTATTTATTTATTTTTTATGTTGTTGAATGGTACTATTTTATTTAACTTGGATATTATCCCATTATCAGTTAAATATTGGATAAATGTTATTTCTCATTCAGTAGGCTACCTTTTTAATCATGCATTATATTTTGCTGTATAAAACCTTTTTAATTTGGTATAATCCCATTTTTATTTTTGTTATTAACTGCCTCACCATAGGCTTTAAATCACTAACTGTATCTTCTTTAAAAATGTTAAAACATCAAATTTAAAATGTGGAACACTTAAAGGCTTGGGAGGAAATCAACTGTAATCCCACACCATTTACACAAACTTATTTTCATGTTTGCATATTAATTTCAGAACCATGTACCCATACTTATTTTTAAAATCCACCACCATGTTTATTTATTTATTTACTTTTTCTATTTTCTTTGTTTGTATATATTTTACATTAGGTGTAGTAACGTAGACTTTACACCATTAAGTCACCCATGCACCATCACATTAAAAAAAGTGCCATCATTATTTAGCTGTTTTTTTTTAAATGCAATACCAATGTTTAAATAAAATAAAATATACCACGTTAAATTCCATTAATGCTGTCCTCCCTCTCTCTGCACAATTGTACCTATTCACTAACCAACCATTTTGACTACAGTTAAGCAATTGGTGTGGGAATTTGACACAGATACCTTCCCATGTATTTCTGTATTTTTAAACTGTGTTCACACCTAATTTACTTAAAAAAATAAAAAACTTCCAGTTGATTTTTATACCTGCCACCACTTCACTGTTGCTATTTGTTTATGAACTGCAACCTGTCATAATTTCACAAACAGAAAGCCTTGTAAAAAAAGTTTTTCAGGAGGTTGTTTACTTGCAGAAAATTTACAGAGAAAAAACTGTCAGGAAAGGAACTCCCTTATCTAGTTGTAGGATGGTCAAGTAAAGAGCTGACCTTTGTTTTAACTGAGGTAACATTGGATTATCCTCATCAGGCATCAACAACATAGGGCCCTCAGCACCACTAGCCCATTCTCCACCATTCATAAATCTTTGTGCCTCCCTGTCTAGTGTTTCCTTTCCCCCACCCCTCCGCTCAATCCCTTCCTGTTAGAGGATACCCTTCCTGGTGTCACAGTTATGTATTTGGCTATCAAGGGTTAGTTTTTCAGCTTGTCTTTATCTATTAATTTAGTTATTTTATATGCTACATATTAGTGACACTATCTAGTATTTATCTTTCTCCCCTTTACTTATTTTGCTTAACATTATCATCTTTACAATCTCCATCCATGTTTAGCAAGTGGCACGAGTTTATCTCTTGATTTTTGAGTAGTATTTCATTGTGTATATATACCATATCTTCTTTTTTTTTTAAGTGATTTATTTTTTATTTATACATACAGAACTGGGGTACAGGCAAGAGGTGCAGGGACAGTGAGAGGCTTCACCAGAGACAGAGTGGGGAGTAGAACAGTCAGATTAAGGCAGTACACTGCTGTGGGGATCAGTGGGCAGGTCAGGAGAGGTCTGCCACGCCATGTGGATCATCTCCAGGGCGGAGATTGAACTCATGTGGATCACCTCCAGGGCAGGCTGAATCTAACTCATGCTGAAGTGGCTTTAGCTTCTCAGTGCTATGCTTTAACCCACTGCACCACCAGTGAGGACCATGTACCATATCTTCTTGATCTACTCATCTGGGCACTTAGATTGTTTCCATAGTTAAACCTCTTCATACTATATACATACATACATACACACATATATATGTGTGTGTAGTATATATACACATATACATGCATACACATATAGTAGTGTATATATATATGTAGTATATATATATATGTCATGCATGTATGTGTATATATATATTAGATAGTGCTGCAGTAAACATGTGAGTGCAAAGTTTCCTTTTGAGTTAGTGTTTTCAAAGTTTTAGGGCTATATAAATAAAAACGGAATAACTGGTTTATTTGCAGGTCCATGTTTCATGTTTTGGGACACTTTCATACCACTTTATATAAAAGGCTGGAACACTTTGCAGTTTAGGAGGGATCCCTTTCCTCCATATCTTCACCAGCACTTGTTCCTGATCTTTTTGATATGGGACATTCTCACAGGTGTGAGATGACATTTCATTGTGATGTTTATTTGAATTTCTTGAACAATAAACTCACCCAGAAATCCAGTCTTTATCAGTTTATTATTAGAACTTATGTAGACCTATCAGTGAAAATACAGCTTCCCTCCACTTTTCAGTCCTAAATTGGAGAGGTTTATTTTATAAGACATTTTGTTGAAACGTGTGAATTGTATTTTCCTTGTAGTAAGGTACTATGTTATTCACTTTAGAGAAATAATCTTGTTATTAGCTTAATGGGGAACAATAATCTAGATTAATATACTTTTCTCAGTTCTGTTATCACCAGTTTCTACACATTGTCAATAAGCATATTAAACCTTTTCAAGTTGTTTGTGCAAATGCACATTAAAAAGATGTTTTAGTATTTCTGTAATACTAACAATCTGTCCTCATAAATTCAGAAAATAGCATCAATTTCTCTTTTTTTAAAGATTTATTTATTTATTTATGCATACAGAACTGGGGTGAAGGCCAGAGGTGCAGGGTGGTGAGAGGATTCACCAGAGACAGAGGTGGGAGCAGAACAGGCAGATCCATGAAATACACTGCTGAGGGAGCAGGAGAGCAAGGTGTGGTCAGGAGAGGTCTGCCAGCCATGTGGATCACCTCCGGCGCCAGGATCAAACTCATGCTTAAGTGGGTTTAGCTTCTTAGTGCTGCACTTAACCCACTGAGCCACCAGGGAAGGCCACATCAGTTTCTTTTTTTAAAGGATTTTTCCATTAGGGTACTAACAACCTAAATTGAGTAATTTCTCTCCTTATCAGGCTACCATTCAGTCAGCCTCTTTTCAGAAAATCTTAGTGCAAGGTTCTTTGTCAGGGTCTATGCAGGCAGAGTTTTCTCTCTAGTCAAAATCCTTTCCCATCCATAACTCAGTTTTTACCATTATGCAGTGGCTTCTCCAGTATGATCCTAGAGTCTAATGCAAGGGGACCTGAATATACATGTTCCAATAGGAACTAGATAGAACTACGCCTTGACAGACCTCATGGTATGTGTTCCATGTAGAAATTTGAACACAACCTGGTCTCAGATTCCAGTATTTTTTTTTCCACTTTATCCTTCACAGTGTAGAAAGAACAGTAGTAATTGCATGTCTCATTGTTTTATATGATCATCCATTTTTAAGTTCTAGATTGGGATTGATAACAACATTTTGCACTTCTATAGCATAACTTCACATGCATGCTTCAATTTGAGTTAGGAGGAATGGATGTTACACAAGAAACAGATTACAATCACACAGAATAGGCGGGATACATATAGGTGTGTATTTCTAGTATGATGGGATGTTTCTACACCTCACATCTTGAATACATGAAATTTAGCTCTGGGGCTAGCTTACTTTTATAAATGTAAGATTTAAGAAAAAAAAACAAAACAATTATATATGTATGACATAGTTCATCATTTGTTTCTTAATCTTGATTTCACCACAATTAGAAAAAAAAAAAAAAAACACTTCATGTAAACTACTGGTTTCCTCCAAAGACCTCTCTGTACATATCTTAAACTGCCTTAGTCTCTTTTATCTCCTGAAACTTTTCCTATTTGCCATCTCTTGTCAGCCTGTCTTTAAATGATGTCTTTATAAACACTACCTCTTGAACTATCATTGTTCTTTATGATTGTAAGGAAACCAGTGTTTATCTCCTACATGCTAAAGGTGCTCTAACAACCTGTTTTCATTCATGTCGGTTATAGAAGTTTTAGACATAAGAGCTTGACTTATTGGTTTTAAAATAAGTCTCTACTTTTCCCCCAAAGGGCCATAGAATTCAGATGAATCAATAGACTCAGAATCTACCAACTATTTTAAAAATTTCCTTTTGAAAAGTTCTTTGGAGTCTGAGTTACTCAATATATTTCTATATACATTTGATCACATTAGGATTTAATCTGATGTCCTAATGTAATTACAGGTTTGGGGGCTGCACTTTATCATTTTATACTTCCCAAATAAAGGATTCTGAATGAGATAATATTTGATAGAACTTATTTAAAGTTATTATTTGCATCCAAGGTAGTTATTTTTAGTATTTTAAGTATTTCAGTTATCAGTGGTTATATTTAGTATTTTAATTATTCTAAAAACTGAAACAATTTCTTAATCCAGTTTGTATTTTAATCTTAAGATTTCTGGTATAATTCCTTGTTTTTTCACTAAAGTATAAAATCATAGCCATTGAAATTGGATTTTAATTTCATTCTCTTTTAGTTTAGTGTGTTTATATGTTTATATCTTGTAAGGATAAAGCTCTTTTATTTTCCTTTTTTTTTTTTGAGGTTCATTTTATTTTAAGCAGCTATGTTATTTAAATGTTAGAGATTTCCTGCAGATTCTCTTGAACTTTGAGGTGAAAGATGGTGTATATATAGTGAGATCATTCTAAATTTGTTTCACTGGGATGGCATATACTTATTGCATAAATCGATTAATATATTATTTCTATTATAGGCAATCAGAGTTTTATAATAATGAATTTTATATGAAACATTTCCTTATTTCAATTAATTCAGCTATTTTTCTAGTAAAATGGGATAACATTTGTTAAGTAAATACATGTTTCCATACTTATCTTTAAGCATTTTGATGGTAATAAAATACTTAATTTTCATGAATTAGTAAGGTGTGACTACTACTATTATTTCACAGGTGAGAAAGATAAAATTCAGGAAAAGTAAATCACATTATAGGCAAAATATAGAAATCTAATTCAAACTAACAGAATCTAGCCTTAGATATCAAGTTCTAAAAAAGTATATATCACTTAGGATAAAACATAGAGGCATAATTTTGCCACAAGAATCTTGCTTTAGAAAATACAATGGGAATTAAAATTCTTAGCAATTATTATTGTTCTTTTGTTCTTAATCAAAGTTACACATCTTGACTATTGCAGGATTCTCTTGATTATTTACTTTTCTATTTTGAATATCAATTTCATCTGATGCCAAATGTCCCATGCTTCTAAGTGCTGTAGATCTAAGTGTGTCATATTTCAACATACAAATGTTTTCTTTCCTGTAGCTTTTGGGATAGGTTTCTTATTGATTTCTTCTATTTCCCAATTGGGGGAAGTTATTGACTCCTTTTACCCAACCTAGGTTTCCCCCACCTTGTATATATTTTCTATGTTTAATTTATTCCCTCTGTATATAATTGGGTTTCAAATAGAATAAGATATATACATGCCAATTTCATTATTCCTATGTTCTTTATTTTGTCTTAATTCATCCTTTCTGCATAAAATTTGGTTGCATATGGTATATGATTCATACATGCCAACTTCATTATAACTAACTGGAAATTACCTTCCTCTGTTCTCATACAGAATTTTGTCTTGAGCTAGCAGTTCTAAGCTACACAAAGTCACTCCCTTAACAGTTCTCCTACATTGGTGGGGATGGGGGGTGGGGGGGTTGTAAGTTTCTGCTGATCGACTCTATATATCATTTCATTCCTCTCTGGAGAGTTTACCAAAATCCTCTAATTAAATTCCTTTGTTTGAAACAGTTAAAGTGGTCTATACTGAATAGATGCTGACAATTAAGTGGTGTATGCTGACAATTACTGACATTTAGCTATATTACTGGTTTTCCTGGAATTTTAATGAACACTGTGCATTTTGCTTTGTTAGGGTTTACATCAATATTAGTTGATTTGTACAATAAATTGGATGAAAAAAGATTATAAAATTGATGAATTATTAACTAGAGAGACTAGAGAATAGTAAAACCTTTATCTAGAGGATAGAACACTACTAACTGCAGCTACATGTCAGATATCTTGAAATGTAATGCATAATATTTTTTTTTTATTTTTTAACTTTTTAATATCACAATCCCTTTAGGATAACATTCTTGATTAATTCATTCTTCTCCCCACTCTCCCTGCCCTCACCACACACATTTATATTCATCTGATGGTGAGTTAAAACTAGCTTTGGCAGATTTTATCTCTTCTCCTTCTTTGAGAATTTTCCAACTTGAGCCATTTTAATTTGAGGACTAGCCCCTGATCAGATATATGTGGTGACATTTAGCATAGAAAGAGAGTAGTATGCCTAAATTCATAGCAAAAATTGGAACTGTGATACTTCACATAAATTTATTTATGTTTTAGCTAAAGAGGAAAAATAATAAGCTTCTGATAGAAGAGATCATGAAACAGTCAAAAAAAGAAAGTAGAACCAGAGAGCATTAGAATATTAGAACATATTTATTCTTCTGGCATTAAAATGGTAGCAACATAAAGAATTTAGAAAACACTTATAATCACTAAAGTGTTCTTTCATACTGATATGACAAAGTCTTGTCAAGCACATTTTATGTATTTTACAAAGTTGTATTTTGATGATCAGGTGTAAAATATTATCAGATACTGATTAGTAAAATGTGTTTAGTTTTTTTGCAGGGGTCCTGCAGCATGGACTGCAGTGATAAATTTACATTTTTCTAAGCCTGCCTATGCAGTAGGAGCCATTAAGAAAATTTGGTGATTTTTCCCACCCTCTCCAAAAGTTCTTCAGGTACTGGCTGGATTCAGGTGGTCTTAGAGAACTAAAAGTTATCCAGCCAGATAGCTGTTAGCGAAGGCAGGGGACCCTGAAAGAGAATGTAAAGCAGGGTGGAATCCTTTCAGATACCTAGACTCCCAGACTTGGCCTGTTCTATAGCTGGCCTCAGAAAAGAAGAAAGAAGGGAAAAGTACAAAAAAACAAAACAAAACAAAAAAAAACAGAAAAACAGCATCCAGCAGTTGACTTATAAAGAAAGAAGCCAAACAGCTCTGTACCTGCCTCCAGTCCTGTATTGTTCCTGAAAAGAGCACCAAGTATCCTAGGCCTGGTGTCTCAAATTGCTGCTGTTGGTGCTATGGGTCAATACCTCAAAGTACCTCCTGCTAGTGGTGCAACCTCATTGTTCTCTGGCCTGCTGTTCTGTTGTTCTGTTCTGTCCTTCCCAACCTCCAGACTTTGCTGGCTGTTCTTACAGTGCTATCCCAGAGGCCCCACCTGTGAGGACTTCTAGCTGTGGTGTGTAGAATCAAGGTCTGCTTCTTGCCAGCCTGCAATAAGCTCCAGACCCTGTTGATTGGACTCTGTGGTCCCTGTCTGGAATGAGATAGCTACCATCTATGGCCTTAGAAACTCTTTGTCTTTGATGTTTATTAAATGAACTCAAAAGTCTTTGTTCCCTGAGCCTGATGATCTTGCAATTGTGCACACAGTTGAAGAATCCATGCACAGTGAACTGTCCTCTACTGGACACTGCCCTTGGATTACCAGAACACCCCTATAGCCATTTCACTTTCACAGCAGGTATCAGATTAATATAACAATATACAGTATTTCAGTGAAGGAATTATAAGTCATGAAAATAAGAGAATGCTAAGGTATTTTAAAAAATTATCTCACTGGTTTCAGCTCTAGTTGTATACTCATTTAGCACAACTTGATTTTTACAAGGCAGTGCCCTCGTGAAAAGCAATATAGCACAAAGCCAGAATTGTCATTTCTTCTATTTAAACAGTAAGCATTGAATATCCAATGTGCACATACCATACTTTTATTATATATATACTAGAAACTGTTTCTCTGTGTAAAGAGTTTAGAGATTGAGAAGACTGCACACACAAAACAGAGAAGTAAAAAATTTAAAGCATAAAATTATAGGTATTATTTACAGCATACAATATTTACTATTAAATACAACATTCACTATCAGGTGTTATTAAATGTCAGTGATGGACAATATATAAATTTGACATTTTTGAGACTTTTAAGCATGTTCCTATTATTAATTATGTTCCATGTATTCAAATAATTTAGCATTTTATACTTCTATTTAGTAAATAACTATGACCATGCCAGGTAAAATACAAACATTTTAGTCACTATAAGTCAAACACACTTAAGATTATATGTCAAGAGCAAGAAGTCACAATGTTTTTCACTTTGTTCTTTAGACATAATGAAAGAAATCATAGTACCTGAGAATTTTTTCAGCAACAATCAGAATAAGGTTGTATCAACTCCTACTTACTATCTTTGGTTTGGAAAATGTCAACAATCCCTTCTGAGTTTCTTTCACAAAAAAGCAGTATCTGGCTCTCCCTGGTGGTGCAAAGGGTTAGGATGTAGCATTGCAAGATAGCCACAACTGCCTCAGTGTGAGTTTGATCCCCCACCCCAGAAGTGATCCACATGGTGTTGCAGACATTTCCTGACTCGCCTGCTGCACCCCTCAGCAGTGTACTTTGTAGATCTCCCTGTTCTTCTCCCCTCTCTGTCTCTGGTGAAGCCTTTCACTGCCCCTGCACCTCTGGCTTATACCCTAATTCCAGTTCTGTATGCACAAATAAATAAATTTCATGTATATATATATATATATATATATATATATACACACACACACACACACACACACGTGTGTATGTGTGGTTTAAATTAAAATGAATTATCTATTGCTAATTAAAGTTGTTATTTTTGCATATAGTGAACATGAGATGGTCAATTCTAGCAATGAACAGAACCAGTGCAGCTCTCTTAGACTTTCAGCTTCCATGCTGTTTGCTACAGACACATTTATGGAGTCTCCAGTTTATGGCACTCAGAAAACAACAAAATCACCAACCTTGTTCTGATTTCCCAATCCAGTGATCTGACAAATTGTTGCCCCAATCAATCTGTCATTGTGTGCTTTCTGTGTTTCTTACACTAAGTTGTAGTTGTAGCAGCTCTTTCTGAGATTACTGCTGGCCCAGGTTGCTATGGAGACCAGAGCAATAATAGATACAGAAGTGAAAGTATTTCTTTTTCTCTTATTTCTAAAACATGTAAACTCCTTTCTTTACCTTAGACTTCAGATATAACTAATATATTGGTCTAGAGTCCTTAATATTCCTGCTGGAAGAGAGTTCATCTCACCTGTAAATACCACTTGCTTTTCAAATGAAATGTTTGTGACATAATCAATAACTTTCTCCAATTCTATTCCTTTTTCAACTATTATTATTGAGTCTGCATGCCCCAAATAAGCACTCATTCTTCTCGAATCTCTAACTTATCTAAAGCCATTTCAGTTTTTGTTTTGTTTTGTTTTGTTTCAGGTTAATAGATGATAGATTTGAAATTGGCACTAATTTATTTCAATTCAATTGAAGAGAGAGTTTAAATTCTCTGTTAGTTCACCATTTCTATGAGATCACAGGAGATGCCAATGACACCTGTGTCCTCTGTCAAACTGCAGAGTTAGGACACTAGGGAGTTAATACATTGGTACCAAACAATGCTAAACATGCTATCACTGTTATGTGTAGTTCTTTCCAGGTGGTTCCTTGTGGGTCAATATGGTGATATGCATATTAATAGTTTAAAGAAAAGTGAGGATGGTTGTCCATGACTGAATTTAAATGTAGGAACACAGATTTTCAAAAGGTCCTTCAAAGGGTTCCATGTTGTTTTTGTGAAAGAAATTTATATTTTTGTCATCCAGATACCAGATGGCAATAGTGTAATAGAGATTGCAGTTGGAAAAGAAGGATTCAAGTACAAAAGTAGACTAGAGAAATGTTGAAGAAAACAAAATAGAGAGTATGTTTACAATTTTTCTGAAGGCCATTCTTAGTCTCAGTAATTCATGGATCAGTAAGATTAGAGGCATGCATGACTTCCAATAATACACATGCAGTGCACAATTTGATATACATCATGAAGGCTTTTATAGTTGGAGTTTCCCCAACATTTTTGTGCATGAAAGACTTCTCTGAAGAAAGGCATTTGAAGTAACTATTAAACAACAATAAATTTCCCTCTATCATTTAGCAACATTTGAGATATGTCATTTACCCAGTGTTCATCTATTTTCAAGTATTTGAAGTTAGCAGACTCCAAAGAAACCACTATTTTCTCATGGCAATACAGCTGTGTTTCTCCCTTGGAAAACTTCAGTTAGCAAAGAAATGCTGGCACAACCTATCCTGCTGACCCTAACTATGCTGTAAATGTTACCAGAGTATTTATACTGTATTCAATGTGAATCATAGGAACACAAAATTTAAAATTTTGTAATAATATAGTTAAATGACTCTCAACTCATGCAATAAAGTGAAATGGACAGTGTATGGCAGGAAATAGAATGAGCAGTTCTATAATGTTTACTTCTTTAATATTGACTAAACTTGTTATAATATGCGTAAACAAATATTTAGCAACTGCATGCTACAGCTGCAAATCTAATATGGGCATGGCCATGTTTAACTTTGTTTTCAAATCCTGATTATTCAAATATGTGTAAGATGATCTTATTAAATAATTCTATAAAAATCAGGAAACATGATTTCTCTTTTACTTTAAAATTGTAAATAAGTCTGATATACTATTTGTAATCTAGACATTTATGCAGCTATGACTTTAAAGTTGCAAATTTAGAATGAATTATTTATACTATTTAAAATTAATAGTATTACACAATATATTATTATCTAATTGACACATTATATAATTATGATGTTCTTCACCTTACTGTTCTAACACAAATGTATCAAAACTATATATAATATATTAGGCCTAGAAGAGATGCTTTTTCTTCCCTTTTTCCCATAATCTGAACTGATTATACTTTTTAATGTATGATTGTTGTGTGCCATAATTCCCACCACTAAAGGGAAATGTGGAGTGATTCAAACAAAGATCTGATTTAAATATTCAAGGACATCAGTAAACATTTGTTAACATTTTGCATAATAATCAAGCAAAACTTCCCTCATTTGACTAAGTCCCTGATGATCTCTGAGGTGAGGTGTGAGTAATGATAACTGTAGAAACCTTTGTCAAACAGCTGAGACCTTCACAGAGTGAGGGCAGTCATGCACAAGATTTACCTTATTCTCATAATAATAAGCAATGTGAGAAGATTGCAAAACTTCAGTATTACTGATCAGTGTCACTAGACAAAATTATTGTGATGCCAAGAATGCTGAGAAAATTTGGCTCTGAATAAATTACATGTGGCTTTTACTTTTAGAAATATTCCTTTTCTCTATAGCCCCACTTAAATGGTTTAAATGCCTTTTTTCCAGTTTGGTAGTTTCTAGAATTGAAGGATATTAATTTCTCCTCATTTCAATACCTTACATTCTATACTCTATGATGTGGTTCTTTGAATGTAGCAGACAATAATAGGTTTCTTTTTCTTTTTTAAGATTTATTTATTTATTCATACAGAACCGAGGTATAGGCCAGAGATGCGGAGGGTGAGAGGATTCATCAGGAACAGAGTGGGGAGCAGAACAGGCAGATCAACGAAGTACACTGCTGAGGGGAGC
>NW_004567110.1:60587227-60590709 GCF_000260355.1 Condylura cristata | reverse complement strand
TTTTTTTTTTTTTTAAGACTGATTTATGGTCTGTACTTATTGATACAAAAATAAAATGAGTGCAAGTATCTTATACAAATGCAGTTTTATCAATATAGAGAAAAACAACTTATTCCATTTTATCTGGTTTTCTGGTACCCAAGTAGTTAACTATCTTCTCTGCCTCTCAGAGCAAGGATAATGAGGTGGCACTGTGTGATTGAAGTCTGCAACTCAAAGGTGATGTGGAAGTTGAGAGGTGCTGATTATCACCTCATAATCACTATAAGAGTGAATTATGCTCTTTAAGAAATTATTTATAAATTGCCTTTAACCTTTTTGGAAAATGGTCCAGTGGAAAGAATGGAAAACTCTTTGTCATGGATAGATGTTATATTTAAATTATTCATTTGCCTTTTAAATGTTTTCAAATTCTTATTTGTAAAATAAATGTTGCTTTGTTCACTTCACAAGCTTTATTTTATAAGCCCAAATCTGGGTTATAGCTTGCTTGTTTGCTTGCTTGCTAACACATAATTAATTTATATAAATGTGAAATTAAATACACAACTTGTTGTAAGATTTTTAGTAGAAACAAATAAAATAATTTATTAGTCAGATAATGGCCCAGTTATTCTGTAGGGTAAACATTGTCATATTGAATTATTTTTTGAAATTTTTAACAATGTTGCATTATGCATTACTTCATCTCTGAAAGTACACTATTTAAACAACCACTGATAGGTATGTCAGTTAATAAAGAATGCCTATGCAAAATAGAAATAAGAAAATAAACTAAAATATTCCTTGATTCATTTAGGGAAGTATACTGAAATTAAAATTGATGTGGAAATATCATTAACCAGTTTCCACCCACATCAAAAGAGACGTTGGGACCATAATCTCCTTATAAACAACTATTAAAAAAAATAGTATTTGTTCATAGGAAGATCCAGATACTACATCCAATCTAAAGATTACCAGGACTTTACCAAAAAATATTGAACTGTCTCCTGAGGGGAAGGAGCAGGAGAAAGCAGTGGGAGTATGAGTAAGAAATTAGTTATCTGAGCTTTATCACCTGAGCCACTATGAGGGTAACCTGAGGCACTGTGAAATTCCTTAGAATTCTCTTGACCCTCCAGTAGGAGTAGATCCAACACAAGATAGTGGTAACTCTGTGGGTGCAGACCCCAGAAAAGGAGAACTGTTGTTATGGGCACTGAAAACATCCTGCCTACCCCCAATCCAGAAGAAATCAAAGAGATGCCAAGGTGAGCTGGACCTGACTCCATTAAAAGTCCAGTAGCAGAGGAGGACCTGTGAGATCATTTATGAATTCCTACTGAAAGTAAGCAAAGGGAACACAGAGTTGGGGTAGGTGGCAATGGCCATTGTTAGCAGTCATAAGCAAATAGTTGACACATACCCAACTTCAACACCTGTGCAGCACTGCCTTCTGGCCAAACACAGGTTCAGAAGCAGCATGGAATCATCCCAAAGCATGAGTCCGGTAGTCCAGACATGATGCCCACTACTGGAGACTCACGATTCTTAGATCATCATCTTTGGAAGAAAGGGGCAGCAGGGAGAGGGAATGAGGAGACTTAGGAAAATTTAAACACAGAATAAAACTGGTTGTGCAACTAAAGAAGAGTTGGTAGAGGCAAGAAATTCTTTTCTTCACTTTAAGATAATTAAAACCCAGATACAGATAGGCTGTTGTCCCCACTTATGTCAAGGCAAACTGAGAAGCAAACAAATCCCCAAGTCTCTCCTCTCCTCCTCCTCCACTCACTCCCCTGCTCTGTCTCTGTCTCTGTCTCTGTCTCTGTCTCTGTCTCTGTCTCTCTCCCTCACACACACACACACACCCAACATAGACAAGACAAAAAAGTAGAACAGAAGTCCTCGGAAAAATATAAAGGATACAGAAATAAAAAACCTATGAGACAATGGTTTCAAAGGAGTAAGAAGTTCAATAAGGTGCAGATAAGTAAGTGCAGGAATTTAGAAAAGGAAACTCAGAAACAAAGATAGTTTTGTACTTCACTGAAGTGATTAAATATATAAAAAGATTGAAAAAAAAGTCAATGAAATGCAAACAAATTTAGAAGGCTCTTTAAATATAATTAAACTGGGAAGAGAAAATTTCAATGCAGACGGCTCAAATGAAATAATAGAATGTTTAGAAAAAGGAAAGAGAAAGGAAAATTAAACTATGAAAAATACCAGACTTATTTTAGAAGAAGTAACTTAAGGATAATGGGGATCTCAGAATATAAAGAAAAATAAATGAAGGTTGAATTTTTTTAAAAGATTTATTTATTTATTCATACAGAACTGGGGTAAAGGCTAGAGGCTCAGAGGCGGTAAGAGACTTCACCAGAGACAGAGTGGGGAGCAGAACAGGCAGATCTATGAAGTACACTGCTGACAGGAGCAGCGGGTGGGTCAGGAAAGGTCTGCCACGCCATGTGGTCACCTCCGGGGCAGGCGGGAATCGAACTCATGCGATGTGACTTTAGCTTCTCAGTACTGTGCTTTAACCCGCTGCGCCACCAGGGAGGGACGAAGGTTGATTTTTTTTTTTTAATAATAACTTTGAATTTTTTATACCTAAAGGGTGAAGTAAATAAGGATTCCCAGGATTTAGGGGTAACCCCAAATTTTTAAATGAAAAATACATACATCTAGATACATTGCTGTCAAACTATCAAAAATCAAAGGAGAAGTTTACATGTATATAGCAAGAGGAAAAATAATTTTCAAAGCTCTCAAATTATATTTTTCCTAGAATTTAGTCCAGAAACTCTCCAGGCCAAAAAAGAAAAAGAAAGTGCTCCAAATTCTAAAGACAAAAAATGCCAGTTAAGAATACCTTAATCTGCAAAATTGTCATTAATTTATCAAGTTGAAATAAGGGTTTTCCCTGACAAACGGAGGGCGACCACCAGACCAGCCCCCTTCTAAAAATGTTTGAGTTCTTCTACAAGAGAAGAAAAAGGGAAACACAAATTCCTGAACACAATGAAATAATAATACAAAACTAGAAACATGAAAGAACATTGAGAGTCAAAAAGTAAACACTAAAGGAGAACAAAATGTGTAAAGCAGCTGTGCAGTTTAATGTTAAAGAGGGAAACCAGCTCTTGAAGGACTTAATACATAAGAATAAATAAAACTCTGTAGTAAAACTTAGCCAAGATCCAGAAAAGAGACCCAAAGGTGAAGGAATAAATAAATTGTTAGAAATCTAGAAAAATCAGAGAGAAATGATAGAAAAAAAAAAAAAAAGGAATAACTGAAAAATAATAAAACAATTGGGCCCTCCCTGGTGGCGCAGCGGGTTAAAGCACAGCACTGAGAATCTGAGGCCGCTTCCGCATGAGTTCAATTCCCGCCTGAGTTCAATTCCCGCCTGCCCCGGAGGTGACCACATGGTGTGGTAGACCTCTCCTGGCCCGCCCGCTGCTCCCCTCACCAGTGTACCTTGTCGATCT
>NW_004567110.1:60550374-60586337 GCF_000260355.1 Condylura cristata | reverse complement strand
AAAAAAAATAAAAAATAAAATAAAAAAAGAAAAAAAGAAAAAAAAGAAAAAGAAAAAAAAGAAAAAAGAAATAATTCACATTTTTCTCTATTGCTCATAGAAGATTTTCCAGATTTCAAGCTCATATACTAGAACATAAAACATATCTTAGAAAATTCATAAAATAGAAATTATATCAAGCACCTTTAACAGACCAGATTTCTATAAAACTAGATATTAAACACACACATTAAAAGTCTGCAATAAATAGAACATGTGATGACTAAACAAAGTACTTCTAAACAATTCCTGGGTCAGTGAATAAATAAAATAATAATCAACCTATCTAGAAACTAATGAAAATGCTAAAACAAACTAGCAGGCCCTATGGGATGTTTTACAGTTGTACTAATGGGAAGTGTGTAACCATACAGGACTGCATAATATAAGAAAAGAAATCTCAAATAAGCAATCTAAGTATGCTGTTGAAGGAATAAGAAAATGAAGAATAAAAACATCCAAACACCAGACAAAGGTAATAAATAGTAAAATTAAATCAGCAATAAACAAAATAGAAGACAAAAGACAGTCTAATGGATTGGCAAAACTAGTAGTTGGTTCTTTGAAAAAATTAAACAAAACCCACAAGCTGCTTAATAGCCCAGTGATCAGATAGTCTTTATCCCATAAATGCAAGTCTGATTCAACAGGTGTTAATAAATCATTGGCATTCACCAGGTAAATGAAAAGGAAGATAAAACCATTTGATAATCTCAGTAAATGCCAAACACATATTTGATAAATTTAAACATTCATTAGTTAAAATCAATAGTAAAATGGACTAAATGGAACCTATTTAGACAATATAGAAACCAAATATGACTAGCCCACATCCACTATCATACCTAATCATACTGAAAACAAAATTTCTTACCAAAACACTACTAGAAATAATAAAGGAATGTAGTAAATTGACAGGATACAAAATTCAGTTTCATTTCTGTATGCAAACCTTGTATCAGGGAAAAAAAGGGGGGGGGATAAAAAGAGTATAATCCCATTTGTAATCATCCCAAAAAGGATGGCTTTACCTCAGGATAAACAATGAAGTAGGTAAAGGACTAATATATTGAAAATATAAAGTTCTCTTAAAGGAAATAAAAAAAGAAACAACAAAATAGGGAAGTATATGTCATGTTCATTGATTAAAATAGACATCTACAGATGTCTATTTTACCAAAATGCCAATGATTTCATTCTGGAAAACTGATCATAATTAAATTTATATGAGGCAACATTGGCCCTGAATAGCTAAAGCAATCTTGAGAAAAAGAGAGAAATAGAAGTATTGCACTTCCAGACTTTAAACTAATTAATCAACGATAGTAATACAAACACTTTGGCACCAGAACTAAAAGGAATCTCAGACCAATGGAATAGAGCAATGAATCCATATCTAAACCCACCCAAATATGGATACATATCTTTGAGAAACTATTTAAACCATACAGCATAGCTAAGGTAGTCTCTTTAATAAAATGAATTTGGGAAGCATAGAGTGTCACTGGGGGGTGGGGGTGGGGAGGCAGTGAAATAAGACCTATAGTTAACTCAGTATAACAAAATTAATTCAAAATTGATTAAAAATCTGTATATAGGATCTAATACCATAAATTGCTTGAAATAAAATATAGGGGGCACAATTGTAGACACTTACCATAAAGATATAATAGAGGATTCAACCTCAGAGGAAACAAAAGCAAACAAACAATTGAACTGTATCAAGTTAAAAGCTTTTGTAATGCAAAAGAAACCATATAAAAATCAATCTACAGAAAAAAAGTGAAAAAAAAAGTTTGCTCATGGATCTGACAAGGGTCTATCGATCTGCAAAATCTATGAAGTTCTTACACAATCCATCAAAACAAAGAAAAAAAAAAACAATAAAATGAGCAAAGGTTCAAAAATATTTTTCTTAAGACATTCAGATGACCTACAAGCATGAAAGACTGTTCAGTTTCACTTATAAGAGACATGGAAATCAAAACTACATTGAGACACTTTATAAAACATATAAAAATAATAGCTTATATAAAAAAAGAATGATTTCACATATTTGAAATCAAAACTACATTGAGACACTTTAGGAATAGCTTATATATGTATAAAAATAATGGAATCAAATGTTTGTGAGGTTGCAATGAACAGGGACACTCATCTACAGTTGATGGAAATGGGCTTCATTGCAACCCCATATAAAATGGTATAGATTTTTCTTAAGAAAATATAAATATAAATTTCATATGACCAGACAATACCCCTGAATGTATTTATCCAACTGATATGAAAACTCTACTACGAAAGAATTTATCTACACCTAAGTATATTAGCACAGCTATCTACAGTTGCTACATAGTGAAATCAATCTAAGTGTCCCAAACATATGCACATTTGGGAGAGCAAAGCAATCTCCCAAAATTAAAATTAAAGAAAAATGAAGATTTCCTAGAAAAGGGCAAAATAAAGATAATGATTAATAAATGGAATAATTGGGCCCTCCCTGGTGGCGCAGCAGGTTAAAGCACAGCACTAAGAAACTAAAGCCACTTCAGCATGAGTTTGATCCCTGTCCCGGAGCTGACCCACATGGTGCAGCAAACCTCTCCTGACCCGCCTGCTGCTCCCCTCAGCAGTGTATTTCGTTAGTCAGCCTGTTCTGCTCCCCACTCTATCCCTGGTGAATCCTCTCACCTCCCCTGCACCTCTGGCCTGTAGCCCAGTTCTGTATGCATAACTAAACAAATCTTAAAAAAAAAATGGGGAATGTGGCTAGGCGTGAAATCACAGTAATTTTTTTATGCAGTATTTTTTTTGATCGAAATACAGAAAGTTGAATAAATCACTGACTGTCTCTTCAGCAGTGCCTGAAACTGAAAGTGGATACAAGATGGCTAGAAAATTTCATCGAGGATAGTCCTTAAATTACAATGTCAACTCAAGCTTTTCCTTTTAATAATAAGCCAGATTATTTTCTTCCCTGACAGCTGAAAACTCAATGCAGTAAGGATGGCTGCTTTATTCAATATCTGAATGTTGTCATCCCTTTAAGGAAGGTAATAAAGCTTGTGGTAAGGTCTAGGTTTGGCCTATTTAAGGTTAGCCTAGTTTTTTGGCCTGTAAAAGTACCTATTTTAAATTCATGGACCTTAAATTTCTCAAATACAAACAATGATATAAACCAACATTACCGCAATTTAAATAAATAAACAATGATATAAACCAACATTCCCGCAATTTAAATCATGTTTAATTTTATGTTTTCCATGACCAGGTCTTTAAGGACATGATTTAGTGCACTTAATATGGTTAGCTGTATGATAACAATGTTAATGTGAAATGCTAAGTAATTAATTTCCATCATTGTCATCTGTGACCAAATTTATATTTACCATCCTCTCAGGATCTAAATATCATTTTCCTCTAACCTTAAGGAAAAAAAAAAAAACAAAAAAAAAATCTAATACACTCACAGCTGGCTAGCTACCCCCACTGCCACTAAAGGTATGTGTGTGTACCTGTGTGTATGTGTGTTTTGAGCTTCCTCTTGTGTGCCTAAAATATATTTGGGAAAAGCAACTATTTCTTTTCATCAATTAAACAATCCCAAATGTTGGGGTGGCTGAAAGGGATGATAGGCAGATCACAGAGAATGTGTAAGATAGTTAAAATTCTCTATAATGTAGTAATAGTAGGTACATGTAGTTACACATGAATCCAAACCCATGGAATGAATTTAGATTATCACAAATGAATTTTAAAGTATAGTGGATTCTGGGTAATAATGACATTAGTGTTGGTTCTCATATGAAAATATACTGCTCTAGGGTGCCATTTTTTCAGTGAGGAAGGATGTGTATGTCGAAAGGAGGTCTGTGGTAAGTCCCTGTACTATTCCTTCAATTTTACTGTGAACCTAAAATTGCTCTACAAGATTATTTAAAAAAATAAAAATATCAGGCACTTCCTGGTGGTGCATCGTGTAAAAAAGTACAGCACTGTGAAACTGGATGTAGCATATTCTGTGCAAGATTGATCCCTGCCCCAGAGGTGATTCATATGGCGCAGCAAACCTGTCTTGCCTACTGCTCCCCTCAGCAGTGTATTTCGTCTGTCTGCCTAGTCTGCCCCTTACTCTGAGTCTGGTGAATCCTCTTACCCCGCCCCTGCACTTCTTGCTGTACCTCAGTTCTGTACATCTTAATATGTGTGTGTGTGCGTATATACATACATATACATGCATATACATATGCATGTATATGTATATATATATTCTATATATTTATATAAAACAATCAGCAGTTGTAAATAAGGCATGCCATTTTATTGTATCCTAGTCATTTTGATTATTAACGATGTATTCTGAGCTGTTTATTATGTCAGATTTGTTAAGTGGGAAATTATGCGGTTAATTACATAGGTACTAGCCTAATTTTGTAGACTGTGGTTCTATTAATATATAATTTTTAGAGCCCATTTAGTGCTATTTTGTTCTGTATCTTACGGGCTTCCATTTTTCCCATGGGTGCTATATGAGGAGCTGGAAGGAGCTTTCCTGGATTGAGTCTGTGTTGCCAGTAAGTGTGTGTGTGTGTGCACGCAAATATATATTCACATACATACATACATGTGCATACATCCACGGCCAGGTATTGTGTGTACACACACACATATGTATGTACACATACATGGACATACATATATGTATGCATATGTGTGTATACAGAGGCACATATACATATGTAAATATATAAATTAATAACTTGTCTTTGGCTAAGACCATTTAACAAATCCTTTGGTGGTGAGTGTGATGATGTAATATATATCTAAGAGGTTTGAACCTGTATCTCTCAATTATATACAGTGCTTAAGTCTACATTCCTTTGATAAACAATAATATACTTAAAATAAGTAAGCAAAAAATTAAAATATGTTCTTTCTGCCTGCAGGTATATTAGTTCTCCTTATTTTTTCTACCTTTCAGAGTTCTGCTTTGGTTGTCTCTTGATTTTTTTGGTGGGGGGATGGGTTGAGGTTTACAAGCGTTAAAAGTAGCAGAGAAAAATATATCTTGTCTCAACAGAACCAGTTATTTCTAAATCATCTAAATCAGCCTATATTTTACATATTTGAGGTTGATCTTTTTGCTGCATCATATACAAAGTTATATTCTCATGTTTATTAACTATTACTTTACTATTCTCAATTACTTTCCTAAGGTGTTATTTTAAAATTATAAATATATTTATATATTTTCTAGGTATAATATTTGAATGTAATATTTTCTAGGGATAATATGTGAATATAATTAACATATTATTTACATATTATATAACTATATATATTGTTACGAATAACTCCCCAGTTTCTTGACTCCATTTGATAATGCTAATATGTACCTTGAATAATTTTGGATAATTTACTTTAATAAAACTTTATTTAATGATTCTGTTATTTGAAGTGCTTGAGTGTTGATAAGACTCTCCCACATTATTCCAAGATTTTAGGAAAAATAATAATGTGTACAATGATTCCATAGGAAAATAATAACTTTATTTTTCATTACAGTGTTAGAGTGAATTAGAACACTTTTTAAATTTGTGTTAACTGTAAACATCCCTCAATGTATGTCCTTCAGAAGGCACATAATATATTTTCCATAAGTTGGTAATTTAGGTAGATTCCAATAAATTGTACTGAGTCAAAAATGTGTTCACATCATTGCATGTGCTTTAGGGGTTCATGGATCAAACTTTTATAAATAAATGTTGTCACATCATGTCCAACAACATTGACTCAAAAATCTTCCACTTGGGGCCCTCTCCCTACCCTAGTTTTACCCCACCATCCTCCTCTTCTGGTTGCCTCAGTTTTGCATCTGGATTTCACAGATTTATTATGGGTTTGGTTTGTCTAACTTCATTTTATTTTCCTATATTTGACAATTAAGTGAGACCATTCAGTATTTGTCCTTCTCTTTCTGACTTATTTCATTTGGCATTATAGTCTCCAGTTGTATCCATGCTGTTACAAATGTCAAAAGTTCATCTTGTTTATAGCTTATAGTAGTGTTCCATTGTGTGTGTGTGTGTGTGTGTGTGTGTGTGTGTGTGTGTATGTACCACATTATTCCTCTCCATGTCTCAACAGATACTTTAAAATTAATCATTTCAGTGGCTGGTACTACACCCTTCTGAAGGATTTTTAAATCCTCATATTTGACTTCTATGCACCAAACAATCAAGTAAACCTCAATAAATGTGATTGGAAGACAATAACATGTGAATCTACAGAGGACCATGGAATGGTGGGAATTGGAAGAACATTGATGACTGTTACTGCAGTGTTAGAGAATTTACTGCCTGTGTATTTCATAAACATGCCTAACCATTGGGGAAAAATGAGAGGTGGCACAGACAATCATTTCAAGATTTTTCTATGTGTGTGTATAAATAAGTATATATATATATATATATATTTTATATAGGGAACAATAAGATAACTGAAGACATGTATATAGTGTTTGTGTATTTGTGAATATACTGATAATGTGAATTTTTATTTTAGGTTCAGGTTCTTCGGAATGCTGGTGAAGAAGTAACCCTAACAGTCTCATTTTTAAAACGAGCACCTGCTTTCCTCAAACTTCCACTGAATGAAGACTGTGCATGTAAGCATTTATGAAGAATAGGTAAAATGCTCACTTCATCATATTTACTTTCAAAACCATTATTTCTTAACAAAATTGCTAATTTCTTTATAAAGTTGGCATTTCTTCCTGAATACAAACATATTTTTTCATATTACTAAGAATTCCTTTAACCCTTATGAATAGGAAACATGTTACTTTTATTTCAGGATTTATTCACCACATTTGCAATTATATTCTAGACTATAACTAGAGAAGTAAAATGATTTTTTTTTCATAACACTTGATAATCATATTTTCTCTAACTACAAAATGGTAAACTCTTACTTATCTACTAGATTTTATAAACAAGCCTTTAGGTTAAAATTGTTTCAGTATGAACAAATTGAAAGAAACAATGATGTATATGGAAATAAATTTTATATTTTATATTACATATAAATGCACATATGTAATAAAATTTATATCTACTTAAATTTAAATGTCAAATTGTTTACTATACAACTAAATGTATATAATATTTTAGTTAAAACTGAAGAATATATTTTTAAACGTGGATATCGCTTGTATGCATTGAATTACAAAGGTCTTAAACGAACAGTTGGATTAGTTGTAATGAATGCACCCATTTGCTTATCTTATCCACTCATTTTTTAAAATTTTTGTTCATTTTTTAAAATTGAGGTAATATTGTTACCTCAATTTGTATTGTATTGATTTATAATACTGCATGTGATTTCAGAGAATAGTTTTATACCTCCTCAGATATACATTACCACACTATATCCATCATCAAAGCACCTGTATTCCTTTACATTAAATACCCGTTGGACCTCACCCCATCTTTCCCACTTTCCCCTCTACTAGCTTCAGTTTTGCCACCTTAATCTAGGATTTGTTTTGTTCGTCATTTGTGTTTGTTTGTTTTTCTGTATAGCATATAATTGAAAACAAATGGTAAGTATTTTTCTTTCTCCTTCTGACTTATTTCACTAAGGATAAGCCCATTCATTTCTACCATGTTGTTGCAGGTAGAGAGTTTTTGTTTTTGCCTTTTTTTTATTTTTTTTTATTATTGAGTAGTGTTCCATCATGTATATATAACACATGTTAATCTGTTGTTCTTTCATTGAAATTTAGATTGATTCTATAATGTAGCTATTGTAAGTAGTACTGAAATGAAAATAAGAATGAATATATCCTTTTGAATCTATGTGTTTGCTTTTTTCAGGAAGATATCTAGGAATGGAATTGCTGGATCATATGGCAGATCTATTTTGAATATTTTGAGAAATCTTAATATTTTTTCCAGTAGGGGCTAAACCAGTGTAGCTCCCCACTAACATTGTATGGATTCCTTCTTTTAGACATCCTAACATTTGTTGTTTTGGCCTATTTTTGATCAATGCTTTGACATAGGCATTAGATGGTATCTCTGATATCTCATCGTGGTGTTGACACTCATTTCTCTGGGATAAGCAATAGTGAATACTTTTACGTGGACTGCTGGCTATCTGTATTCCTTCTAATAAAAATAACCTACTTAACACTTCTGCCCATTTTTGATTGAGTTATTTTGTTTTTGTAGAATTATGTTATTTCTATATCTTGGGTATTAGTTTTTTGTTGAATGTATCATGTGAAAATCTTTGATTCAGTATAGTGTCTTCTTAAAGCAGACAAGAATTTCACACACAAGCATAAAGAAAATTAAAAAAAAAGCTACAAATTAATATTCCTGATGAACCCAAATATAAAAATCTTCAACAAAATCTTAACAAACCAAATTCAACAGTATATTTAAAAGAACACATATAATGACTAAGTGAGATCTTGTTCAGGGATGCAAGGATGGCTCCACATATGCAAATCGATGTAAATCACCATATAAAGAAGAGACAAAACTTATAAGATCATGCCAATGGATGAAAAGAAATAGTTGACATCCACTTTCACCAATACTGTTCAATATGGTATTAGAAGTCTAGCTAGAGAAATCAGACAAGAGCGACAAACAGGAATCCACAGCCCTTTTAATCAAAGACATACCTCTGTGTGTCCTTCAAATATATGGCATACCCAGAAATTACAGTCAATTTATTTTATTTTTATATAAACACACACATATACACATATATGCACAATTATATGCACATATTATATTCTATGTGAGCATGATATATTTTGAAACCTTTTTTTTTTTTTTAAAGATTTATTTATTTGTGCATACAGAACTGGGGTACAGGCCAGAGGCTCAGGGGCGGCGAGAGGCTTCACCAGAGAGAGCAGGGAACAGAACAGGCAGATTGACTAAGTACACTGCTGAAGGGAGCAGGGGGCGGGTCAGGAGAGGTCTGCCACTCCATGTGGTCACCTCCGGGGCAGGCGGGAATCGAACTCATGTGGAAGCGGCTTTAGATTCTCAGTGCTGTGCTTTAACCCGCTGCGCCACCAGGGAGGGCCTGTTTTGAAACCTTTAATAAAATCATTCTAGGGGAAAAATCAGATACTTCAAGGATTTCACTTGCATTTCTCAAATACATTAAAGATACTTTATACACACACAAATAATATACATCATTATGCATGTTGCATATATTATATATGCATATCTATAAATCTGTTGTTAATAGACAACCCAGTTTTTCAATTGTACTATTATAATTAAGCTTCAATTATCTTGATGATGAGGCTTTGGAATTCTTATAATTCATACAATTATACGTATATATTATATATAATATATAGCATATGTTTTATATATAGAGAGATGAGTAGAGATAGATAGATAGATAGATAGATAGATAGATAGATAGATAGATAGATAGATAGATAGATAGATAGATAGATGATAGATAGATAGATAGATAGATAGATAGATAGATAGATAGATAGATAGATGATAGATAGATAGATAGATAGATAGATGATAGATAGATAGATAGATAGAGACTAGGAGTGGGACTATTGAGTCATTATAGGACGGATGTATAAGTTTGTTAACAAACTGCTAAATACTTTTCAAATTAGCATATATTTAAAACCTGTCAGTATCTGCTCTAATGTTATGGATAGCTCTGGTTGTTCTATATTTAATACTTGTGAGGCAAAACTACTTTAGCCATTTGTTAAGTATATAGTAGAATTTGAAGGTTGTTTTAATTTGCATTTCGCTGAAAATTAATGCTGATTAGCCCATATCATATGCTATTTGCTTATATTGTCGGTTATTTGCATATTTTATTTTGTAACATGTGAATACAGTGCCAGATTTTATAAAGTATTCTATATAAAAGTCTTTTTTAGCTCTCAGTTGAGGGTAAATATACTTTTTAATTTTATAGTGTTATGTTTGCAGAAGTTTTAGTTCTGACAAAATGAAATGCTATCGTATCATTATTGTTTTTCTTGGATATGTTATATGTGCTTTTATCTATATTTTCTGTAAGAAACATATCCTCTTCCCCAAGGTTGCAAAGCTATTCATTTACAATTTTTCTAGAAATTTCAGAGCACTGAATTTTGTATTTAGGTTCTAAACCTTCGTGTGTCTATTACATTTTCATGTTTAAAGTAGGCATGAACTTAGGAATAACTTCTTCATTTCTGTTATGTTGTGCAGCTTTTCACCAAACCCCACTATGGACTAATGTGTTACTATGATGTCCATAATTTTTTTTTCTATATTCTTTGTATTACTATACATAATTTTGTAGCAGCATGTTGATTTCTATTTAAAACATGGTAATGTTTGATTGAGACTAAATCAAATTTATAGACAAATTGGTGAGTTAACACTAATAACTTTAACTCTCACTTTATATACATAATATATTTTGTTTTTTCTCAGCACTTAATATTTTTAGTAAGGATGTTTTGTTCATAGTTCACTACATTAATTAATAATAACTTTACATTTTTCTATTAATGTGTAAATGGTATTGTACAACCCAACTATTTGTCTTTTAAACATGAAGTCATGTATACATTGCCATATGCTGCAACAGCATTTAATTTCCTTATTTTTTTCTGATAGGAATTTTATACATTCCTCCTATTTTCTACATAGAAAATTGTTTCATCCATAAATAGGAGTTTTGCTTTTTTTTCAATATTAATTTCCACAATTTCATTTTCTTGTCTATTTCAAAGCTACAAGCTACAAAAAAAAAAAAAATGTTGTGAAATACAGAAGGTGGACATCCTTCTTTTGCTCAGGATATTAGAGGACACAATTCTAATCTTTTATCATTAAGTATGACATTAACTTTCTCTCAAGTACATTTTTATTTAATTTTTTGCTATTCTAACTTTATTCTGTTGACAATTACAGCTTTTATTTCTAACATAAACACCACATGGCTGTGAAGTATGTTTTATTGAATATAGTTGACTTAAATTGGCTAATTTATACTTATCCTTTTATATATATATTTTTTAATTTATGCATATAGGAATCACAGTATAGGCCAGAGGTGTGAGGGGTGAGAGAATTCATCAAAGACAGAGTGGGGAGCAGAACAGGCAGATATACTGAAATAAACTGCTGAGGGGAGCAGCATGTGGGACAGGAGAGGTCTGCCACACCATATGAGTCACTTCCCTGGCTGGGGATCGAACTCGTACTTGCAGTGGCTACAGATCACTTCATAATTCTGTGCTTTAACCACTTTTGCCACCAGTAAGGGCCCTAAATTTATTCTTTAAGCTTTTTGAAAATCTCTGTTCACTAGGGATAAGCATAAACTTTTCTTACAGTGTTTTTGTGGGATTTTTGTACCAGGATTATTATGACTTCATAGAGAGTGTTGAGTAATTTGTAGAAGAATGAATTTTCTTGTTCTTTAATGTTCATCACAGTGACAATATGAGATTAGAAATACAGTAATTGTTTTATATGAGTTACTATCTTGAATGCATAGAGGGCTTTTTTTTTGATATTTTCTGTTTTATAAGCTGTTTTATATTTTTCAGTATTTTTGCACATTAAGCTCTTTTGCCAGTTGATTTGCAAGTACTTACACATTTCATCACTTCTTTATACTATCTGTTGTTTTTCAGTAATGCCTCCTCCATCACTCCTATATTAGTATGTTGTGATTCTCTCTCTTTTCTCTTATTTTCCTGTTATTTTATTAATCCTTCCAATGAGCCCATTTTTGTCTTGGTTAATATCATTTTTTTCCCCACTACTCTACAATTGTATTTATTTATTTTTTTTTACTCTAGCTTATTTTTTTTTTCATTTATAACTCCTTAAGATGTAAGTTGGACCAGTGGATTTTCATCTAACTCATCTTTGTTCTACATATAAATTTATGGGTTTTTTATGATTTATTTGTTCATACAGAACTGGGGTACAGGCCAGAGGTGCAAGGGCAGTGAGAGGATTCACTATAATCAGAGTGGGGGGCAGAACAGGCAGATTGACTAAGTATACTGCTTGGGGAACAGCGAGCAAGACAGGAGAGGTCTGGTGTGCCATATGGATCACCTCCAGGGTGGGGATCAGACTGGCATAAAGCTGCTGCAACTAGCTTCACAGTGCTGCACTTTAACAGGCTGTGTCACCAGGGAGGACCCTATATATGTAAACTGTTAAAACTAATTCACATAGTAATATAGATGAACTTATGTATTTTCATTTCTTTCAGTTCAAAATACACATATTTTGAATTAGTATGTTTATCAAAATAGTGTCTCCTGAGAAGGATATGATGAAGATACATGTCAAAAGATAAAGTAACTAAAGAAAACTATGAAATTTAAAAATTAAACAATGGAAAACGTTATGGGTACTCTATACACAGCATCAAGAAATTTACTGAATTTTACAGTAACAAAATAAAAGAACAAATATATTTATTTTTGAGATTATGAGTGAATGTAATAATGTCAATGCACTCAGCTAATTAAATTTAAGTAAAGTAGTCAAATAAAATTTGGGAATCAAAAGTACTAATGACACATTTCTTAATAGTGGGAACACCATAAGAAATAATGCATTTATAAATAACTAAAAGTATCAGCTATATACACACACACACACATGTGTGTTTGTGTTTATAAACACCTTGCCTCTAAAAATTAGCAAATGGTAAAATCTCAGAAAATAAAAAAATCTGAAAGATAAACATTGCTGATCTCTAAAAAATATTTACCAGAATTTATTAACATATAAGATTAGTTTTTTCTTAGATGTCAAATTTGAGAACACTTTATATTTATGTCACAAAGTACCATTTTTAGATAGTTATGTATCAGAGAATGAGCTCTTTGGGTACAGACTTTTTTTATTATTTCTTATTGATTTATCAATAATAAGTCTATCAAAGTAACACTGATTTTTTACTAATATGTGTGTCTATAATTCAGATACTGAGGCTCATACTTCCTCAGATGCATTCCTTCACACCACAATCACAACCAAGTTATCCATGATCTTTACTGTAGTTCATTACACCTTATCCCACCTTTTTCTTCCCCCTGCTGCTCACCATCTTGGAGCCTCAATTTCACAATCATACTTTTTTTAAAAGATGTATTTATTTATTCATACAGAACTGGGGTACAGGCCAGAGGTGCATGGGCGGTGAAAGGATTCACCAGAGACAGAGTGGGGAGCAGAACAGGCTGACTGACAAAGTACACTGCTGAGGGAAGCAGCGGGCAGGTCAGGAGAGGTCTGCAGTGCCATGTGGATCACCTCCAGTTGGAGATGGAACTCATGCGGAAGTGGCTTTCATGTCTTAGTGCTGTGCTTTTAACCCTCTGTGCCACCAGGGAGGGTCCACACAATTATATTTTTAAGTTTTTTTATTTGATTTTGCTTGATTTCTTGTTTTGTTTCTCCATATACACATAGGAATGAAACCAAATGTGGTATCTGTCTTTCTCTTTCTGACTTATTTTCATTTAACATTATCCTATCTATTTCTATCTATGTTGTCTCAAATGGAAAGAATCCATCTTTTTATATTGGATTAATACTGTATTATGTATCTATGACTAAGTGTTCTTGCTCACTTAATTATTTCAACGACTTGGCTATTGCAAAGATGGCTGTAATGAACATGGGACTGCATACATTGTTTCATGTTATTTATTTATTTATTTTTCATTTTTGGGTAGATGCCTACCTAGGAATACAATTGATCTATCATATGGTAGTTCTATTTTTAATATTATGAAGTATCTCTCTAGTGTTTTTCATAGGAGTATGTTGAGACTATATCCCTACTATATTTCTCACTGTTATTCCATTTTCACCAACACTTGTTCCAGACCAATTTTACTGATGTGAGGTGATAGCTCATTGAAGTTGATATTTTCATTTCCCTGATAAGTTATTATGAGAATTTTTTCATGTGCCTATCAGTCATTAAAATGAAATCTTTCTTGAACCCTCCCTGGTGGTACACCAGTTTAAAACACAGCACTACGAAGCTAAATCCACTTCAGCATGAGTTTGATCCCTCCCTGGAGGTGACCCACATGGCGTGGCAGACCTCTCCTGACCCGCTCGCTGCTCCTCTCAGCAGTGTCCTTAGTCTGTCAGCCTGCTCTGCTCCCCACTCTGTCTCTGGTGAATCCTCGCACTACCCCTGCAACTCTGGCCTGTACCCCAGTTCTGTATGCATAAATACATAAATCTTAAAAAAATGAAACCTTTTTTTAATTGTAGTTTTACACAATTAGATAACATCAATGATAACATTGACTATTACAGACTATATCATGAGCATTTATAAAACACAGATAATCATCTTTTTCTGTCATGGAAAAATATGGCATCTGAATATAGGGTTTTGAAGTAAGTTAAAATACATTAAAATGAAATATGTAAAAAATCCTGCACTAATTATAGCTTATAATTTTAAGTCAGTTTGCGTAGTGAAATAAAATAATAAATGCGTAAGGCTGTATTTTTTTAAAAGTTTATATTTCTGAAGCCAAATTAATCCTCAAATAAGCTTAGCCAATGAATTCCATAATAGATGGTCATATCAATGCAGTGGAATCATCTGTATGATGCAACACCCATTTATAGTATTGTAAAATCTCTTTTTCAAACAAACAAACAAACAAACAAGGACATAGAGGATAAAACCTCAAAAATAATAAATTCTGTAATGACAAACCCATAGCCATTATCATAATGGTGAAACATGAAAAATCTTCCTCTAAGATCAAGGACAAGATAAGGGTGTTCACTTTCACTCTTGTAGCTAAACCTATTTGTGGAAGTCCTAGCTACCACTCTTATTTAAGAGAAAGGAAGAGTGCACTGGACTGTGGTGATGGCACATAGGTGAATTGATGGTGGGAAACCCATGGGGATTATAACTGAGATGGAAAAATGCACAAAATGAAAAATGATGTAAAAAATAAAAAAATTTAATTAAAAAAATATGTAAAAGGAATCCACATTGGGAAAGCAGCCATAAAGCTATCATTATTTGCAGGTGACATGATAATAAACACAGGCACCCTATTGGCTCCATTAACAAGAACAATGACAAATTAAAAACAATAAATCAGTACAATTAAGGAAAGCTATACTACAAAATAGCATATAATATAAATATATAAATATCAGTTGCTTTTCTATAAGCAAATATTTAAATTATTTAAATATAAAAAATATTTAAAGAGAAAGACATTTGGAAAAATACCATCTATAATTGTGTCAAAAAATTTAAAATTAGCAATAAATTTAGCAAAAATGTGAAAAAGTGTAGAGCAGGTAGACTTTATTAAAAGAAGAAATAAGAAACATACACACAGAATGAAAAGGTGTTCCCTGCTAGTGGAATTGAAGTATCAATCAACATTGCATTCTGTTACACACACACACACACACTCACACACATACACATACATATATAGTGTGTGCATATATGTATGTATATATGTGTCTGTGTGTGTGTGTGTGTATATATATATATATATATAGTTTTAGTCCAGACTAATTTGACATTCTAACCAGTGGGCTATTGTGTGTGTGTGTGTGTGTGTGTGTGTGTTTTCTTCCATAGGTGCTCCAAGTGATCAAAGCAGTGGGACCTCCTCTCCTCTTTGTGACAGTGGTTTACATCTCAACTATCATCCCAACAACACAGTAAGCTGCTTTGTCATAGTCTACATTAAGCAAAAAACAGCAAAATGACATCCCAAGAAGATTTTATTTATAATATGTGGTGACAATTATTGAATATGATTTATCTGATAGATCTGAGATCCTTGGTTGCAACATCATTTAGGTATTATGATAAGATAGGAGAAATATTAATTAGAACAAATTTTGAAAGTGATTTTTCCTTTCAGTTTATATTAATCCCCTTGCAAACCAAACAAACTTAGTCACTTTATTACTGTGTCTGTAGCTTAAATTTCTAAATGATTAGACATAATTTTTATCATTTTTCCTAAAATTGTATAGCTTATATTAATACTATCATTGGATAAAATGTTTTAGCAATTCACACATAACAGGAATTAACTAATTCTAATGTGTTAAACTATAATGGTTGATACAGGGTATTAGAAAATATATACATTTAATAATTGATAAAATTGACATTGCATTTTAAGTACATTTAAAAAATTTATTTTTTTTTATTTTCTATGTAGTTTGAACTAAACAGATTCCTTTTAGAACTACTTTTGAAATGCTCTATTTCACCCTTCAAAACTTTCATATACTCCAAAGAGAAAATAATTCTCTTTGATTATACATAATACTAACAATTTTATCCTCTGCTCACAAACACAAAGTGTAGCAGAGTGGATTTTAAGAATTTTATTTTTCTATTTCACATATTCAGTTCTACAAAACATAGGTTGTTCTTCTGGTTTTTATGATTAATCTTCATCTGAAATCCTTGACCTAATTGTGACATTTTACTTCAAAGTATTACTTTTGAACATCTTTAGCATCATTATTTTTTAATGGCCTTTGTTGTACCTAAATCTGCAAGTGTTATTTCTTAACTGAGTGGTTTATGCACCCAAGTTGTTGCTTTCTTTCTTTTTTTTTTCTTTTCTTTTCTTTTTTTTTTAACTTTATCTCTGTTTTTCTCCTAAAAGAACCCTCAGCAAGACCAAAGCATAAAATAGCACACTTATGTGTACTTCATCTTTTCTTCTTTTACATTTGTTACTGGCTAAACAATTGTTATATAATAGATATTTTTCTAAAATGCTTATCTGTAGATATGACAATATCTGTGTGACATTTAATTCCTAATGAGAAACTATTACAGCGCAGGCAGAGGGGCATGAATGAACCCCCAAACCTGCCCGCTCTGAAAAGGTTCTGCCATCTCCCGCATCAAGACAAGACATATAAGACCTTTAATAGAAAGGAACTTTAATACAATTTGTGTGCAATACAGAAAAGACAAAGAATATAGTTTCTAAATCAGACATCCAAAATTACCCATCCCCATCGTGAGTAAAATTCTACCCAAAAAGGATTGGTCCAAAGCAAGGCCTGAAGGCCCACCAATAGAAAAGGGTCAGAAATGGCCACACAAGTCTGGGAGAAAAAGAGCAACATCAACATCAAGATAAACACTGTCATAGTTAACCTCCCAATGGGTCTCTCACCCATATCTATTTCAACTAGTCCAGGACCAGAAGAAGCACAGTTTCTTCACATATGTCTCTGCTCCATGTGCCTCCCTCAGGTCACCTCTGGCTCTCCATCCTGCTTCCTTCCTCCTCATTCTCCTCTCCAGATTCTTCCTCTCACCTCTCAGCTCCACCGTCTTTCTGAGTAGAACAGGGAACCTGGAACCTCCCCTTTTCCTGGGGGCCACCCTGTTTCAAAACTGTATGTGTGGTGTGTTCTCTTTAGCTCCTTTCTTAATTCTACACAATTCTTACAACTAGATCTTTACATCTTTAATAGCCACTTTGCTCACATTCTTTTTCAATGTAGATGCTTTTGATAATTTTGACACCCTTTCCTATTTACTGTCCGGGTGCTCTTGGTCCCAATTGCTGTGGAATGTTGGCTGTCCCAAATCTTGCTTACCAATCATGTAAGGAAACTCTTACCAAGTAATGGGGGCTTTCCAGCCCTTACCTTGCTGTGACTCCAGAGACATAGTGATAGGGGTAGAAAGTCAGGCCCTGCAGGTCTTGGGCAGTGGACATAAAAGTGTATCTTGAGAAGCTCACATTTCTTGTTTTTTTTTTTTTTTTTTTTGGTTTTTTGTTTGTTTTTTTTAATTAAGATTTATTTATTTGTACATACAGAACTGGGGTACAGGACAGAGGCTCAGGATCGGTGAGAGGATTCACCAGAGACAGAGTGGGGAGTAGAACAGGCAGATGGATGAAGTATACTGCTGAGGGGAGCAGCGGGTGGGCCAGGAGAGGTCTGCTACGCCATGTGGTCACCTCCCGGGCAGGCGGGAATCGAACTCATTCAGAAATGGCTTTAGCTTCTCAGTGCAGTGCTTTAACCCGCTGCACCACCAGGGAGGGCCTAGAGAAGCTCACATTTCTGACCAGGTTGCACCCCTCTTCTTCCACTGCTTTCCTCATCTCTCACCTATTCTTCCTGAGGAATTCTCCACATGCTCTCTCTCAGCACTGCTCTTAAGACAGGAACAAAGAAATATTTTTCCTCAGAGTGGGAGAAAACTGCTAGGCAATAGTTATTCTACTTTTTGCGTCCAAACTCTTGGTCTCCTCTATAATAATGACAAATAGAAAAGTCAACATAGAAGCTCTGTGAATAAACAGTCATTCTAGGGATCTCCCTGGTCGCTCAGTGGTTAAATAAACAGCACTATCAAGTTATCCCCAGCTAACCCACATGGCTTAGCACCTCTCCTACCTCACCCTCTGTTCCATTCAGTAGTGAACTTCAGTAGATCTACCTGTTCTGCTCCCCACTCTCTCTGGTATTCTCAACTCCCCATAATTCTGGCTTATTTTCCACTACCTGCATACATAAATACATGTTTTTTTTTAAATAATTCTAATTTTTTTTTTACTCATTGGCATATACAAAACTATTTCTAGATTTTTAAATGAATTAAAACTATATTTGCTTGAAAAGTAACTTTTTTTTTTTTAAGATCTATTTGTGCATACAGAACTGGGGTACAGGCCAGAGGCTCAGGGGTGGCAAGAGGACTCACCAGAGACAGAGAATGTGTATTAGTATTCTACTATCAGGGAACAAATGGTTTCCATATATTTTTAACATCTGACTTAATCGAACACAACAAACTGAGAGATTAAAGAACATTTGCTTTAACTCCCACAAAAGAATTAGGTCTATTACATTATGCACCTGCCCAATGCTTTTATTTATTTATTTTTTTCTCCAGTATCTTTAGGAGATATTTACAGGAGTTAAATGTGGGGCATTTGTATTTGCAAAGTTAATTTACAACAGTCAAACATATATTTTCTCCTGACTCACCAATAAAAGGAAATATTGGGCAGTGGGAACTCTGAAGAAATTGTACATTATTAAACATAATTTTCTCAGCATGTGTGCTTATTTTAGATATTCTCCAATGAGAAACATTCTGTTCTACAGTCTGTCTAAAAATCCTCAACCCTGTCCTGAGTCTAGATAGCTCTGTATTTTATTCTAATTAATGGATCTAGGAAACAAATTTCAAAACTCCCTAGTATATGCCAAGGAAAATTCTTTGTGGGAAAATGTCCTGTAGTGTGTTAACATAACCTGCTATATAGCTTTCTTTGTGGGAGAACACCTTGTAATATGTTAACCTACTATATGAACATACAATCTAGATCTTCTAGAACTTTGAGGTAACCCATTTTAGGGTTTACAAGAGTCATAAAGTTTGCCAGTATAATGAGAGGAAAGGGATTTTACTTTTTCTCACCAGGAGATTTAAATCAGATAATCAGTTAAACAGATTCTGAGAAGCATTTTTCATGTCTATATGACTTTAATTAACATTTTATGCCAGGTATCTCACAAATATTAGATCAGCATTTTGTCCTTATGTCATCATACTTTAGTAAGATAATTGTTTTTCAGTTTATTGTGACAATAAGAAATTTTGCAATACATTTCCAAACTACATTACATCTTGAAGACTGTTAAAACAAACTCTGTAAATATTACTTGTCCCATAAAACTTGTAAAATTAACAAAGCCAACAACCTTTTTATTATTAAAGTATAATTGACATATAGTCTTATTTTAGTTGCAGGTAGGTAACATGTTACTAGGCATTTGTATACATTGCAGGAAACAATGTTATTGTTTGAAGAGTAGAGTTGTTGAAATACAGTTATGGTCCTAAAAATTATTGTTTTTAATTTATTTTATATACAATTAAAATCATACTGATGCTATTGTTAAAGTGTTAGAAATCCAATTTATATTCCACTTTAATGATTAGATAAGTAATATTAAAAATGCACACTGTAGTAAATCTGTAAAATGAAAGAAATTAAAAATAATAATTTCAACAGCTGAAGTCAAATAGTTCATATAATTTTCTAAGGAGGAAACATAAAATAAAGACATATTTGGAGGTATTATATTGAGATACTACTGGAAAATCATGTAAAACTATCACATGTATTTCTATAGTGACTAATTAATGAAATCTATACAATTTAACAGAAGAGACTCATACTTTTTCTTTATTTGTAACTATCACTGCTACTAGTATTCTACATTCTAAATGTTTTGTTATTTTATATTATCTATCCATTTTTTTTCATGAAACACAAAAAGGGGAGATTTTGTGCTTTTGAAAGATTTATTCTTTATCTATGCATAAAATAATTGATAAGCCAGAGATGTGGGGGGATGGCAGAAGTGACCAGAGACAGAGTGGGGAGAAGAGCAGGTGGAGCTACTGAAACACACTGCTGAGAGGAGTAACAGGTGAGACAGAAGAAATCTGCTGTTCATGTGAATCAGCTCCCCAGCTGGGGTTCAAATTCATACTGCAGTGGCTGGCAATAGCTTGATAGTGCTGAGATTTAACCCTGAGACACCAAAGAAACCCAATTTTTGTGATTTTAATGAAATATAAGGAAGTATATTTCAATATACTTGTCTAAAATTACATTGCAAAACTGTTAAATAAGCAAGACAAACTCTTTCCAACATCCTTACTGCTGATTATGAATATTAAGTGACATGTTATGGTAGATCTGTCAGCTGAAACATTAGGGCAACAGTTTGCATGCTTCTAACATGGCTTAGTTTTTTTCTTGTATAAGGATCTGTGTGATAGCCTCATCTTTGGAAATAGGAAATGATATTTAGACTACTAGAGCTTTAACATCTGTAATAACAAATATTTCCTCTAATATTGTCACTCAAAAAGTATTCATTATCTACATTCTTCAGGGAGGGATAGGGAAATAGTATCAAAAAGGGTGGGAAGAGCAAAAGGGACTATGTTGGTGGTACACAGGCTAATCGGTGGTGGGAATTCATGGGGACTATAACTGAGGTTGAAAAGCATACATTTTACAAAAATGAAAAATACTTATAAAATAAAAATAATTATAAACTCTCCATAATAAAAATAAGTCAATGTCAGCAGGTCCCTCATCTAACTGAGCCTTAGTGCTTTATAACCCATGCCAACTTAAATATCAACATATACTAATGCTGGGAAGCATTATTTCATATACTAGTGTCAGGAAGAAAATTCTTTATGTCAATTCTGATATAAAGACAACATGAATCAACCTCAGGCAGAAAACTCAAATCTTATTCAAAGGAATGTATTTTCTGTATATAATAATAGAAATAATAACAGAAAACATCACCTGAATCTTAAAATCCTTATAATTTTAAACCAGCAGTTCACAAATGTGATACTAAAATAATGTAAGAAAATTCAAACATTTTATAAATACAAAGTTAAAACAAGGCATATTTCCTTTATTTTTCAAAAGCTATTTTATAAGAATATTTTACTCAAACATATTTACAAGAAACTACAATTTATTTCTATTACTAGTACAACAAAATCTGTAGTCAATCTCTCCCATTTTCAAATGAATTATGTCTCAATTTCAATTTTTATAGTTCCTTCTTACAGTGCATATTCTTAGTCTCAATGAGTCATTCACATTTTTTGTAAAAATCAATTCAGAGAGAAGTTAAGAATACAATTTCCTTGTCAGTGTCAATTCTGTTTCTTCTGGTATTATATTATTTAGGTAGAAAAAAAAATTCTAAACACGTTACACAGAAAAGAAAAGAAAAAAAAACTCACAATTGTGAATATCTGCATTATTTTAGGACACATTATCATGTTCTTCATGGCCAACATCACCAGGTCTGAGGTGGGAAAAGCGATGGTGTGATCTTCGGCTGATCCCTCTGCTTCATTCACGCTTCTCTCAGTATGTGCCTGGGACGGATTTGAGTCGGTGAGTTCATGTTAGTGAGCTCTAGTTTCTTGATGATTGCAAAGAGATCTATGGTCAAATGTTTAACATTACCTCCCCCCCCCTTTTTTTTTTCTTTTCCCCTAACACATTTATTATAGTAAGAGAACTACAGAAGCATAGTATGATACAACAAAACATTTTTGAATCTGGAAAAGTATATGATGCTCTGGCTCTAGTACTAACTCATTGCAATGGATTCAGTTTGTTTAATGTCTCCCTGGATCAGCTTTAATATGTTATTATTGCCTTTTTTTTTAGGATGATTATATAGTTCATTTAAATATCAAAATATTCATGCAATTTATAATATTTTCACTTTATCTTTTAAAGTGAGTGTTAGAATACTAATGATTTTGTTTTCATTCTTTGAATTTCATTTTTCTCTTCTTGGTCAGTTATGCTGGGGACTTTTAAATTTAATTTATCAACTATATACAAGGAAATATTTACTGGGTTCATTGAAGCCCTTCATTATATGTGTTATTATAAGTTGTGAATTTTTACTTATTTCTTCCTCCAATCCCTTAAATTATTTGGCTTTATTTATTTTTCTTATGGAAATTCTAGGAACACAAACACTTTTCTACAAGAAAAAAAAAAACATAGTATTTTGGGTTTTACAGCTGTCTCTGATGCTACTATTCAGCTTTGCTGTAGTATCATGAAAACAGCCTTAGACCAAATATAACCAATTGAAAATGTTGGTTCTAATAAAATGAATTTATAAAAACAGGTGGCAAGCTAGACTTGGTTCTTAGGTCATAGTTTCCAGACCTTGTTTAAATACTAATTTTTCAAATTTTCTTAATCTATTTCAGAGTCATACATTCTCATTCTGATTCTTCTTTAGGTATACCTAGACATTTTATAATTTGCTCTTGGCTTATTATAATCTATACTATAATCAGGTTGTATATTATTTTGAGGAGTTGTTGTAGGTGCTATAGTATGCATGTCTTATCAATGTATTTATTATTAGTGATTTGCCACTTGAATGAAATTTATAAACATTCTATCTGTTTAGATTCCATGAAGTGGGGAGCAGAACAGGATGACTGACAAATTACACTGCTAAGAGGAGCAGCAGGCGGGTCAGGAGAGGTCTGCTGTGCCGAGTAGATCAGCTCCGGGACAGGCGGGCATTGAACTCGTGCTGAAGTGGCTTTAGCTTCTTACTGCTGTGCTTTAACTTGTTGCACCACCAGGGTGGGCCGAGACTTTTAAGAGTATTTATTTAGAAAATAATGGGGGGAAAGTTGAACCAGTGAATATACAACATATGAAATAGAAACAAAGTAAATAGATGAAGAAAAAAATAAGATATAAGAAAATAGCTGATTATGTCAACTACAGAAATAAAATACTGAAAAGACAGAGAAACACTATTTATTATTGGATGGTTATGAGTACAATATTTCAAGAGAATTTGGATTGAAAAATACACTGTTAAAAATATTGACAGTAAAGAAAAGAAAAACTACGTGTGAGTATATTATTATGGAAAAACCTACCATCTCTTCTTATATGCCTCTCATTTACTTTTACAAGAAGCACTATTTTTGATGTTTCTACTCACTAAATGTGTGGGGTTTTATTCCACACCAAGCAATTTGACAATACTAGAGTGTTTTCATTGTCCTTCCTCATCTAGTCAGACCAAATTTTCAAGTATTTGACCCTACCCTCTCCTTCATATCCCATATTCCATTATAAAAAGACATAACATGCTTATTTTACTTACTGATAATATTATATTTTGCTGGTTTTACAGCCCTTATAACAAGCCTTCCCTGTTCACACAGACCTAGCAGCTAGGAGTCTTCTATGTATGGTTCAGCAGCTATAGTTCCCCTGCAAATGTTAAGCTCCTGATAAGACATACAAATACCTCTTAATGGGAGCCTAACTTATATTTTTTAAGATTTTATTTATTTATGCATATAAAACTGGGGGCAGGCTAGAAGTGGAGAAAGGATTCACCAGAGACAGAATGGGGAGCAGAACCGACAGATTGATAAAATACACAGCTGAAGGGTTGAGTGGAGCATTAGAAGGGACAGGGTAGGCCACACCATGTGGGTCCCCTCCCTCGCAGGGGATCGATCTCCTGTTGAAGCAGCTGGCTAGCTTCTAGTGCAGTGCTTTAACCCAGTGTGTCACCAGGTAGGGCCTGGGAATGTACCTTATTTGCACTGCATTTCTGTGGGCCTCCTCATGAAAATGGTGGCCCAGACTCTCCAAACTTTTTTATTTCAGTCTCTGTAAATAATCCTTTTTATTTTGAATGTTTTCACACTTGGCCTTCTCCTATTCTTCCCTCACCAATTTAATATCTTCCTACATGTGAAATAAAATCAATAGTGAATTAAACATAAATCATCAACTATAATAAATCATAAATGTATGTATAGTTTTACATATGCATACATTATATTGAAAAATATGCACAAGTTTTGTAGTAGAAAGCATATTTTCATACAAAAAAAGTTGAAATTTTAATTTTAGAAGATACATCTATTTTGAAATTCAGCAACACTTCAGAGTAAATTATATTGTCAGATCTGATCAGAAATCCTTAGAATATATAAATGTTTTTAATCATAATACTAAAAAACAAATCAGCATTCATAGCTTCAGTTATCTAGGGAATCTTTTTCAGCAAATACATGTGTATTTTATGTGATCAAGAGGGGAGAGGGGTTGGGAGAAGTATAAGAAAAAGAGGGAAGAAAGCATAATCAACTCTGGTAGTGAAATATGGGTGATTTGATGGGGGTGTAATAGGTGTTATTATTCTCATGGAGGCATCATATATTACCTCAACTAAAATAAACTAAATAAAGTACATAAAATCATTCATACTGAAATTAGCTAAAAGTAAATAATAATTTAATATAGGCATTCATAATATGTTAAAAGTTTATTTATACATATAATTGATGTTAAAAGTTTAATGTCTCACAACATTAAAAAATCAGAAAAGATCCAACCAAAAGATGAAACAAAATGTTCCCACCAGTTACTTCATAAATACATATTAAATCTACAATATTACTCTCATTTTTTTTTTCAGGGGAAGTTTAGTGACAAATAAGTAAACTAATTTGCCAAAAGTCTTATTTATTCACTAATAAAGGAAGAAATATGACCTTGACTCTAATCTTTATGATCTGTTTTACAAAGGGTCATATGCACGCCATCAGTCTGTTCAAACAGTTCACTTATATTCACGAACAGACTTCCTTCAATTTAAACTGAAAAGTTAGAAACAAGGTAATATATAATATGTGTATATATATATATATATATATACATATATACATACATATATATATACATATATATATGTATATATATTTCTTATGACTTACTTTGGCTAGCAAAATCCTTTCTAGTTCTATACATGTTGCCACAAATGTCTATTTTGATTGCTGAGTAATAATCCATTGTATAAATTTCCCACGCATTTTTACTTCAGTCATTTATTTTGGAGAATTTGGTTTGTCTCCATATCTTGGCTATTATATATAGTGCTGCAAGAAACACAGGACTGCAGCTTTTTTTCAAATTATAGTTTTTACCCTTTGGGTATTTCCCAATCAGTGGAACCAGTGCATTACATAGTAGATTCATTTTACTGTTCTGAGGAAACTCCACATAGCTTTTCATAGTGTCTGGATCAGTTAAATTCCCACCAGGATCCTCAGAGGGTTTCTTTATTGTCATTTCCTCTCTAGCATTTGCTATTTCCAAGTTTCTTTAATGTGGGCCACTCACTGGTGTAAAGTGGTATATCATGATTTTGATTTGCATTTCACTAATAATGAACGGTGTTGAACATTTTTCATGTGCCTGTTAGCCGCTTGCATTTCTTCTTTGTAAAAATATATTATTTTTATTATCCTGCTTATTTTTTATTGGACTTCTTGCATTGTTTTTTATGGAGCTGTCTAAACTCAAATGTTATCAAAATGGCCATTCTACATAAAACAATTAATAGATTCAGCACAATGCCAATACAACTATGAATGGCACTCTTCAAGAAAATAGAACAAATCTTTTAAAATTAATTTGGAATCAGAACCCTCCCTCGTGGCAAATCAGGTAAAGCACAGCACTAGGAAGCTAAAGCCACTCCAGCATGAGTTCAATCCCCCACCCCAGAGCGCTTAGCGTACCTTCCTCACCCACAGTGTACTTCATCAGTTGGCCTGTTCTGCTCCCTGCTCTGTCTCTGGTGAAACCTCTCAGCATTCCTGCATATGGAAATGATTACTATTTTTTTTTTAAATGTAGTATTGCATGCACTATAAAAAAAAAAATTGGAATCACAAGAAAACCCAAAACGAAAGCTCTCCTGACTAAAAGAGGAAGAATGGAAACATTCATTCCCAGGACTCAAACAATATTGAAAAGTTATTATAGTAAAAACAGAATGGCATTGGAACAAAACGGACACAAAGACCAATGGAAATGAATTGAAAGTCTATAAATAAAACCGAACATATAAGTCAACTAATTTATTAAAAAGGAGCAAGGAATATACACTGGAACAAGGAATGTCTCTTTAATAAATTGTGTTGAGAAAACTGTACTACAACATGCCAAATAATTAACCTAAATTACTATCTCACACCATAAAAAAAAAAAAACCTCAAAATTGATGAAAGACTTTAATATAGACCTGACACCATACAATATATAAAATAAAACAGGAAAAATATTCCATGACATAACCTCAGAGACACCTTTCAGAATTCTTCTCCAGAAGTAAGCAAAACAAACAAAAAAAGATAAAAAGCTGGGACTGGCCCTCCCTGGTGGGGCTGCATGTTAAAGCACAGCACTAAGACACTAAAGCCACTTCCGCATGAGTTCAATCTCTGCCTGCCCAGGAGGAGACCACATGGCGCGGCAGACCTCTCCCGACCGCCTGCTGCTCCCCTCAGCAGTGTACTTTGTTGATCTGCCTGTTCTTCTCTGTGGTCTGTCTCTGGTGAATCCGCTCACCCTCCACATCTCTGGCCTGTACCCCAGTTCTGTATAAATAAATAAATAAATCTTTAAAAAAATGCTGGAACTACATTAAACTAACCATCTTCTGTACAGCTGAATAGATAGTAATCAAAATGAAGAGACATTCAGTTGAATGGGAGATAATATTTCATGACATAGAGTGGATAAGGGACTACTAGCGTAGGTAAACATTATATCAGTTTGAAGTACCACAGAGTTTCTTAAAATTTAGAAAATGAAAATGTAGAGAAACTTTGACATTTAAAATCTAAAGTGGAAATAATAGCTATTTCACAAAAATTATTTCTGCAGTTTACAATATTTAGATACACTAAAGTTTACCTATTATTTTGATAACCAATTCCTCATATTTTTCAATGTGTTTTCTATTTACAATGGAATAAAAAAATATTGTAGGTCATAAAGTGCAGATCCTCTTAAAGATCTTTTAAGATAAAAAGTTTCTATCAATCCAGGTCTAAATTTTCATGACCTAATCTTATGCAAATGGTGGGTATTTACATAGCAATCAAACTTTTCCTTAAGTGCAGTGACTAATCTGCACATTTTTTTTATTGATTCTTTACTCCTGTTTTTGTTAGAAAAAGTTAAAAAGATACCCCATTAATTGTTTACATAGAATTTAAAGATGCTCTCTAAAACTTTAATGATTTGATTTTCCCATTTTATTACCTTCTGCATCACTGTTACCTGTTCAACTTAATGGAAAGGAATAAACTACACAAGGAATGTTTGTTTGGAATAATGGAATAATGTAATGTGTTTGAGTTTGTAAGAAGAAAAAAAAATGCACTGCCTGAAAATAACTTTCCATAACTTAATTTGTTTTAATTTTTATATTCATCAGTAAGACATTTTACTTTTTGTATTTTGTTTATTCACAATGTAGAGTTCTCCTCTCAAATGTTTCCATAGTCTTCCCACCACTCAAGTATTCTACAGTTATGTAACATTATTTTAAATAGTAAGATATTTTAAATTCTTAAGCTCTACTACTGATGGAAAATCACCATTGGCAGTCTGATATTTTAGCTGATTAAAGTTAATACACTTAGAACAAATTTGTAAACTTTGTAATTGTGCATATGATACAGTCCTTATAGAGATAAAATCTGAGTTACTAATCTTCTATAATCCTAGGCTTATCTGTTTATATATATATGTGTGTGTATAAATAAACAGATAAGCCTAGTATTATAGAAGATTATATAAAGATTATATATATATGGGGCCCTCCCTGGTGGTGCAGCAGGTTAAAGTGCAGCACTGCAAGGGGGCCACAGCCCCTTCAGTATGAGCTCAATCCGCTACCCCGGAGGTGATCTACATGGTGCAGCAGACCTCCTCTGGCCTTCCTGCTGCTCCCCTCAGCAATGTGCATCATAGATCTGCCTGTTCTACTCCTTGCTCTGGTGAGTGATTCTTATCACTGCCCCTGCACCTCTGGCCTGTACCCTAGTTCTGCATGCATAAATAACTCAATATTAAAAAAGAAAATAAAAATATAAACATGGTTTCATGCATATTCAGAATATAGAGAAACTAAGCAAAGGTCAAGAAAATGGCACAACTATCAAACTGACCATAGATCTGAGGCATGCAGCAAGGGAGTAGGAATCAAATTATAGGAGGAGAGGACAGAAGGGAATCTGGTAACAGTTCATAGGTGATCTGGCAAAGGGAGAATATGTGGACTACATTTATGGAAAGAAATCAAATACTGTACAAAAAGGAACAATGATGTAAAAAAGCTAAAATAATTAATGATATACTAAGTTCACATTTAATTTTTTCATTTGTGACTAAATGAATGGAACTGGTGGGGATTATGCTAAATGTAATTATTTGGAAGAAGAAAAGCAAGTACTAAATGATCTCTCTCATATATGAAATATAAAGGAACAATGTACAAAAAAAAAAAAAACATAAAATTAAGCAAACCAAACCCTCGAAATGGAACTGCAGAATTAAGTCTACCAAAAATTACAAAAATTTATGGTAGAGAATAGGGGCTTAATGATGGAGGGTGCCCCATGGACTATGTCAGTGGGTTATAGGTATTTTGTTGATGAACATAGTGTGGTGTCATGCCTTAGAAAAGGTGTGCATCTCTAACTTTAAATATCTCTAAACATTATATGGTATAGTAAACCAATGCTGTTGCAATGAAAAACAGTAAGATTAAAAATAAATAAATAAATAAAAATAAAAGCAGGGCCTATCCTGGTGGCACAGAGGGTTAAAGCACTGCACTAAGAAGCTAAAGCCAGTTCAAAATGAGTTCCATCCCCGCCTGCCCCAGAAGTGATCCACATGGTGCAGCAGACCTCTCCTACCAGCACACTACTCCCCTCAGCAATATACATCATCAGTCTCTCTGTTTTGTTCCCCACTCTTTCACTGGTAAATCCTCTCACAGCCCCTGTACCTCGGGTCTGTACCCCAGCTCTGTATGCATAAATAAATAAATCTTAAAAAAAATCAGATGTATTCACAAAGAAAAATAAGCAAATAACAATGTGAAGCTATATGCATATGTTTGGAAAGAATAAATTTCAACAGATACTATTACAAGTTGCAAATAATTAAATAACATGGGTTTTGATTTAATTTATTCTGATATTATAATAGGCAGAATGCTTTTCAAGTCATTGCGGTGGATGGAGTCTGCAGTGGGATTATTCAATGCCTCTCTGCTGAAGACTGCATTGATTGGCTTCAAGCAATAGCAACTAATATTTCAAATCTGACAAAGCACAATGTAAGTAATGCTCCTTGGTGTGTCTGGCCATTGAGTTTCATATGGGACATGTACAGTTTTGCATTAACTGCAAAACTAAGATTGAGACACTTTAATCTATCATGAAAGTTATTTTGGATTAAATACTTTAAGATAATTTTAACACATCTGTAAGAACAAGGATATTCTCACAAATACACTCTATTTACTAGCATTATAGGCGTTTACATTAATTAATGAATTAATATAGATGTAGCATGTACTAACTAAATATAAATATGTGCAAATATTTGCACTAAAATAATGTTGAATTTCAGGAGAGCATTATTGATCTTAGAATTTGGTGGAGCATATTTAAAGGATAGGAGAGGAGTTGAGGGGATCACCGTGGAGTCTGAAGCTCTTTCCCAGTGGCACTGCCACAGGAACAATGGAAAGGCCTCCCATTGCCTTGCTAGTTGCTTTGATATGTTCAATTTCGTTTGTGATTGCTAACAAAAGTGTTCATTGTAATACCTGTATTAAAGCTGACAATATGTATACACATAGGATAAAACCCGTGTCTTTTGTACTGCTGTTGTTTATCAGAAATTCCTTTTGGGAAACCTAAGTGTTTTTCTTGTCAAAAAGAAATCATGCAGGCGTGTGTCTAGCATCTTTAGATAGATTGGGGCGAGTATCCTCCCCACCTGGATAATTTCCTGAAACCAGAGAAATCCAGACTTAATTTTTTGTTTTGTTTTGTTTTAGACATCCCATGCTTGTAGAGAGGTCAATGCTTTGCATTTAAGAGTATATATATATATATATATGATACGTGCTAAATGAAATGGTTAATGAGAGCTTAAAAAAATACCAACACTTAACAATTTAAAAAGCAGGGAAGAATAAGTGTCTCTATCCTTTTGAAACATAAAGGAGGATAAGCCAAAACTATTGCTTATTTTTAAATATCAAATATCTGTGGTAAGTGCTTACCCTGAAACTTCTGAAAACAGGTAACTATATCCATGTATGTTAGCATCTGGGAGGTCCATACTCTTTTCTGATAGTGTTGTAGCACTGTAATAAAAGTTATCTAGCTGTTATTTCATTTCCTTGCTATTATATTCTAATCAGGAGACCTTTTGATTATGTAATCAGTTTTCATATAAAAGCAATATGTAGTGTTAAATAATTTTTCTTGTAGTTTGTGTAAAAATTTATTTGACCAAAATGTAGAAAAAGTGATACTATTCCATATGATACAGTTGCAAGAATATAAATGAAAGTGTAGGTTTTATTAATTTGCTTGTGTGTTTCTTAGGTAGTGTGATGCTTAATAAATAGGTGTAAGGGCACAGAGGATTCAAGTAAGCTAGAAGCATGGTGATTTTTAGTCAGTTGTAAACTTGAGTTGGCCCCCACACTACTGGGGAATGTGGAATGTTTCAGTGTTGAGGTGTTAACTGATGAAGCAGAAATATAACACAGCCAGAGTGTGCACCCCTGTCTACAAATTACTCTATATCCAGTTTAGTAAGGAGTTTCTTGATCATTTATTAACTTAGTCCTGTAGAAGGAATTAAATCCCTATGTAAATCTCCAGTTTGCTATACTCTGCTGCCAGAGAGGCCCCTGCTGGCCAATATATATTAATAGGAAAGACTCTTGTTCATTACCACTAACTGGCAGTCTTTTGACATCACTTCCCTAAATAGGACTGCATTCTACCATATTTTTTCCTGTTGAGTGGTTGGCACTAGAGCAGACAAGCATGGGTCATTATTGTAATAAAATACCTGCTTCTTTAGAATGAAAAAAAAAGTAGACACTCATTAGACACAATAACAATAGCAAGTTAAAGTTATACCTACTGCCCTGAATATACAATGGATGCTTTCTTTTAGATAGTTAATACAGTTGATAATTTTAATGAAAGAAATGACACTGATTATAAGTAACTAGAAAGAAGTTACTTTAGCATTATCAGAGTTTGGTCTAGTTTTCTTACTGTTTTGTGCATATTAGGAAGAAGTACAACTTCAAAACATTCCATTATTTAATCAAAGGGAACCATGATTGATGCTTTGGCAGAAATATTTTTAAAGCATGGACAAAGCAAATACTTTAGTCTCATCAGACTTTATGAATTCTAGCTTCTATGTTTACTAGTTTTGAGAGTTTGGTTTCATATTTCTGCTCAAACAAGCATCAAAGTTAAATGAAGGAGGGATTTGAAACATACTGACCTATAAATAATGTCACAACATTTTCATTTTTTTTCTCTCCAGTTGCATTCTAGATTCATTCCATAAACCAGGAATAAGGCTAGTATTATTATCTTTTTATGCATGATGCTGCACAACTTTGTTTAGTCAAGTAGCTTTTTAATATTCTTAAAGTAGTGTTTGGGTGACAGAATGTTGATGAATCTGAGTTTAAATAAATTAAATAAGTTAAAATCTGTTAATGATTAGACCATTAAGCAACTATGATGTAGCTAGCCGAAAAGCTATACTTCATCCCCCTCAAATTTAAAAAAGAGAGCAGGATTATGCTAGGTAAAGTAAACCAGAGGAGAAAGATGAGTATCTGTTGCTGTTCACTTATATGTGTAATATAGTGAAACCAAGCAAACAATCAAAGATAGTAATGAAACCAACCTTTGAAAGCTGACCATAATCTGAAGTAACCATAGAGGGAAAATATGGGAAGGTGGGTGGTATATGCGCAAAGGATTATGGTGGGAATGGTGGAGGACTATGGTAGCTACAGTGATTATAAATGAGGCTGGAAACCCTATGCTATCAAAATACTAACAATATACATAAAAATAAAAAAATCCAAGAGATAATACCCTCCCCGGTGATGCAGTGGGCTAAAGCACAGCACTGGGAAGCTGGACCCAGCTTTGCTTGAGTTTGCTCCTGCCCCGGAGGTGACCCACATGGCATGGCAGACCTCTTCTGTCTTGCCTGCTGTGCCCCTCAGCAGTGTACTTAGTCATTCTGCCTGTTCTGCTCCCCACTCTGTCTCTGGTGAATTCTCTCAGCGCCCCATGCCTCTGGCCTGTACCCCAGTTCTGTATGCATAAGTAAATGAGGTGAAGGAGAAAGATAAAAAAAAAAGTTCATTTACAATAGGGTTTAATAAACCCAATATTACTTGCCAATCTTTATCACAATAATAAAGTGATAAACAAAGGGAATATTATGCTACGTTTCCTGTAAGGTTACTGCTCATATAAATAAATCTCTTCTTCTGTTGTAAATTCTTTCATATCTAATTTATTCACACATTTCTTTATTGGAATGAAATGTGTTATATGAAATGTATGTGAAAGAGAGTAACTTTTCTCTCCTATATTTGTATCGTATGAGACAAATGGGAACAGCTGTGTATTAATGTGCATTAATGAAAAATACACATTGTTGATTTACATATGTACGTATAATATCACAATGAGACTGCATTAATTAGAGAGGGGGAGAGAAACCATAAGCAATGGTGGGATAATTGACTTTTATTTCTAAATGTCAAGGATTTTGATAGTGGTTTACTAGCTTTGTTTAATATTTGAGAAAGTACAAAAACTTCTGCTATTAATATACATATTTCTCTTCTCCACCATTATTATTTTGGCTTTTACTATATTTTACCACTTGTTGGTCACGCAAGGGCTGTGAGAGTTCCAAACACTTCACTGTTCAGGATAGGTAAGAAGTTGAAGAAAGATAAATATCACCATATCTACATCTCTCATCTTTTCTCAAGTGAATAGAAAATTTTCCAGAAACTTTTTAGTGAAATAATGCTTACTTCTTATTCTCTTGAACTCAGTACTATGTTAACCTCAAAGTGTTAGTCTCAACCTTTTCTTGCATATAGAATATAAGTGAGAAAAGAAAATTGTAAAAACTTCAGAGACAGGTAATTGACAATATTTACCTTATTGCTTGATATTAAAATATGGTAATCAGACAGAAAATATATATGGTTTGCAAATACCCCTGTGGTTTTTTTTTTTTTTTTTTTTGTGGATAGATTCCATCAAGATACACACAGACACTTTTAATCATCTGTTTCTTTCTACTCAGGAGGCATTGCACCCATCTATATTCTGTAGTTTTTTTTTTTTTTTAATAAAGATTTATTTATGTATGTATACAGAACTGGGATACAGGCCAGAGGTGCAGGAGCAGTGAAAGATTTCACCAGAGATAGAGCAGGTAGCAGAACAGGCAGACTGATGAAGTACACTGCTAAGGGGAGCAGCGGGCGAGACAGGAGAAGTCTTCTGTACCATGTGGTTCATCTCCCTGGCGAGGGATTTGAACTTGTGATGATGTGTCTGCCACCAGCTTCATAGTGTGGTGCTTTTAATCCATTGCACCTCCAGGGATGGATCCTATATTCTTTAGTCTTAAAGGAAAATTTAAAAATATATATTTGGAAACCATTTATTTAACCTATAGAGCTCTGCATTGTTCCATGGCAAGCACTTGTCAGTTCAGAGAAATGAAATGTTTTCCCATAAAAATGTTGGTTGTGAAAGGTTAAAGAAAAAACGTCTTATGTCTGCCAGATTGGAAAGACTCAACAAAGCTTGTAGGTGAATTGAAAGTCATGATAAAGCCTAGCCTAGAGGAGATTTACCAAAAATGAACTAAAAACTGTGATCAGAGGTTGCAGAGTGTGGTTTTGACAGGCATGGGTGTTGCTTACTCAGAAATTTTTTTTTCTTTTTTTTTTTTAAGCTTCTGATATTTCTGAGCCCTGAGATGTACTTCTTAGTGTTGTTTTCTTCATTGTTTTTCCTCATACACCAAAATATGAATGTCAGATATGCAGGCATCAAGTAAAAAATGAATTACAGAGAGTGAAATTTGACAATTGCAGAATCAGTAATTTACATTAGAAGAAAAACAAGGGCAAGTTGGAATATGATAGTATATGCATAATTTTGACTTTTTTTTTAAACTACTTTGACTTTTGGAGAACTACCAAAGTGAAAAAAAAAATTAAATACTGTCTGGTGATTAACATTTCCACACACCAAAACATCAGCTTTCATGTCAACAGAATAAAGCAATTATAATCAAATGGGACAGTTTCACTGAACACAATTTATATGTCATCCTTCATCCAATTGTCTCTGCCTGCTTGAACCCATTTGTTTTGTTTCTATATATTCCACATATAAGTGACAACGCCTCATTATTTTCCTTTTCTTCTAAGTAAGAGCATGCCCAGCAATTAATGTTCCAGCAGATCCACTGCTACTGGAATTTACATAACACTCTAGCATACCCATACCAGTGCCTACCACTGTTCTCCAAGCAGGCTTCATCATGGCCACATGGCGGGAACTGATCACACAGAACCCGCCAATTGCTCTCAGACCTACTGTACATGGTCCACTACAAAACAGGTACAAAAGAAGCTAGATAGCAAATGACTTACCTTTGCTCAATAAATGAACTGTTTGAAGGCAGTGACTACACTGTCTGTGCACATTTAAATTGGCTAAATACTATATAAGTGTGTTCAGCCAGTAAATCAGGAAATTTACCACTTACTTGCTTTCTGCCAATCTGTCTTGCTGTCCTTTCCTTTTCATTCTTGCTTACTTTGCATTGAACATCCTCCCTCAATAAAGATTTAGCAAACAGTACATTTCTTAGGCTCTATTTCTGGTCTGTTATTGGCATCCAGTGATCTGATAAAATGTGTTTGCAGTATTCCTTTAGCTCATTTTTTTTTTTTAATGTTTGAGAAGGGTGGGTACTAGAACATCTTTGAATGTTTGATGGAACTCATTTAGTGAAATCATCTGATACAGAACTTTTTTTTTTCATTCAATTCCCTTGTAATTTCTCTGTTCTTGTTTTCTATTTCTCCCTGATTCAAAGTCAAGGATTGTATATTTCTAGGAATTTGACCTTTTATAGTTTATTCAACTTACTACATACAAATGTTCATAGTCATTTTTTATAATCCTCTCAATTTCAGAAGTGTTTTGTAAATTCTACTTTTTTTTTACAACAGTTTATTTTTACATCATTTTGTGCTTTTTTTTTTTTTTTTTTT